>NC_080797.1:13117395-13464352 GCF_028018385.1 Neofelis nebulosa | reverse complement strand
GGGGTGGGGGCTGCAACGGAGGAGCAGAGCCTTAGCCTCACAGTAGGTTACCTGAAGGTATGGAGGGGTCACCACCCTCGTCAGTGTGAGGACGAGATGAGCACCAGCTGCCCGCTACTTGTAACCTGGCCGCCAGCCCCCCACGCTGTTCCTGTTTGCTCAAGTCTAACCTGAAAGAGCTGGCCTGGGGCCAAGAGTGCGGTGTGTTAGTGTCGGCTCTGAGAACACCTGTAATTCTGTGAGTTTTGGGAATCTTTGTCCTGTGACCTGAGGCCTTGGATGCCAAGGAGGTTGTAGACTGAGGCCAAGTGACCGTTGGGACCCCTTCCCCCATCCACATTTGTGGCATCTGTGGTGCGCTGACCGAGACCACAGGGGCCTGGCCTGTGTGTGGCTCCTTGGCTGTTCTGTCCTGTTTAATCATGTAGTGTTCTATGTGTGGAACTTAGGAAGGAAGGAAAGAAGAATATTTAAATATGCAGTCCCACTCTACTGCTTCCAAAATCAAATGAACAAGTCTGCTTTATTGGTGAGTAGCATTTATGCTGTCTCACATACAAATGTAAATGCTGTCTTTATGCTGACTCAGATGGTTCTAAGATGCCATCAAGGTGAGTTTCTGAGCTGTGTGAGTGACCGAATGTTCTCCTTCACTGCCCTGTTATCACCGCCCACCTCATGAGCAGCGTGGAGTAAGTTCTTGCCCCGTCCCTGCCTGCTGTGTGGACAGCTGAGAATACTTCCAGCCCAGGGCGCTTGCCTGCCTTTCCTGGCCTTACCTCCAAATGGCGGTGCCTATGTGAGAGGATTGTGGTAGCACACCATCCCAGCCTTTACCCTTTAGGAAGTGGGCCTTGGCCCATTCTTGGCAAAGTCTTTGGCATGTGATGGGCATGGATACGGTGGCCAGTGGGGGCCGTCACCTGCCTTAGGCCCCGGTGGGGGCTGCAGGTGTCCCTGGCTTTCCGTACCTTCCCTGAGTGCCCTCCTTTCCCTGACCCTTGCTCTCCCAGGCTTACCCAGAGGCCTCAGCCCGCCTTCCTTCACAGGCTGCTCCCCACACCCTTGGGGCCCTCTCGGCCTCAGAACCCGAAACTGAGGACAAAGACACGAGGTCTGGGGGGATCTTGCATGGCCCCAGTGGTGCAGCAAGGTGCCCCAGACCAGCCCATGGTGTGACTGTGTCTAGGAGCAAGCGTGTGGGTGGGGAGGCTGGAGGGCAGCGGGAGGGGTCAGGGCCCGCTGTTTCACATAAGACCTGCAGCTTCTAAATGTTTTCAGACAGCTTCAAAATAAAGTTAAAAAGGAAGGAAATGATTTGAGAAAACTGTTTTCAGGGGCAGTTTTGCTAATGAGCAGCTAAGGTCGGTCCTAAGCCTTGTGAGATTTCGTGGATAAAGCATCCCTTTCTAGACATTGGGGTGGCGAGAACATTCAGCTGGAAAGCAGCCTTTTAAAAGTAGAGAAATACATATGGGAAATTGAAGAGACTTGTTTTCACAAAATAAAATGTAGTTTCTCTGCAATGCCTTTCCTTGCCGTCCCACACACTGTGATGAGGTAATCGGCAGTGTCAGGATCGCGGAGGCAGGTGTAGTTGGGTTTTCACTTGGATACTGTACATTTCTGAGAAAGCTTGCTCTGATTTTATTCTCCGCAAACTGGTTTCGCTACTCATTTATTCCTATTCCTTAAAAACACAAAGAAGCACCCCCTCCTCCCCCCCCCCCCCCGCCCCGAAACTGCCTCTGTTAACCTGCTTTGTCATCATTCAGTGCTTTCAAAGCTGTGTATTTACTAAGAAGTGGTTTCTGCCGATGCCTGTGGCCCTTCTCTTGTGAGGAGTTTCTGCAGAGCAAGAGTGGCGAGGCACGTGTATTTTGGGTGAGAAACGAGATTTTTGGCTGCCCCATGACCGTGACTAGGGAGAGGGAGGTCCCAGGGCCCTCCAGGGCATTCACTGGCTCACCCTGCCCCCGACCTCCCCTTCCACGGTGCGGCTGCAGGAGCCGAGCCTGTTAAACATGTAAGCATAGCTTTATGTCTTTCTAACTTTCCCTCTTATTAAAGGGAAAAACGTGAAGTAACTTTATGAGTTCAGTCCATACCTTGGGGGGAAGGTACGCTCTGGGCTATAAAAGCACAATTTCCTTGCCGCCCGTCAGGAAGCGATTCCAGCCAACCTGGGCCAGCTAGATAAGTCAGCGGGCGTGTGCCGGCACGTCTCCCCGTGCTCCCTGGTTCTGAAGGCGTGAGAACCTCTGCAAGTCAGGTTCCCATGATTGTATAGGATGTGTTATGGCAAAGATCCGAAAAGTGATTTCATCACTAGCTGGAAGCATCATGATCAAAATGATGACAGTTGCAAAACTTTATCAAGTGTGAGCCCAGAGTCTAGTGATGCCCAGAGTGGACACGCATACAGCCCCCTGGCATCCAGAACCCGGGAGCTCATATGAAGGAAAAATTCCCTCAGGATTTAAGAGAATGATTCAGATGCACTATATGACGATGTGTTAGTTTCAGAAGCAGTGTTATTTAACGCTGCTCATACTTTCAGGCAAACCTATAGATAAATCTGTGTTAAAGGTTATCAAACGTTTATAAGAGGCAAGTTATATTTAAGTTATCCTAGTGTTACCCAGAAGAATAATTTAGGTAATAATTCCTTTTATGTTAATATTAATTAGTATGTACTTTTTTCTGTCAAGTGATGTCATGTCTAAAGTTCTGGTCTGAATTTTTGTTCTTTGTTCAGTTAGCGTACAAGGACAGTAACCAGGTTCTCCGGGGATCATGCTGGTGCCCCGGGAAGTGAGGGTATTCCGGGACTGACCTGTGGGAACGGAAACCTGGGATGTCACAGGTGCAGTTGTGTCCCTCACTTTGGGTAAACTGACCTCTCAGTGTTGCACAATTTGCTAATTAAAACAAGGGCACACAGCTGCCTCCTAGGCTGACGGAGACGGGCGTATTCACTTGGCCATAAAAACGCGGTAACGTCAGAGAAATAAGTGGGTTAAAACTGAGGCTATTGAAAGCTTTCGAAGGGGACAGCCTGTAGAATGAGGTCAGTCTGAGAGTTCTGGCCGGGTGAGGTGCACCAAGGTGCAGCGACTCCACCTGACTGCCCGGGACCTCATTGGTCTTGCCCTCTGTAGGGACACCGTTTGTGACCGTCTCTGCCAGGCCAGTTTCTATCCGCTGGGCTTGGTGCTGCCAGCAGCTGCTGGTGTTAAATATTCCGAACAAGGGTATTGTTGCCAAAACAACACAATCCAGAACTTTAACTGTTAGTAGTAAGTTTGGATTTGCATTGGGAGGTGAGGTTTTTCTGAATGTGCTGAGGGGTGTTTCCCATAGGCTTTTCCTGGGGATGGCTTGTGCCTTTCTCAGTTAATTCATAGCTGGGAAGCTGCTCATAATGCAAGACCCCTTGGATTTGATTTTCCTTAGCTGCAGTGTTAGCACCTTTTGAAGCCCAGATGTTAGCCTGGTCCTGAAAGGTCTATGTGTCACAATGCTGTTTACTCTCGACCAGCAGGAAGTGCCGGGAGCTGCCTCCTCACGCACCTTGCCTCCGGTCAGGGTCAGAGTGGCTGTCACTTAGATGTCGTCTGTCCTCCGCCACCTCCCTCTCCGAATCCTCTTGACCATGCGGCCCCTGCACACAGTGTCCACACTGAGGGGGAGAGACCATGGGGGTGGTGACATAAAGCCACACAAGGGGCCCGGCGTGAACATTGAGAGGTTTTCCCATTTAAAAATGTCCCTTTTGTAACCTCAAGTATTTTAAACATCTGCTTGTGTCTAGCTGATGTACTTCTTAGCCTGGAAGGTGCCGCAAGCTGGCTCTGGCCTCCGCATCTCTCCTCCCGCAGGGCCCCTGCTCGCAGGCCCGCTGGGCATCTGGGCCGAGCTGCCCACACAGCACTTTGAGCAGCCTGTGGTTTCGGTTGGCCACAGGGTTTTGTTTGCTTGTTTTTGAAGTACTAAATTGCCAGTGCCCCGTCTCTCCATAGGTTCCTAAGTGTGGACAGTTAATGTCCTTGCCAGTTGTTAGGATGATGGTGAGTGGCTGGCATGTTTGAGAAGTTTCTAAGGAGTTAGAAATCCAAAAAAGAGACAAGAGAAAAAGATTTTTTTTTGAACTTTGATAGGACACAAGAGAGGTAATTATAGCTCAGCTTTATAGGACATTGCTGTGATGGGCTGGGTAACTATGCTTGTTGCGCATGTTAACCTATGAACTGAAATAATGCTGTAATGGTCCCTTGGGTGCTGTCCGGCTGTCTGGCAGGGAGCCTCGTTAGGTAGAGCGTTTTGAAGGGCATGCTATAATTACAATATTGTGATGTGGCGTTATTGCATAACCCAAGGACACGCCATTGTCGCCTACCCACTGGGGTGTCGCAAGAACGAGATTTGTGAGTTTTACTCCAATTGAGCTTTTCCAGTGATTAACCGCCACTCCCTCCCAGTCTCTTGGTTCTTTAAAATGAAGGATAAACTTCAGGTTAACCATGACCTGGGAGAGAGACAGTTTTCTAGAATGTAGTCAGGAAGAATGATCTGGAAAACCAACCAGGGCTGTTTTGAGTTTCAGCCAGAGATCCTGACTTCACAGACGTCTGCCCTTACCAGTAACGTACACAGCTTTAACGCTGGACAACCTGTCACCAGAGCCGGTCCCCTCAACGTGCCCGCCTTCTTTATCCTTAAAAATACCAGGTTAAAGCTTTGGAAGGAGTTTGTTAATGCAAAATAAAGATCATAAATGTAGACAGACTTTGCTTACATGAAGTCTGACTTTGGTCAGACCTGGCCATTTGGTCAGTAATTGTTCTCATAGCTGGTTTATGAGAAACTTTATAAGGGGGAAAAAACTCCTTTTTGTATATTTAGGGATCCTCTTTGGTTAACTTTTGTTCTTTCAGCTTTGGTAAGCATATGTCAAAACAGTACTTATTTTAAACTTGAAAAGGTCTTAAAGTTAAAACTGTAAGTTCAGCAGTTTTCTAAACATGTATATGTGTATGTTTACATTTGTATATATATGATGTTTTAATGTTGAAATTTATTGTAGTTTATTTTTAAGGTGAGGAACAAAGAAGCACTTACTACATACATTTGAGTTTTAGTTTAAATTTTATGTAGAAATGAGGTCTTAATTTCTAAATAGACTTGTTTGTATTCTTAGAATAAAGTGTAAGCGTTATTAAAAGTTTTGTAATTATGGTCTCCTTTCCAGCGATGCACCTGCTGGGTCCTGAGTAATCCGCAGAGAATAGAGCAAGGCAGAGCCGGCACCGGGCAGGTGGTTCCCTGAGCCAGATGGTTAGTTCAAGATGCGTTCTGAGAGTAGTTTTGAAAGGAAAGTTGAATTTGAGAAGAAATGGGTACTTACCGGAGCCAGGCAGTGCTGGGAGCGGTCGGGTCAGGAGCCGTGGCTGACGGTGCCCGAGAGCAGGACCTGTTCTCACGCTCGCTCGCTGGCTGAAACTGGAGCCGGCTGTCCCAGTGGGAGGGGTTTAAGTGTAGGAGTCGAGCCCTCGGGGCGTAGAGATGCACCTGATATTCCTCCCGCCCGCAGCTACGATTCATGTGTTTGCACCCACCTAGCTGCTTAGGAGCAGCGTCACCAATGGGCTGGCACTCTGAGCGCCACTTCTGAGCCTCTTGGAAGCTCCCTGCTTCGGTCTTGAGAGTGCCCTTTTTGTGCTGCCCGGACGCTCCTGGGCTGCAGGGTTCTATGTGTTCGCAGTCAGGATAGACACTGGTGGCGTGTCGGTGGGGCTCTGACCAGTGTGTGATGGTGTAACAAAGACACCGTGTGGGGGACCTTCTTCCGTGCCCGGGTGTATGTAGTAGCAGCAGGCAGACCCCGAGAGTTAGTCATAAGTACGTCTCCCCGAGGAGGCCATGCTCGCGGGATCCTTGCCCCCAAAGGTCTGAGCGAGCTTTTTCTCCTGTTGCCGTTCTCTCTCCCTTGTGCCTGGGAGTCAGCCTGCTGCCCTCCCCGTTGGGCGGGGGGCGGGGGGACCTCGGCCGCCTCACCACAGGGGCCTGTCGCCGCATGCCCTGGACGGGCACCAGGCTCTGGGCTCGCTGCAGGGCTGCTGCCGGGACGGGCACCGGGCTCCGGGCTCCGGGCTCGCTGCAGGGCTGCTGCTGGGACGTGGCTCTGCTCCTCTCGCTGCCCCTGTTCTGATAACTAACGCAGAGTCTGTGTCTCCCTCCCTGCTTAGGTTGCTTGCTGCTCAGTCTGTGGCTGTTAGTGAGGCGGGAACGAGGTGTTGGTTTGGGGACAGAAAAGGGAGGTGGTGCCAGCTGGGGTCACGCATGGCACGTCTGGCACCATGGTTGGGGTCGGGCTTGCCAGGCCTGATGCTGTGGTTTTTTGTTTTAATTTTATTTTAAGGCTTAAGATTTTACTTGGCTTTACCTTTGTATTGGGTTCTTTAAAAAAAAAAAAAAAGTTTTTAGTTATTTTTGTCCAAATTAGACATCCATAAAACTTAAAGTTCTATAAAAAATAGTTCTATAGATGTCATCATGAAACAGTAATTCATTGCTGTTCCTCTTACCTATGGCTGGGTGGCGAGGCACCCCAAAACTTGGAGGCATAAAGAACCGCCATTTTATTACCTCTCATGATGGTGGTTCAGGAGTGCGGGCCTACCTCCGAGGGTATGGCAGGCCCCACTGGTGGGGCCCTGGTGGTATTGAGCTGGACTGGAGGGTCCACCTCATGTCCCCAAGGGCACGGCCGAGCTGTCTTCTCCGTGTGGTCTCACTTCGGAGGCCTCCCCAGGAGGGTGGTTGGTGAGGCACCTCCCATGTCCTGCTTCACCTGTCCAGACTTGAGGGGAGGGCAGCAAGCCCATGTCTCAGTGGGACACTGTCAGACGGCTGTCCCTCCCATCTCTGTCCAGGAGCAGCACTGGGACCTTTTCTTAGCTGAGTATTTTGGTGTTTACCTCCTTGATCCCAAATAACATTACTCTGTTGCTACTTGTGTTCCCTCCACCTACGTCTTACTCCCAGTTTTGGGTGTTGTCTGCTGACTTTCCTTTGTGGAAAGTGAGAGTTTTGCTGTCTGCTCTGCCCCCATGCTTGCCTCCCCATCATCCCGAGGTCGCCTTTCCCTCTCTCCTGTATCGAAAGCCTGCTTCCTGGATCCCGTGTCTTCTCTCTTGGGTTGATCCTTTGTGTTGATAGGAAGCACATCCTGTCTGTAGGCTCCTGAGAAAGAGTGCAGGAGAGGTGGACTTGTGGAGACCTTGAATGGTTGATAGTGTCTTTATTCTTCATGGTTGATAGTCTGGCTGGGGATAGAACCCGGGGCCAGAGACGTTAACTCCCGGGTTAGAAAGGGCTCTCCTCTGCATGTAGCTTTCGGGACTGCTGTGCAGAAGTGCCCGCCCGTTCTGATTTCCTGATTCTTTCCTCCAGAGTTTGAACATGAACGATTTCAAACAAACAGGTGAGTCATAAGAACCCGACACCCGGGTCCTTGATGGATGTTCGACTATATTTGCTTCGTCACAGAGGTCTGCCCTCCCACCGTCCCCCGCCCCCCCCCCCCCCACGCCCCAGCACCAGCCCCGCTGCACTGCAGAGTCCACTGTGTTTGACCCCCAAACAAGTCAGCAAGCATGTCGTTAACTATTTGCCCACAGTTCCTCTTTTAAAGCCACTCCGCAGAGGGCACAGGTCTTGAGTTTTGAGAGGCATTTTCTCTGCCACGATCACCCCACCCAGACTGAGGCAGCACTGGTGGGATTCTTCTGTCCCAGCCGAGTGTATCCTATTGTAGAATTTCACAGAGGCGGTCACTCCTGACCCTCCTATTCTCATTTCCCGCAATGTTCTCTGCCAGCCCTCTGGTGAGCGCTTCTTCAGTCTCCAGCGCCTCTTGTGTTCTCTGGCACAACTTCCATAGTGTCTGGTGAGTAGTTGCAGTGGCTTCTCTTGTTTCTCTGAGGGTCTTAATGACGGTTTGGGCGGGCGGTGGGCGATTCCCGCCCTCTCTGCACACCAGCCCATCCTTCACCTCTCTCCATGCCCAGAGAATTAACTGTGTCTTCAGTGGCCCTCATAGCGCCCTGTGTTTTAGGCCCCCAGAGTTATCTCGGGCCTTTCAAGGATCCTGCGTGTAGACCAGACAGGTTCTGGGTTCCCCACTTGTGCTCAGGCTTGGTTTCCAGCCTGCTGAGTGCCATCCGCATTGTGGCTTCCCTGCCTTCCTTGACCCTGTCGCTTACACCTTGAAAAGGGAAAGCAGTCTCTGTAGTCGCTAGTGGGATTCCAGCTGTTGTGGGTGTTCAGTCTCCTCCGTTACCCAGAAATCTTGTGGCTACGTTTCTGACTGAGGTCGGATCTTTGGGAAGAGCATGGGGTGGTAGCTGGCAGGTACTGAGCATTCACTAGGTGTGAGGCCCTGCACTGGGCACTCTGCCTGCGTTAACGCCTTTAATCACACCGACAGCTCTGTGCAAGCAGTCAGCACAGAGAGGGTAAGTTATCCGGCTGAGGTCACCCAGCCTGAAGCGCGACAGAGCAGAGTCCTAGTGGACAGTGGAAGGGCTGTACAGGCAGGGGAGGAAATGCCTCCCTGTGAAGTGCTGTGGCTGGGAGCCGGCTCGGGGACCCACTCAGTACAGAAGTGCTCGGAACTTCAGTGGGGTGGCTGGCGGCCAGGCTCCTGGCCTCGCCGGGCCTTGATGGGTCTGAGCGTGGGGAGGGACGGGTGCCATGGCTGCGGCTGCTCTTATGGGGAGTGGGCATCATGGCTGGGCTCAGACAGGTGCTGCTGGGCCTCTGCTCAGCCACAGCATCAGGACTTCACCCTTGTGGGTGTGGGTCTCACTGTCCTGCTCGGAGGGTGAGGTGTGGTGAGGACGCAGCCGCTATGGCTCGGCTCCTGCTTGCTCCCCCGCCTCTCGGCTTCAGGCAGCACGTTTTAACCGGGCAACGTCCCTGTCCCTGTCCCGTGTCCCTCCCACTCCCCATCCAGCAGCGCTCTCTGCACGTCTACACTCTGTCTGCGGGCAGTTATGTGACCTGGGCCTCAGTCCTCCCTTCTGTAGGAAGGCGTGCGGGAGGCTGCTGCTCGTGGGCTGCTGGGGGATCCCACGAGGTAGACAGGGCAGCCCACTGCCACTACATGTGTCCTGCGGGAATGGCACGTGCCACAGGTAAAACCTCTCTGCTGGAGGAAACACATCACGTCTGTTTTTGACCTTGTGAGAAGTAGGAGATAGTTTTGATTCTTGCACTTCTCTCGGGGTGCTGTGTCTGGGGGAAAGGTAAAGGGAAAACACCAGCTCTGTGAAGGTGTGAGTCCGTTTCTCTAATTTGGGTTGTTGTTGGAGGAAGTAAGTCCTGACCTGCTGCCAAGATGACATTTGTTAGATCTCGAGCTTAGCAAATGCTTCCTAATGTCCTGTCCTCGTGGCCCATCTCTGGGGAGGTCCTATGAGAAGGGGACTGGGGATGGTTCCTGGGCCGGAGCGCCTCACCGTGGGGGCTGCGTCTCAGGGCCTCAGGCTGGCAGGGCGGGATGCGGCCCCTCTGGGGGACCTGGTGGTGAGGCCGTGGGGGCCTTCCAGGCAGACTCCAGGCTCCTGAAGCCTTAGCTCTGCTGGCCCTGTGGGGCTGCCCATGGGCGCCCCTGTGGACAGGCACCTGCGGGACACTTGGGGGACCCTCTGCCCCTCCTTTCAGGTCTCCTCTCTATGGGACTGATGTCTCCTCCCTTGCCGCCAGAGTCTCGGTGCTGGGGAGACTCTTCCCCTGCGTGGCTGAGTTCTGCTGCCAGCATCCCACCCCCACTTCTAGGTCTGTAGACTGAGGGGCTGGTCTGGCATCTTTCCTAAGCTCTCGTGGGGTGGCGGGGGTGGGGGGGTGTCTCTGAAAGTCTGTCAGCCTGGGGTAGGACTCTAGGCCCTGCTGTCCTGCTTGGAAGCCACTGGCTAGGCCTGGACCCTGTCTTCTGGGATCAGGAAGAAACCCAGGAGAACGTTGTTGCCATTCGCGGATGCTCCTGGCCTGGCACCCTGGCCCAGGCCTGTGCGTGCCAGGATATGCCCCTGTGAGCTGAGCAGGTAGTGGGTGCGGGACCTTGCCAGGAGCCCAGCAGCCCTGAGGGTCCTTGCCTGCCCCAGGCATGAAGACTTGGCTCCTCGAAGCTGAGTGCTGGGGAGCTCGGAGCGCACGCTGGCCGAGGCGAGGGCTCCTACTGTGATTGTCTTTTGCAGGCACTTGGTTTCTCCCTATAACAAATACTGACAATGTCAGTGCAGTTTTACTCTGTCAGACGGTTGGCTAATAGAGGAAACAAAAGTCAAGTTAGTTTGGCCATCTCATGACGTAGGCCAGGGCTTCTGGGAGTGTCGGGAAAGTTCTCTTGTCAGACTTCAATTTTCCTTTGATGAGTAAGTCTGAGGTGTGTAATCTGCTCGAATTTTAATTTGCTGCTTATTCTGGTAACCCCACGTTGACTTTTATGGATCTGGGGCTACTTTGGCTTTGGAGGAGAGCACACAGGCCCCCTTTCCTGCCGGGCTGCCTGGCAAATGGTGGGCAGTGCCCTCTGCCTGGGGCAGGGCCAGGGCCTGCCCCAGAGAGACGCTCAGCAGAGACGGCTGCCCGGCCTCAGCTGCGGGGCACACAGCTCCCCAGGCTCCTCCCTTCCGGTGCCTTCCCCCTAGCAGTGTGGGAAGCGGGATAGAAACGGATGTGGAATGATCCTGAGCCAGGGTGGAGGTGGGAGACACTTGTGCTTCTTTGGTTGATGGGGTCTCGGAGCCAGCACTGCATGGCTCTGCCCTCTCCTCCTTCCTCCCCTGGTGTGACCCGTGCTGTGGCTTCCGTGTCTGCAGTGAAACTTGAAACCGTGGGCTGTGGGCTTGTTGTGTCTTGGGCTGGGAAACTGTGAACGTGGGCCAAGTTTTGAGGATCCACACGGTTTTCTTCACCTCCTGCCCTCTCCCCACCCCGGCAGTGAGCAGCGTTTTACCACTCTCTGTGAGGCTCGTACAGGTGGCCAGGAGCAGGCGTGAGGCTCTTTACTGCCGTTGTCCAGCTGGCGTTCCCAGGCTTGCTTTTTGTGTGCTGGTCTCTGGGTGTGTTGACAGCCACATACAAAGTCTCGTAGTTCAGCTGAGCAGGGATGAGTAGAAAGAAACGCACAGGTTTCCTTTCTCTTTTTTCTCTCCTGCTACAAACGGCGTCCGTGAGGGAAGTGCTCCCAGGGTCTCGTGGTCTCTGCCTCTGTCCCACCCACATGTGCCCTGACTCCTGACCCTGTCACATGTGACTTCTCTGCCTGGGCTCGGCCCTCGTGGCCACGCCTCCTCTGGGCTGAGTCCTGAGTCGGTCCGGTTTCAAACGCGGCAGTGAGTCTTTTTCTCTTTTATTTCCAGACATTTGTTCGGGTTCTTTTTTTTTTTTTTTTATGAGCTTCCCGCTCCTTCTCTCCGGCTTACACTCCTGCTTTTATGTCACCAGTACAGCAAACCTGTGTTCCTGGTAGTGTCTGTCAGGACCTGTTGCCTCAGGTGCTTGGGCTTCTGGTGCTTTGTCGTATCTGCAGGCTTCCCTTGTGTGCTAGAGGATGAACATGAGGGTTTCTTCTTATTGGCTCGTTTTCAGCAGGCGAGCGCCGCTCCACACCCTGTGGGGTGTGGCACAGTTCCGTGCTGCTTCTCCAGGGCATCCTGGTGGACAGCCTGGATCGGGCTTTGTGCCTGCGCCTCAGCCTGGGCTTCCCCCACTCCAGGCAGTGTGCATGGACGGCCCAGGCTGGGGGCTTTGGTTTCTCATGGAGGCCTCCCCGCCTCTTCCAGACCCCCCAGAAGGAACAGGCCCCCCGTCAGCAGCCCGGCCAGTCCTTCCTTCCACCAGGAGTCCCTGTGTGAGAGGCCCTGGAGTTGCCAGGGTCTCCGTAGGCCCAAAGGCCCCCTGTCCCGAATCCACCAGTAGGGTTGGTACTATTCCCAGGCACTCTGTACGGTGTCCTTGCCAGCAGTAACCAAAATAATAACAATTACGGGAAGAATCAGTCTTCATTGGGCACTTGACTGTGTACTAGACATTGCTCTAAGTACTTAGCTGAGTTAAGGACCCCACATTCACCTTGGGGAACTGCAGTGTTTGGAGGACAAGATGAGAGGCTTGTCCAGAGCCACGCAGGCCGCCCGCCTCCTTCTTCATCCTCGCACTGTGACGCGAGCACTTCCTCTTGCAGGGCGCCACCGCCTGCTGCCGTGGTTTTGCATCGTGTTGGCTTAATGAAGCTGAGACCCTCTGCCAGAGTCCCCTTCCTGCTGGTTCTGTGAGAGGATGTGCGTGACTTGGAAAGCAGAGGCAAGGCAGTACCACGTGTGTGCCTGTGAGGCCGGTCCTGGGTGGTGCAGATAGCCACGTGGGTTAGGTGGTGGCCCTGCTCCCACAGGACCCTCTCCGTGGTCCTCTGGACCCGGGCTGGTTTGTGGGCAGCCTGCCCACACCCTCCAGGCTCCACCGCTCCTCACTTGTGTTCAGGCGTCCCTCCATCCTTGCTGCCCCTCACCGTGCCCAGGTCCTGCTGACACACAGGCCCCACACAGAGGCAGAGGGAACAGGCGTGTGTAGACTGGTCACTCGGCCCCTGTAGCCACATCAGCTCTGATCGCTGCATGAATTTGTATGTAACTTGGTGTTATCCTTGGCTGACCTGAGTAAATTGTGCTTAAAACTATGAAAAGCAGAACTCAGACTACAGAAATAAATGGACAAATCTGGTATGTTTCTAAGAGCTGAAAATCCTCTCTCACTTATCGGCAGGTCAGTTAGGAACCACAATAGTTGGAAGCATGTCTGTGTGATTTGGACAACACAAATAACCAGCTTGATTCCCCGGATTTACACAGAACTCTGCAGTCATGTCCCCCGGGGAGTACACAGCTCTTAGACACACAAGGAACACTTACCAATGTTGCACAGTTCCTGGGTCATAAAACGAGTCTCAGGAAATCTCAAAGAAACTCTAGTGCACAGACAGCATTCTTTGACCACAAAACAGTGAAGTTAAAATTCAGATACAGAAGATTAAGGTTAGATGTGAATGTTTAGTTTTTAGATTTCTAAATAACACACAAAGAAGAAATCTCAATAGTAATTTTACAGTAGAAACTTAAAGAGAGAAAGGACAGTAAAGAAATTATTACATATCAAAACTTACGAGATGCAGCTGCTGTGTGTTTGAAGGGGAGTTTAGAACCTTGGGCAGAGTTGTGAAAGTGTGGCCTGAGGCCTGGTCTGGCCTTGGCCTTGAGCCAAGAATAAGGTCTCCCCCCCCCCCCCCCCTTTCTTTTTTGAAGGGGAAGCTTTTTGTTTGTTTTTTGAGCGAGAGAGTGCAAGTTGGGGAGGGGGGCAGAAAGGGAGAGAGAGAGAATCCCAAGCAGGCTCCATGCTCTGCACAGAGCCTGACGAAGGAGCTGAGATCATGACTTGAGCTGAAATCAGGAGTCAGACACTCAACTGACTGAGCCACCCAGGCGCCCCCTGGGTTTTCCTTTTTAGAAGAAACAAAGAAAGAAGGAGACAGAGACAGAGATGGCCTGTGGCCCCAGAGCCAGAATAGCCACGGTCTGGCTGACACTGCCTAAAGTGCTCTGGCCAAAGGACTGGACGGGAGCAGGCAGCCAGGCAGTGCTGGAGACGCAGAGAGAAGGCAGGACCTTGCCGCTTGCTGAGGGGTGAGAAGCAGAGTGACCGGACCCTGTGAGACAGTGAGGCAGAGCCATGCTGTGTGCACCGTGGGGACTAGGAATGGTTGGTAAGAATACCTCTGCTGGTAAGTTTGGTAGACAGTCCTAGAGAAATACAGTTTATCAAAACTGACCCCAGTGGAGGTAGAAAGGTAACTTGTCTGTGCTTCACTACCCTTATTTAAAAATCTGGATGATGGGTACCCGCCATTAGGGGGTCTTTTTAAATAGTTTTGTTGAGATATAACTTATCCATACTCTTCACCCATTCACAGCGTACACATGAGTGACATTTAGTCTGTCACCATCCATTGCCACCATCCATTCTAGAATTTTCTTCGCCTCAGAAAGAAGCCTCACACAACACTGATCTATTTCCTGTCTTTCTGGACGTGCCTGCTCTAGGTTTTTCTTGTACGTAGAGTTGTACTGTGTGTGGCCCTTTTAGTGAAAGATTGGCTCCTTTCACTCAGTCTGATGTTTTTTAGTGCTGAATACCGTCCCCTCGTTTGGTGTGTTTGTTTGCTCAGGCGGCCACGGCAGAATACCCAGACTGGGGTATATCTCTCAAGTCCTGGAGGCTGGAAATCTGGGATCAGGATGCTGGTGGGGCTGGTTCCTCCTGAGGCCTCTCCTCAGCTGGCAGACGGCCACCTTCTCCCCCCGTTGTTCCATGGCCACCCTTCAGTCTGTGTGTCCCTGTCCTCATCTCTTCTTCTTGAGGACACTAGTCCTAATGGATTAGGTTCTGCTCATACAACCTAATCTAACCTTAATTACCTCTTTAAAGGCTTTGTCTCTAAATATGATCCCATCCTAAGATGCTGGGGGTGAGGACTTCAACTTACGAATTTTGGAGGGGACAGTTCACACGGCAGATGGATGGACCACATTTTGTTTATCTGCATATCAGCTGATGGACATTTGGGCTTTTCCACTGTTTGGCTGTTGTGACTAGTGCTGCCGTGAATATTTGTGTGCAAATTTTTTTTTTAATTAAAAAAACCTTTTTTTAAACGTTCATTCATTTTTGAGAGATAGAGAGTGTGAGTGGGGGAGGGACAGAGAGAGAGGGAAACAACGAATCCAAAGCAGGCTCCAGGCTCTGAGCTGTCAGCACAGAGCCCAACCCAAGGCTTGAACTCAAGAGCCGTGAATCATGACTTGAGCCGATATTGGACGCTTAACCAACTGAGCCACACAGGCACCCCTTTAATTAAAAAAAAAATAAAATAAAAAAAATTTTTTTTTTTTTTTTAAAATTTTTTTCAACGTTTTTTATTTATTTTTGGGACAGAGAGAGACAGAGCATGAACGGGGGAGGGGCAGAGAGAGAGGGAGACACAGAATCGGAAACAGGCTCCAGGCTCCGAGCCATCAGCCCAGAGCCTGACGCGGGGCTCGAACTCACGGACCGCGAGATCGTGACCTGGCTGAAGTCGGACGCTTAACCGACTGCGCCACCCAGGCGCCCCAAAATAAAAAATTTTTTAAAACATTTATTTATTTTTGAGAGAGACCGAGCACGTGGGGGAGGGGCAGAGAGAGAGGGAGACACAGACTGTGAAACAGGCTCCGGGCTCTGATCTGTCAGCACAGAGCCCAACACAGGGCTCGAACTTCCAGACTGGGAAATCATGACCTAAGCTGAAGTTGGACGCTTAACCGACTGAGCCCCCCAGGCCTTCTATTTTTTTTTTTTTTTTTTTTAATTTTAAATGTTTATTTTTGAGAGACAGAGAGATTGTGGGAGCAGGGGAGGGGCAGAGAGAGAGGGAGACACAGAATCCAAGGCAGGCTCCAGGCTCTGACCTGTCAGCACAGAGCCTGACGTGGGGCTTGAACCCACAAACTGTGAGATCATGACCTGAGTGAAAACAAGAGTCTGACATTTAACTGACTGAGCCACCCGGGTGCCCCTTGTGTACAAATTTTTGTGTGGACATAACTTTTCATCTCTCTCGGGTCTAGACCTGGGTATGGGACATAGGGCCATTTTAAAGATTAAAGAAATGAACTCATATCAAGAGTTGGAACAGTGTTTGGCATGTGATGAATTCTGTTTATTTGTTAGTGATGACGGTGGTGATGATGTGTGGCGCCTCTTTAAGACGAAAAGGATTATTGGGGTCCAGGCTATTTCTGCCTCATGCTAACATAGCTACCCCTGCTTTCTTTTGATGAACATTGTCTTGGTACGTTTTTTTCTTTCTTTTATTTAATCGTTTTATATTCCTACATTTTAGATCTGTGTCAGACCAAAAATCCACTCATTGATTTTTAACTGGTGAGTGTACTCTGCTGACATTTCATCTCAGTATCGACATGCTGGGATTTGGGTCTGCTGTCTTACTTTTTCCATTGCTTGTTGTATATTTAAAAAGGTTGTGTCTTTGCTTTTTTCAGGATATGGTTTCTCTTACATCTTCCCCCCATCCTATCCCACATCTTCCTCCTCTGTTGATTTAGAAGTTATATATTGTATTTCCTTTCTTAAAAGATTCTTTAATAATCTTTAGACTTATATCATGAATATTTAAAATCAAAAGTTAGTTTCTTAACCCACCGTAATACACAGCATACCCCAGTGTTGGTCACTTCTCACCTGATGTGTCGTAATTGTCAGGTTATCCATTCTGTCTTTTTGTTGAACTAACATTATACATTATTATCTTTCTTAAAAAAGTGTTTATTTATTTTGAGAGAGAGCACATGCGCGTGCAGGCACGAGCCAAAGTCAAGAGTTGGATGCTTAACCAACTGAGCCACCCAGGCGCCACTATACATTCTTATCTTAAAAAGTGTTTGTTTAGATGTTCCTATATGTATATAGAATTTCTATAGTAATTTAATAGTAATTGCTAACTATTACTTTTTACATCTCAGATCCCTCCCCTTTGGGATAATTTTACTTCTTTTTTTTTTTTTTTTTTTTTAATATTTTTAAAATGTTTGTTTATTTTGGAGAGAGAGAGAGAGAGAGAGGGAGGGAGGGAGGGAGGGATACAGAATGCGAGCAGGGGAGGGGCAGAGAGAGAGAGGGAGACACAGAATCCGAAGCAGGCTCCAGGCTCTGAGCTGTCAGCACAGAGCCAGATGTGGGACTTAAACTCACAAACTGTGAGATCATGACCTGAGCCAAAGTTGGATGCTTAATTTACTGAGCCACCCAAGTGACCCTGGGATAATTTTATTTCTTTTGTTTTTGTTTGTTTTTAGAAGTTCCTTCCTAAGGGTTTCTTAGTAGTGATATATTTCAGTTATTATTTGCCTGAAATTTCTTTCTTTCTTTTTTTTTTTAATTTACCATTTTTTAAGTTTATTTTGAGAATGAGCACAAGTAGGGGAGGGGCAGAGAGAGAGAGGGAGGGAGAGAGAGCCAGCCAAGATGGCTCCACACTCCCAGTGAGGAGCCTGATGTGGGTCTTGAACTCACAAACTGCGAGACCGTGACCCAAGCTGAAGTTGGACACTTAACTGACTGAGTCACCCAGGTGCCCCTGAAATTTCTTTTTACCCCTCATTCTTGATGATGATGTAGTTGTATGCCATCCCAGACGGAGTGTAGCTTTGCCTTCTCTGGCCTCTGTGCTCTCAGTCGCCTGGGGCCAGTCAAGTGGTGGTTCCTTTAGGTAAGGTCCTTCTTTTCTGTGGCTACTTTTAGGATTTTTCTCTTTGTGGTTCCGGAAAGTTCTCAGTTCTTCCTTGGAATTCTCGTTTTCAATTTTTTCCTTCCAGACTCCAGTTAGACCTTTGTCAACCTCATTCTGTCTTTCTCTTTTATCTTACATATTTTCTATGTCTTTTTCTCTGGGTTGTGTTATTGGTTATGTCTTCAGATTTTTGCATCATCAGAGTCATCTCTGTCAGAGACAGACCTTGTGTCTTTCATTCCAGCAATCATCCATGTATTATGTACGTTAGATTTATAGATAGCACAGTATGCGTATGATGTATATTTAAACTATCTAAAATTGCCTCGTCGTTTCTGATAATATCTTATTTGTAACTCCCTTCTCATTTCATCTTTTATTTTGTTATTATTTTTTTAATGTTTATTTTTGAGAGAGACAGCATGAGCAGGGGAGGGGCAGAGAGAGAGGAGATACAGGATCCGAAGCAGGCTCCAGGCTCTGAGCTGTCAGCACAGAGCCCGATGCGGGGCTCGAACCCACAAACTGTGAGATCATGACCTGAGCCAAAGTTGGACACTTACCGACTGAACCACCCAGGCACCTCTTGTTTCATCTTTTATTTAAAAGTTTATGTGGAATTTTATGAATTATTATGTGAAAGGTCCAAATGTCTAAGCTCCTTTTGATTTAAATCAGATGATTTTTTTTGTTTGTTTTTAACTGACACTGCCGGCTGGGCTGCTCATGTGTGGACACCGTCTGCCATGCTTGGCCCCTGACACCCCTGCCGGGCCGCCTTCTACTGTGTGCCCTTCCACTGGATGCCCTTCTGGCCTGCATGGGCAGTGACACCCGCTTCGGGGACCCCCCTCCCCCAGTTCCACTCAGGTTCCTAATTCTCACACTCAGCTCCCCCTCTGCAGGGGTGCCCTTCGTCCTGGCCCCTCTGTCAGGCTGCCTGCCTGCCTCATGGACCCCTCCTCGCCCCATGTGGGCTCTGACAGCGTCCCCGCCCGCAGGGGTTGCCCTTGCCTATTCTGCCTGATGGTTCAGGACTGAATTATCAGGGGAGGAAGGCAAAGGTGTTTGCTCTTAAAAAAACCTGTGTGTTTTAATTGAGGTAAAATTCAATTCATAAAATTAACCACTAACCGTTTTAAAGTGAACAATTCGGTAGCATTTGGGACATTCACATTGTTGGACACCTGTCATTCTCTTTCCAAGATGTTTTCATCGCCCTGTGAAGAATCCTGCCCATTCCTCTCTCCTTGTGCCTCCCCAGCCCCTGGCAGCTGCTCATCTGCATTCCTCTTTGTGATTTGCCTATTCTGGAAATTTCATATCCTTGGGATCATACGATTTGTGGCCTTTTGTGTCTGCTGCTTTCACTGAGCGTATCTTTGAGGTTCATCCGTGATGGCGCATGTGTCAGAACGTCCTTCCTTTTTATGACTGAATAATATTCCGTGGTGTGGATCCATCACTTTTTGCTGGCTATTCAGGCATCCATAGGCATGGTTTGTTTCCACCTTCTGGCCGTCGTGAACAGAGCTGCTGCGAACAATCGTGTACAAGTAGTTGTTTGAACACACATTCTCCTGTGTTTAGGGTATATATCTTGGAGTGGAATTGTTGGATCATATGACAAGTCTATATATAACCTACCAGGGAGCCACCAAACTGTCTCCCCCGGCAGCTGCCCCATTGTACATTCCCGCCAGCCGTGCCGGTGTCCACGCCAACACCTGTTCTTTTCCATGTTCTTATATTATAGCCAACTCAGTGGGTGTCTCTTTATGGCTTTGATTTATATTTCCCTAATGACGGACAAAACGGAGCGTCATTTCATGTACTTATTGGCCATTCGTGTATCTTTGTTGGAGGAATGTCTATGTAAGTCTTTCACCCGTTTTAAAATTGGGTTGTCTTTTTATTGCTGAGTTATAAGAGTTCTTGGTACATTCTAGATTATAGACCCTTTAAAGATAAACAATTTTTACAAGTGTTTTCTCTCATTCTGTGGTTTGTCTTTTTATTCTCTTGATAGTGTTTTTGTATCCTATCATTTCTTTATTGTAAAAATGTCACCATTGTTTTCATTCTTTTTAGTTCTCTTTCTCTCCTATGTGTTCACAGTGTTTGGGGTGTGTGTGTGTGTCTGTGTACATGCACACATACATGTGCATTTATACAGATTTTTAAAAAGTGTCTTTAATTTTTTTGTTTTTAAGCACTTAGTATTTCTTTACTTAGAATTGGGATTCTTTATGAGAGAACTTATAGTTTAATGAAGGAAAGCAGAAAGCCCAGCAGAATAGACTGTGCTAGAATTTGTATGTGATACAGGTGCAGGAGCCATGCAGATTATGAAGTCTGCGTATCACCTAGTTGTACCTGTTACTTATAAGCATTGAAATTCAGGGGTGTCTGGGTGGCTCAGTCAGTTGAGTGTCAGGTCATGATCTCACGGTTCATGTTCAAGCCCTGCATCGGGCTCTGTGCTGACAGCACAGGGCCCACTTCGGATTCTCTGTTCCTCTCTCTCTCTACCCCTCCCCTACTCACTCTCTTTCAAAAATGAATAAAGATTTTAAAAACATTGAAATTCGTGGTATAGGTCAGAACTAAGATCGTGACTTTTATGGACACGAAGTGGTGTGGGTGTGTGTCATTTATATACAGTGTACTCAGAAAGTCACGTCTGTGTAATTTATTTTAGCCACTTCTATAACATTTGTGCTATTTTAACGGAAAATATTTTTATGAGTCTTCTAAGAAGAAGTTTTGCCATCTGAGGAAAAATCCTCACCTACTAAATCGATCTCCACGTCTTCCAGATTTTGTTGTCTATTTCTGCTAGTTGTGGCCCATTTGATGTTTAAAATACAACACAGGCTGGCTGCTTTGATATGGGGCTGTACTGGTAAGGTGGCTGGACGGTCCCAGTTGACGGGAATTTCAGATTTGCTTGTGAGAGTAGTGCACCAGCCTTGTTCCCGTGACACTGCCCTAATGACTGGTTAGTAAGGGCACCACGTGGGTGCAGGGCATGACCTAGGCTGTTTTTTTTTTTAATGTTTATTTATTTTTGAGAGAGAGAGGGAGGGAAGGAGAGACAGACAGACAGACAGACAGACAACATGAGCAGGGGAGGGGCAGAGAGAGAGGGGGACACAGGATCTGAAGCAGGCTCCGGGCTCCAAGCTGTCAGCACAGAGCCCAAAGCGGGGCTCGAACTCAAGAACCACGAGATCATGACCTGAGCCGAAGTCGGACACTCAGCCAACTGAGCCAGCCAGGCGCCCCTAGGGTGGTCTTTAATGTGCCTGGGCTGAGAGTACTGTGCTTTCTTTGTGCCTATTTTCACACTTCCTGTCCCCTCTGTGGATGGAGATTGTCCAGCATGTGATGCAATTGTGAGGCTCTTGCTCTCTCGGGAGCCTCCTTGGGCCTGGGCGGGCGGTGCGGTGCGATGCCCAGCTGCCCTGTGGCCACCCCGTGTTGCAGGCACTTCCCTGCCTCGGCCTCCCAGTGGGCTTGCGGGAATCCCTGCTTATGTCCTATGGAAGCCGTGGGTGGCCGGAGGTCTCTTGGGGCCTTGGGACTGGTGGTGGCCGTGCTACCTTTTGCTTGTAGCAGGTGGGTGGCTTGCAGTCCCCCAGCACTGGCTCGCTGGCTCTCCCGGGAAGTGCATCTTGTGGTGGCGTCCTGAGAAGTGGCCCCAGTGGTCGTGCCACATAAGGAAATGCAAAGGCGAAGGCTTTGGTTTTTCTCTTGCAGGCACGGCTGCTGTTTCAGGGTTATGAGCTGGTCTGGGTGTGGAGTCCGTGTGAGCCCTGAAGTGGGAGGGCACAACACAAATCCGAGGAGAGAGAGTCGGTAGCAGCTAGTGTCTTGTCAGTGGCAGTGGGGAAGTGCTTTGGGGCTAATTTTGTGTTGTATTTTGTGGAGATGAAGTGAGTTTGCAGCCCTCCTCACCATACTTAACTGTCTCTGTGTCACCCTGGGGAGGTCACGGGAGCAGGGGCAGGTCACAGGGAGGGGAACTGGTGGGGTGGGGTCATGGGGAGGGGAGGTCACAGGGGAGGTGGCTGTTGACCTCCAGGCAGTGTCATTGGAAGGGTGCTGTCCACGTCCACCTGGCCCTGCTGCCCACGGTGGGGATTGAGACAGAAAGAGAGAACCCTTCTGGCAGCTCAGTTCAAGACGGTGGCAGGCTTGCCGTTGACCAAAACTCTGATGGCCTTCACATTCGTCCTTCTCCCCAGTGCTGGCCATGTGACCTTGGGCAGTGTGCCTTCTTTCTGGCTGTGTACATCTGTGTGTCAAGGCAGAGGGCTCTCGGCCCGGTAGGTCCACCAGCTCACAAGTGCTGTGCCGTAGGCATCTTGGGGCCCTTGGAGGTCTGGGCTCTGTGGCTGGGAACCTCGGTCTGTGACTCAGCGGCAGAACTGGTCTCTGACTTCCGGGTTAAGCCTTTAATTCTCCTGAATGCTTGTTTTTGCTTCTTTCAAGTTGATGTACTAGGGCCACTGTGTCATCAGCTGTGGGCGTTTCATCTGCCAGTGCAGTGCTCATGTCCCCTCCCCTGTGCCCCCTGTG
Organism: Neofelis nebulosa; assembly: GCF_028018385.1. Taxonomy (NCBI): domain Eukaryota; kingdom Metazoa; phylum Chordata; class Mammalia; order Carnivora; family Felidae; genus Neofelis; species Neofelis nebulosa. The sequence goes on along the minus strand of NC_080797.1, from coordinate 13,442,358 downwards.
GCCTTTGGCAAAGGGACAGGTGGACGGATGGGCGGTTGTCCCTGTGCTGATAGCCAGGCAGCAGAGGGAGGAGGAGCCTTTTTTACCTCTCATTGAGAAGGAGGATTGTTAGTCGGTCATGACAGTATTGTTGTTTTTGGTCACGACAGTGTTTAATTTGCAGAGAACAATTACTTAGATTGCTTGAAAAGAAATAGCTTTTTAAAAAAATGTTTCAGGGGTGCCTGGGTGGCTCAGTCGGTTAAGCGGCCGACTTTGGCTCGGGTCATGATCTCGCGGTCCGTGAGTTCGAGCCCTGCGTCGGGCTCTGTGCTGACAGCTCAGAGCCTGGAGCCTGTTTCAGATTCTGTGTCTCCCTCTCTCTGACCCTCCCCCGTTCATGCTCTGTCTCTCTCTGTCTCAAAAATAAATAAACGTTAAAAAAAAAAATTAAAAAAAAAAAAGTTTCATTTATTTTGAGAGAGAGAGAGTGAGTGGGGGAGGGGCAGAGGGAGAGAAAGAGAGAGAATCCCCAACAGGCTCCGCGATGTCAGCACAGAGCCCAATGTGGGGCTCGAATTCGTGAACCATGAGGTCATGACCTGAGCTGAAATCAAAAGTCCGACGCTCAACCGACTAAGCCACCCACGTGCCCCTGAAAAGAAATAGTTTTAACACAGAATCTGGGTTCAGGCTGGGCCGGTCTCATTGGGAAGCTAACACCCCAGTGTGGCAGCCCAGAGCTGGGAGATGCCACTGGCTTTGAAGGCCCTGACAGGTGCCTAGGCTCCCTCCTGAGGGTACAGTCTGTCCACCTCAGGGACCTCCTTCTGCTGTGGCCTTCACACACTTGGGTGGTGCTGTGATAAGCACATCCCTTTGTCCGTGTCGTGGGGTCTGTGTGGTCGCTGAGTCCCTGGGCTCTGACACGAGAGGTGGGTGTGCCCCTGAACCTGGGTGCCAGGATGCAGTGTTGGTGACCTCGGTGGGGGAGCATCTCCCACCTAGGGGCTTTGTACCCGTGACTTCTTCCGTGTGACAGCTTCCCCTGGGTACTGTTGGTGTTCTGCTGTGTGAATTTAATAAACCAGGGCTGTGTGGGGACAGTGTGGCTGTTCGGTGGTGTCGCTCCAGGCGCTGCGGCTCAGCTCATCACCTGCTGCTGACAAGGTGACAGCTACTCACGGACAGCCCTGACTCAGCGGAAATGTGCGCCGCGGGCCCCCAGCTGCTCTGTGGAGCAGGGCCACCTCTGGTCCGTCGGGGCTCCTGCTCTTTCCTTCTGGGAGGCTGGCCGCGGGTGCAGCTGTCACATCCCCCTGGCGGCCTGCATGAGGCCTTCGAGGACACTCTCGAGGAGCGGGGCATTTGATCTTACAGAAGACATCTGCAAGTATGGGTGTTCAGGGCTGAACATGTTAAAAGGAGTATGCAACTAGAAGGTTGTATTTTCTATTTGAGGATTGTTTCTAAGCAGACATTTCAGTTTTACTTTCAATGCGGCAAGGTGAGCCGAGAGTTAGATTAACTTCTACAAGTGCCATCTAAAACCAGCTGGTTCGCACTGTGGCAGAGGAACCAGTCACCTGTGGAGCTTTCTGAACGTCCAGGTGGCTGCTCCAGACCTGGGACCCTCATTCGGTGGGAGGGCTGGGGTGGCCCGGCCGCTTGTGGAGGGACAGGCAGCTGGGAGTGTCTGGTGAGGCTCTTTCTGCTTCTCAGTGTGGCTGGGGAAGGGGAGGGTTACCCGGACGGAAAATAGCTGCCCACTTTATGTCCATCCCTCCTTGGGACACTTGTTAACGTGGCGACTTAAAGATTTGGGGACTAGATCTTAATTTCTTAAAAAGAATTTTTTTTTTTAATGTTTCTTTACTTTTGAGAGGGGCAGAGAGAGAGGGAGACACAGGATCCGAAGCAGGCTCCAGGCTCTGAGCTGTCAGCACAGAGCCCCACGTGGGGCTCGAACCCACGAGCTGTGAGATTGTGACCTGAGCCGAAGTTGGACACCCAACCAACTGAGCCACCCAGGCGCCCCAGATCTTCTTAATTTCCAGTAGCCCAGGGTCTAGTGGTGAGAGCCAGACTGAGGTCGTGTCCATCCCGTTCCTTCTTGTGGCATCCCCCAAGTAAGTATTCAGGGCACTGGCCTTGGTCCAGACCAAGTCCTAGGTCACATTTTCCTTCGGCTGGATGACCTGTAGGCAAGGGAGGAAGAAGGTTTGTCTTCACTGCTGTAGACTCTGTGTTATCTGTAAGGATAAATTTAGGGAGCTGAGGCATTGCAGACGTTAGGTGTGTTTTAAAGGGAGGTAAAGAGGTGCCTCTCTGTCGTCCTCAGTTACACGGAAATGTGCAAGGCAGTTAGGCTTGAGCGAAGCATTGGGGAAATCTTTCCAAGAGGAATGGCTTAAGCAGGTTTAGAAAATTGCAGAGGAGAATTTTGGGGGAAGAATGAGAGAGACACTCAAAGCAGTTTTGTACCTACTGTGTGCAAGGTGGTGTGCTTTGATGGTGTGGTGCATCCGTGAGCCAGCAGAAGGGAGCCCTCGCCCGTCACTGCCTGTCACGTGGTCGGGACGCTGCCTGTAGCTTGTCTCTGCTCCAGGAAACAACGCACGGCTGCCTGAGCACAGCCAACTCCAGGTCCTGTCTGGAGAGACGGTTGGCAAGGATCCGGGGGAGAGGTGCTTCCTGATGCCCGAGGTGGGGGATGCAGGGTGGAGGAGGGGCAGTAGGTCACTAGGGTCCCCCATCCACCTTTTCACGCCACTGCTCTTTCAGAGGTGCGGCTCTCAAGCCTTTTACTGCTTGACAAAGTGCCGCGTGTGGTGCGCATTCGGTGACGACTCCCAGGTGAGTTCACTGTCACACTGTCAGGATTCAACCTACAAACGTGTTCCTCACGCAGGGTTTTCACAGTTCCTCACACTGACGGTTTCCCATGAATCTGTTCTTGAACATGAGGCCAGCGCCTCTTACCTGGGCGAGGGGCCTTCCACTGCCGCTGCCCCTCCCCCACCCTTCCAGGGTTCTGGAAGCCATCTGACGTCGTGGGTTCCCTACAGGGCAGGCTCATCCCTCGAGCACCCGCGTGAGATGCTGACACCTCTGCTGGCGTCTGTCACCCGGCCTGGCACTCAGCAGGCCTCGTGCTCTTACAGCAGGTACACTTCACACTCTCTTTTAAGAATTGTGCAAACGCCCAAGTACGGTGAGCGGGGCAGCCCGGCCCTGTGCTTCCGCATTGGCCTCCCCGCTGTGTGTGTGATGTGGCCCATGGCCCTCTTGACTCTTCCTGAGGGGGTCCAGTTAGTGGTTCCTGTTCTGGCCTGACTGAAGTCCCCTTAAGCAGGACTGCAGGCCGTGTGGCGGGTCTTCGGCTCCGGAACCCACTGGTCCTGGCTGGTCGCTACTGGGAAGTTTCGACCGTTCTTTGCTTATTCCTCAGCTGGTGGTGGTGTGGGGTTCAAGTCCTCCCGTTTCTGGGGCGGTTGGGCTGGTGCAGGGGGAGCAGGGCCTGGTGGAAGAGTATTTCCCTGCTCTTCCGGGAGGCCCTCCCGTCACCGGACTCGTCCCTGTAGTGCTCGTGTTCCCTGCGGCCGGACAGCCAGTACTGTGGAAGTAGTTTCTTTATTCTGAGCCGCCCTCACCACTTGGCCAAGAGGGCCAGCCCGTAGGTTACCCGGTTCATCTGCACGGCGTGCAAGTCTGTCGTGCTGTGCTTTGGCGATGACCACAGCCGGCTGTCAAGGGGGTGAGGCTCGGTGTGGGAGGTGGGAGCTCCTGCGGAGCCCTGGGGGGCTGGCGCACAGCCTGGGCTGGGAGGAAGGCCACTGCTAGGCCCCAGGGGGTGGTCAGAATGGGAGCCGGAGTCCTCAGTTATGGCAAATTGGGGATGTTAGCGCCTCTCAGCAGGGCGCTCTCAGCTTCTCTGAAGTAGAACACGGCGCTTCAGGCCAGTAGGATGTGGCGTCCTCTTCTTTGGATTTCCAGCCTTTACACAGAACCCTTTTTCTGCCCATGGCCTTTGGACATGTGGGCCTTCAATGTTTAGACTCTAAGCTCTAAATGATGCACGGACATCTTCTCCTCATGACGGCCGCAGCCCCATCAACAGGGCAGTTGTGGACGCTCTTCTCATGGTTGTGGATGTGGCCGTGGTGGTCTTGGGCACCCTTACTCTTGCTCTCAGGTGTTGTGCTGTCTCACGTATACTTGGCATTTAGAAATCGAAATCCTCAGGTCATCCAGTTGCTTTGTGAGAAATGCTTCCTTGGTAGAGCTCACAGTTCCCTAATTTGGAACTTGTGGAGCTGGGTGTGGTCCCTCGGGGACGGACATGATGGCGCACTGACAGCAGAGTGTGTGGGGAGAGGCCGGGCGTGTGCACATGCAGGGGCCTGGGATCAGAGAACGGGGCCCCAGGGCTGCAGACCGCTGTGGGATGGTCGCCTGTCGTTCTTGAGACACCCGAGGATTGGGCTCTTGGGCAGGTGCTGGGTCTAAATGCTAACCAGAGACGTGAAGCCTTAAAAAGATGGCTACAAGTGGGCCCTGAGCAAAGAGGGACCTCTCTTGGTGGGGAGCTAGAAAACCCAGGGTGCCCGCACCGGTGTCGGGGTCCCAGCCACGGTTCTGTTGGACTGGAGGGTCTTGTTGCTTGTATGCACACTGGGCCCAGAGTGACATCGTGACTCAGAGATGGTATCACCTGTATGCACGTTTGTACGTGGATGTGTGCAGGTGTGAAGACTGCAATTGGTACTAATACCTTCCCAACTGCCAGGTTAGTCTTTGATGTATCTTTTTTTCTTAAAATTTTTTTAACGTTTATTTTTGAGGCAGGGAGACAGAGCATGAACGGGGGAGGGTCGGAGAGAGAGGGAGACACAGAATCCGAAACAGGCTCCGGGCTCCGAGCTGTCAGCACAGAGCCTGACGCGGGGCTCGAACTCACGGACCGCGAGATCGTGACCTAAGCCGAAGTCGGCCGCTCAACCGACTGAGCCACCCAGGCACCCCTCTTTGGTGTGTCTTAAAGGATCTCTGCATTATAAAGAATAAGGCTCGTTTCTGGTTCTTATTTATTTTACTGTTAATAATCTGAGTGCAGATTCCATATATGTGTTTTTGACTTTAGGTGGTTTAACTCAAAGTTATGGGTATTAAGGCTCTGGAAGGTTCTGCCAGTGGTGGATGTGAGCCACTAACATCCCAGACTGATGTTAGGAGGTGGAGGGCTACCTGGTGAGCCAGACTTCTTGCCATAGTGCGATCTGTCCTCCTAGACCAGTGTCTCCAGGAGGGGCCTGAGCAGCCATGCTCTACATTCTGGAGCATCAGAGGTGGTTCTCGTCGCCAGAGCCAGGACTGCTGCCTGAGAACCTGCTGGTGGTGTGAAGTTGAAGAATGACACGTGGTATTTGTAGGGAGAGAGGAGTGCAGGCAGCCCAGTCAGCATAGAAAGCTGTGCTCCTAAAGGTGATGTTTTTTGACCCTGAGGTTATAGGGTGCGCAGCGCCCTGCTCTGAAATCGCACCCAATCTGGGGAGAAGGCTGGGCCCACCCGTGCGAGACCTCTGGACCCTACCGGGCTTGGATGGCACAGACTCACCCAGCCTGCAACTGGGGACCCCCTCAGCACGTGACACGTCCTTCTAGTGTGAACCTCAGAGGGCAAGTGGGAGGTGGCTGTGGTGGAGGGTGGGGAGGATGTGTGGGGAGGTGCAGCCTGGCACCAGAAGGCCACTGGGCACAGTTCTGCGTACTCTGGGCCCTGGGCACTGAAGCCTCTGTGTGTGTTGGCGGGCAGCCCTGGTCCCCTCTCTCACAACTCCCTGCCGGGGGAGGTGGCCAGGCTGTGCCACTGGTGGGGCCCGACTGGTGGGAACTCTCAGGGTCAGTGTGCAGAAGCAAAGAGGGGTTTTTGCTTATGTTCTGTCTGAATGTCTTGGTGTATTTCAGTTGAAGTTTTTAAAAAGAAAAACAAGGGATTATTTATTAAAATAGGAAAAAGACATTTAGGTTATTTTACAGTACAGTCCTTAAAAAGTGACACTTGAAAATTCTTTTTTTAAAAAAAATTTTTTTTTTTTTAACGTTTATTTATTTTTGAGATAGAGAGAGAGAGCATGAACGGGGGAGGAGCAGAGAGAGAGAGGGAGACACAGAATCGGAAGCAGGCTCCAGGCTCTGAGCCATCAGCCCAGAGCCCGACGCGGGGCTCGAACTCATGGACCGCGAGATCGTGACCTTAGCTGAAGTCGGACGCTCAACCGACTGAGCCACCCAGGCGCCCCTGAAAATTCTTTAAACAAAAAAAAGCACCCTTCTGGGGCGCCTGGGGGGCTCAGTCAGTTAAGCATCCAACTTCAGCTCAGGTCATGGTCTCACGGTTCGTGGGTTCGAGCCCTGTGTCAGGCTCTGTGCTGACAGCGCGGAGCCTGGAGCCTGTTTTGGATTCTGTGTCTCCCTCTCTCTCAGCCCCTCCCCTACTCGTGCTTTCAAAAAAAAATAAACACTAAAAAAATTAACAAAACAAAACAAAACTACCTTTCTGATGTCTTCAGTTAAGTCTAGAAAGTTTGTATTTTCAACGTCACGATGGTAGAATCTAGGCCATGTTGAGCCCGGGGTTACTTGAGGAGTTCTTTGGAAGCAGGCAGATGTTCATGACAGTCTAGGTAGGTGTTCCCATGGAAGGTGCACCCTCTTGCCCTGCCTCATGGGAACCACCGCAGTGATCCAAGTGGCATTTACTCTGCAGCCACTTTGTCAAGCCTCCTGGCAACCAGGGGACCACAGGGGGAAGAAAGAGGTGCACAGGTGATGAGAGGCCCATGGCCCTAAAGGAGGTCAGGGATCCAGTCTTCATGGTGTTTTCTCGGTCATGGCCATACCTCCCTAGTGCCTGCCTCTACCCCAAGGGCTAGAAGTCGGCACTGTTGGTATTTGGGCTCATAGGGGCCCTGAGCAAGCTGTGGTCCCTCAGTGTGATGCTTGCAGTCCAGTCACGGACTCACTAGGGGCGGTCACTCTGTGTCTTGTGGCGGATGCAGTGTCCTGACCTCCCATTAGGTGGAGAAGGGCCTGGCGCAGAGAGTCCTGATCGTCATCAGGATTGGAGTCACAGTACGGTGTTTGGCTGGGCTTCCAAGTGTTCTCCTGTGGTGACGGCATATTTTGGATGGCAGCGTGTTGTCTCCGTTGTGGTTCAACCCTCCATTCCCATCACCAGGGGTTTATTTCTGTTGTTACAAACAGTGGTTGCACCAGTGCAGGTGCTCAGGACACCTTGGGGACACCTGCCAGGAGGCACCTAGTGGGAGGCGGCCCCCACTACTTGGTCACATCCTGAGTCCACATGAAGGGCTTTGCACACAGAGTGGTGCCTGCATCATGTCCTCAGGGACAAAGGCCCCGCAGCCGACTTGCCAGTTCAAGGGTCAGCCTGTAGACGCTCTGCCTGCGACCCCCACCCGCTGTGTCAGTACGCGTGTTGGGATTCCTGTTGGTCATCGGGTGTGCTCACCGTGTTTTCTGCTGAGTTGGGGTGTTCCTAGTTTTGGGTGTGTGTGGGCTCTCCACGTGTAAGTGCCGTCGCAGCACACTCACTCACGTTTGCTACTTGCTTTGGTGTGTTGGTGTGCTGAGATCACGACACTTCACGACATCCTTCGTCACTCCCTTCGGATTTCTTGCACTGTTAGAAATTGGTTCCCCGGCCTGGGAGTAGGCCACATTTGCTGGCCTTTTCTTTCAGCCGTTTTACGGTTTCATCTTAGAAACATTTTGAGCTCTCTCAACCTTTGGGTTTCTTTGGTGACTTGTATTGGTTGGTGGGTCCTGTGTGTCGTGTGCGTGTCTTGAGGAACACAGGTCCACACGTGAAGAGCGTGGCTCCCTTTCGTGGCTCCCCATTCTTGCCTCCGCCCTCTCACCCCATGGTTCCCTTCCAGCTTGAACTTAGGCTAAAACACATGCCTGGGCCTGCCCCCTTGCTGCTGCCTTGTCGGGGCTCTCGTGATTTGTGGGGGACGGGCACCGAGGCCTTTCTGCTGGAAGGCGCCGTGCTGCTCTCAAGTCCCCTCAATTCTGTGCGTGAAATTCTGGCGTCGCCGTGTGTGGGCATTTCATACGTTCCCCAGGCATGTTTGGTGTCCCGGTGCCTCCCTGAGCCCAGCTGTGGCGTCACGGGCAGAACTGCCGTGCCCGCCGCCACCCCCGGAGCCGCCAGATGCCGCACTTCCATAGCGTGTTGGCTCGGCGGTGTCGCCCACAGGGAGCCCGCCGTCTGCCTCGTGTGAGGTTGGCTTTCTTAGGCAGGATTTCCTGAGGTGCATCAGGTGTGGCGAGTATCGCCGGTCTGTTCCTGTCCCCTGGTGCGTGGTAGTCCTCGGCAGGCTGTGCCCGGTGGTGAAACATTCACCTGCTGAAGGACACGAGCATGGTTTCCGGGGCTGGTATCGTGAGCAAGGTGCCGTGCGCGTCTGTGTGCAGGGAAGTCTTCACATCTCGGATAAATGCTGAAGAGTGCACTCGCTGGGTCATGGGGTACATCCACCTCTTGCAGTTTATTTATTTTTGTGATTATTGGAATATAGTTGACATACGGTGTTACATTATGCAACTTGATTCTGATGGAGCAGATAAAGAGGCATTCAGGGAGTTGAGAGAGTATTTTGTTTTAATGTTTTCAGATTTTGAGACAAGTCATTACCCCCACTTTCTGAGGAACGATTCTGCAGGTGGTTTGGATGGTTTGGGGACAGTACAGACCTGGGCTGTCAGTGTCCTGGAGAGCAGCCCCGATACCGCCCCCCCCCCCCACCCCACCCCAGATTCTTTATTACCTGCCACCTAGATTTAATCTGAATCTCTGGCTGTTTGATATGGTAAGTGGTTTTCACTGACTTACTGTCCCTGTTCTCAGGGGAAGCCGCTGAATGATGTGGAGGGTGAGCCCAGCTCTGCGAGTCGGGCAGGTGGTGTGGCGGGAGCTGCCCTCGACACCAAGGGGCCACGTCCAGTGGAAGGATAGATGCCACTTGTCCTTTGCCTCAGTCTTGCTTTGTAGTCACATTAGGCGTTTCAGGAGTCCTTGCCCCCAGGTATGACCGTGGCTCCTTCCCTTCTCTCCTGCGATCCATTTCTCTTGTGGCTGATGTGTGTTGTAGTAGTGGTGTCCACCCAGCCTGGACTGGGAACCTGCAGAGGTAGAAACATTAGTCCAAAAATAAACCATGATACAACCAGTGCAGAAGCTACCTCTTTTGGTAGTCACGAATTATTCTGATTTAAAGAACACGTATGGTGGGAACTCACATGCACCTTGGCTCTTGGCCACGGCACCGAGGGCAGTGGTAGGCGGGGTCTTGTCCATAGGGAAGGCGCTTGGGAGGGTTTTAAGGGCCTTCATGGCTGTGCGACTTCTCCGTGGAAAGGGAGTCCACTGGGGCAGGGGACAGTGGGTCCAGGTGCTGCACGGGCCAGAGGCCCACCCCAGCAGCTCGGGATGATACAGGTCTCCCAGTGTTGGTGGGGTCCCTCACCCTCTAAGGGAAGGCCAGCACAGAAGCCTGTGCTTCTCCTCTGTCTGGAGTGGCCACTGCTGCCTGCAGGCCAGCTTTGGGACACTTTTCAAAATGTCCTATGGGAACTGGAAACCAAAATGTCTATAGAACTAGATATTCTGTCCATCATTTCCTCTTGCCCCCTAGCAAATTCAACACTGTTTTTTCTTTTTTTTTTTCTTCCCTGAGCAAGTTGGGCCACATTTTTGAGGGAGGTATGATGGCTATTTGTACTGGTGACTGAAATGGCAGTTCTGTGGTGGTGGCCACACCCGCTCCTGGGAAGCCAGTGCTGTCCCTGGGTCTGAGTGTGGCTCCACGCGCAGCCCTGTTGTGTGCTCTGGGGCATCCTGGGTGACTCCGCCCCTGCGTCCCTGGAGGTGCAGCCCCACACCACCGGGCGGGGGCGGGGAGGGGGGTGTGTTGTCCCAGTGCCTCCTGGAGACTCCATCCATACCGTGAATGCCTTCAGTGACAACTTTGTTCTTTAAATTAGAATAATTGGTGACTTACCAAAAGACATAGCTTCTATGCTGGCTGTATCATGGTTTCTTTTATGGACTAACTGTTTCTACCTCTGCAAAGAATGCCTGGGTCCCTCCCGCCCCTGGGTGCGCACCTCGCAAGCTGGGTGGCGGAGCTGTGGCACTCTGGGGGTTAAGTCATTTCTCTCACCTGGAGGCTGCTTTGTCCTTAGGCACTTGGCGTTAGACAAATGACATGCTGTCTAGAGAGAAGGGTATTTAAATTACATTTCTGGACTCTGGGTTGCCAAAAGGAAGCCCTCTGGGGAATCTTATATATTTGACATGCATTTGCAGTGTGTAATTGGAACCATGAGAAAGGTTTTTGTTCAAAGCTAGTGAAGAGTTTCCTTATTTTAAACCTGTTGAATCTGGAAAGAGTCGTTAGTTTTTGAACTGTTTCTCTGATAATGACTTCTTATACAGGTTTGGGGTTAACAGCTGTTTCTACTCCATAGGTACTACCCCCCACCCCAGGCTTTGTGGTCGTTCCCGGTGGCCTGCACGGCTGCTGTGTCTCATCCTCCAGGCCCTCCTACAGCAGAGGCTGGAGAGGGCCAGGCCTGGTGGCCGCGGTGGTCCCGCCAGCCCCTTTCCCCCTCAGGTTGCTGTCGACATGGCATGAATCAGAGCTGACAGGCCCAGGTTTCAGTTTTCTTGTTAAATCCACCGTGTCCCTTTTCCTCCTCTGAGCTGCTTTACTTTCTGTAAGTCGGATTCCCTTGTGGCGCCCGTGAGGGGAGCGTCCCCACTGTCTTCTCTGGGACCCTGTCTAGTAGTGAGGCCTGTGTCGGTCCAGGCAGCCACTTCTTCACCTGCCCTGGAGGGTCAGCTGCTGATGTCTGTTGCCGGTGTCAGCGGAGGGGTCATCAGAGGCCTCCGAGGAAAATGACAGGTTCAAGACATCGAGGGCATTTGTGCCAAGGACTTGGGTGGAGCTTGGCCAGGCGGCCATGTGGGTGGGTGTGGCTGGTGGGCGGCGTGGGCCTCTCCTTCTCTGACCTGTTTCTGTGGGAGGACGAAGACTAGCGCCTGCCCGTTGTTAGACCCAGCACATGGGCATGCGTGGGTGCTGGGGATAAAGTCAGGGTGTGTGTCCGGGGGTCACCGTGGCCCGTGTTCCCCACTGGTCTGGTATCCTTGTCCTGAAGGGCTCAGCCTGCAGGCTAGTGCTCAGAGGCTGACCTTTTTCCACTCCTGGAGACAGTGGGCCACATGGACAAAGGTTGGACCCACTAGGCTGTCAATTTGCCCAACAATAAATGTTGGTCAGACTGTGGCAAGGTCTGTGTGTGAGTGGTGGTGGAGGTCCGTTAGTGGAATACAAACCAGCAATTTGTGTGTCCTTTTCCTCATGGCTGACTGACTTCACTGGCCAACAAAGCAACACTTTGGAAAACCGTCTCCCTCTTGGGAACAGACCACTGGGTTCCCTGACCCGGAGTCCGGTTCTGTGGGTATGATGGGAGTGACCTCAAGGGTGCGTAGGCCTGGGGTGGGGGCTGTGTACATATGGAAGCAGGCCTCTCACCAGTTGCACTGAGCATTCTCACTGTGGTTGGTGGTGGGTGTGATACCTGCCTGAAGTCGACATCCGCAGCACTGGCCGCTGTCACTCATGGTTGTCTGTCTTGAAATTGATTTTGTCCAGTGGACCGATAAATTGGGACTCAGCAGTTAGCATCCAGATTCCCCTCAGGCTATAGAATTGCTGAACGATCTTACCCAGAGCTGTCTGGGCAGCTGAGTTACAGTAACGGTCTTAGGGGCCCTGGCGTAGCAGTGATACTGTGTTTATATGATGCTTTCCTCCTAAAGGTGCCATAGCCTATTAGTTGTGACATCCATTGGGCTGCGAATGGGCTGTCCTGTGAGTGTGGAAAGTGAATATGAACGACACTGGAAGATGAGGAGTAGTTCCAGGTGGTGTGGAATTTCCAGTAGAACTGCTGATGACCAGTCTGAAGCATTGCAGAGTTGGTTTAGTTCAAGTTCAGACAAAAAGTAAAAAATCACCACTTAGCTTTAACCCCTTCATGTACAGCAGCTATGATGGCGCCTTCTCGCTTGCTGTGGCATTTGTATCTGCCCTGTGAGTCTTACTGGAGGTCTCATTAGACATTCACGAGGACTGATAGGTGTTCTTCCGGAAAATGGAGCTTAGTTTCTGGTGTGCTGGATGACGAAGGCAGACCGTTGTCACCTTCAGAGGCTCCCGCCCAGCGAAGTTTGCCTGGCATGGAGAAGGCTCCAGGGCCGCTGCAGCACTGTGGTGTGGCCTGGAGAGATGCAACGTGTGGGGGTGCTGGGGCCTCTCGAGAGGGAACCCCAGGAGCCACTTGGGTGGGAGTCGTCGGACAGACCCGCCCTGAGAGCCAGGGGCGGTGCGGCAGTGACGGAGGGGCTGGGCGAGAAGAAGCTGGGGTGAGGGGTGGCAGTGGTGGGGAGAGCAGGCCTTAGCTCGATGGGGAGGCAAGGGTGGGTGACCCTGGGGTGACCACCGTGCTGTAAACTGTGCCCCAGAAAATGGTGTGTGTGGCCTCTGGCCCAGTTTCAGACGCTGTGGCATGTGGGGCATGTCCCAGGAAGGGCATCCTGCTGCTGCTCAGTTGAGGAAACGAGAACTTGGCAAGAGGGTGGGCTCCAAGGTTTGGGGTCCTCGGCATGCACAGAGGAGGGGAGTCCCATCCCAGCTGCGGTTTCCTCCGTGTGCTGGGCGTGGGTGCCCCGGAGCACCCTGTGCTCCATGGGACGGTGGGTGGAGGCGCCTGGCTTGGTCCCATCCTGGGAGGAAATGTGTGACCTAGAGCACCGTGTCTTTGAGCTTTCTATGTTTTGATAACTTATTTTGGAATCTGCTTACGTAACTTTAAGTAAATTTATCTTAACATTTTACAATCTGATTAAAAATAATCAGGGCGCCTGGGTGGCGCAGTCGGTTAAGCGTCCGACTTCAGCCAGGTCACGATCTCGCGGTCCGTGAGTTCGAGCCCCGCGTCAGGCTCTGGGCTGATGGCTCGGAGCCTGGAGCCTGTTTCCGATTCTGTGTCTCCCTCTCTCTCTGCCCCTCCCCCGTTCATGCTCTGTCTCTCTCTGTCCCAAAAATAAAAATAAAAAAAAAACGTTGAAAAAAAAAAAATTAAAAAAAAAAAATAATCATATGTATATAAAAATTGTACAAAGGGGCACCTGGGTGGCTCAGTCGGTTAAGCGTCCGACTTCGGCTCAGGTCATGATCTCGTGGTCCGTGAGTTCGAGCTCTGCGTTGGGCTCTGTGCTGTCAGTTCAGAGCCTGGAGCCTGCTATGGATTCTGTGTCTCCCTCTCTCTCTGACCCTCCCCTGTTCATGCTCTGTCTCTCTGTCTCAAAAATAAATAAAAAGTTAAACAAAATTTTTTTAAAAAATTGTACACAATCAAATCTACTTTTTGTTGCTATTTATATGGAATCAAAGTCCTTAGATGCAAAAAGGCAGAGGGGAGATTTGTGTTTGATATTCACAGTCCTTCTGTTGTTTCTTTTGATTTTTTTTTTTTTGCCCAAGGCTATTTCTAGGTATGTTTTCCTGGAAGATAATTTCTAGGATGATAGTTGCACATTTGGGTAATTGCTGCTTCATTTTTCTTGAATCCTACCTGGAATGTCTTTTCAGACCGCGTGCATGTAACGGTGCTCGTCTGGCTAAACAGACCAGAGGGTGTGAAGTGCACTGTGAGGTGCTCGTGACGGGCGCTCGCGTCCTGGGGCGGCCCTGGCACACACATGCACGGGGGGCTGAGGCTGGCCCCTCTTATCCTGCCTTCCGGTCACTTGGTGTGCTGGCTTTTAGCTTTGTTCTTTGTTGTGTCAGTGGTTGATCGTCGTCGTCGTCCTGGTCGGCCGTTCCTGTGTTGGGCAAAAGCGTGGTGCTTGTCTGCGGCAGACACCTGCCCGGTGTGGGAAGCTGCCGTGTCCGCGCCGTGCGGCCGGGGGTGTCAGGCTGCTGGAGCGCGGGAGGCCCGGGCCGCGGGCGCGCTCCCCACGGCAACCTGCAGCTGATGTGTCCCTCGAGGGTGTGGGCCGTGGCCTCTGGCCTTCCCCTGCCCGTCCTACGGCGTCAGGCGTCAGGCGCTGGGAAGCTGTTCTGCCCGAGCGCCACCAGTGCTGGGGGCGGGGACACATGGTCACTCCGTCTTCTCTGAGAACAGATGTTCACTTGTTTCCACTTTTCATACTTTCTAAACACCAGGGTGAGCTGTCCGCGTGCTTTATGGCAGCATCGTTGTTGGTTTTAGATTAGTAAATTGGGACTTTCAGAGTATCTTTCGAAAATCGCATTTATAGCAACTTCTTCCACGTTTTTTTTTTTTATTTATTTTTGGGACAGAGAGAGACAGAGCATGAACGGGGGAGGGGCAGAGAGAGAGGGAGACACAGAATCGGAAACAGGCTCCAGGCTCCGAGCCATCAGCCCAGAGCCTGACGCGGGGCTCGAACTCACGGACCGCGAGATCGTGACCTGGCTGAAGTCGGACGCTTAACCGACTGCGCCACCCAGGCGCCCCTATAGCAACTTCTAAAAAAAAACTTATATCGTCTGAATTGCAAATTAAACATTTTTTTAGTTTTTTTCTATCATATTTTCCTGTTTAAGAGTTTTGTTTTTGTTTTTGTTTTTTTTTTAGTAGGGGGCACGAGAGTAGGGAGGGGGCAGAGGGAGGGAGAGAGAAGAGAATCCCAAGCAGGCTCCACGTTCAGCGTAGAGCCTGACGTGGGGCTCCATCCCACAACCCCGGGATCATGACCTGAGCTGAAATCAAGAATCAGATGCTTAACCCACTGAGCCACCTAGGTGCCCCTAAGAGGCTTATAAAAAATTAGTTCATTTATAACAATCAGATTCTCATATTTTTTAAAGCCCTGTACGTGACTATAATATAGTACTTTATTTTCTGTTTAAATAGTTTATGTGTCTTAATAAGTGAACTCTTCCCCAAGTACTTGAAATACATGAATCTGGTAAATTTAACAGATAAATATGCTAAAATTTTAGCTCCTTTAAACATTCTAATACTCTTACCAGGTATCTTAAAATTCTCTCATATTTTACATCAAAAATCACATGAGCAGTATTATTAAATTACTCATTTTCAAATGGAACCAGAAGGATAATCTGTCATGTACTTCAGATTACTTTGTACGGTGCAGATATTTTAGATAATTAAACGTATCTTGGTTATCCCTAAAATTAACACAGAAGTAACCCTGGGCTTGGTTTCCTTTGTCATCCTGGTTCTTGATTCTGAAACTGAGCGACTTAAGGCTCCCCGCGCCCCAGGTTCTCCTCCCCAGGGTGGGATGTCGGGCGCTACCTTCTGGCCCGAAGGTGAGGCGGTCTCATGTCTGTGGTCCCTGTGGCCAGCAGACCCCAGGCATCTCCATGCCTTCCGGTACCCACTTTCATCTCTTCCTGTCATTTGGGGGCAGCTTTTTAAAAAACGTGTCCACCGACTTCTATCTTCCTTCTAAACACGTGCTTTCTGACCAGGTGGCTTTAGGTTGGGCTGGGGAGCCGGCAGGCGTGCTGCTGCCGAAAAGCCGCGCGTGCCGCCTCCTGGCCCTGTGCTCACAGTCTTTGTTTCCTGTGCCCAGTTGTTCCCGTGATCCTGAAGGCGCTGACCTATGAGGAGAAGCGGGGCTCCTGCAGTGTAGGTACCAACGTCAGGGACGCCGCCTGCTACGTGTGCTGGGCCTTCGCACGTGCCTATGAGCCCCGGGAGCTGCAGCCCTTCGTGGCCGCCATCTCCAGGTAAAGTCCGCAGCGGGGTCGGATGCGCCCTGAGGTTGTCCCCGGGATCATGTCCTCCCGACAGCAGTGTGCGTGGGAAGCAGCTGACATGGCCCCTTTCCCACAAGAAATAGGTATTAATGAGCAGATAATATGACTTTAAGGGTGGTCTGTAGAAAAGAAACAGCTAGAGTGGAATTCCTTTTTTGTGGGTAAACGGTTCAAGCCGGAAGTGTTTAGGAGGAATGTTCTAGAGGCTTTGGCCTCTGGCTAGCAGATCCTTAGATGAAGGGGATCGGTGTGAAAGAAGTGCAGGTGGGGAGCACGTGAGTCGGTCAGGCGGTTTGTCTGTCTGAGTGTCTGTGCTGTGAGAAATTCTGTCACCTTGGCCAGAGTTCCTGGAAATGCTCAGGAGAGCTGGAGAAGGAAGCTGCTTTTGTTGAGGAGGCTGTGTTTTGTACCGCCTTAAGTTTCTAGTTTTTATGGACTTGCGCTTGAAATTCACCTGAGGCAACACTTACCAGCATCCTCAGTACCTTTGAAACGAAAATCAACACTCTTCAGGACAGGTTTGTGAGGTAGAAAAATAGATTTCTCTGGTTTCCTAGTGAAAGAATGGAGGCCAGCAGGCTCGTGGCCCCACCAGAACGCTCCCTGGACTGTGGCACTTCCGGGCTATTGGCCCTCTGACTTGGCCGTGAGAGCCCAGCCGAGCCCACCCTGCCCCCACCCCCACCCCCTCCGCCCCCCAACCAGGCCATCTGGACACCTGTGACGTCATGCCCCACTTTTAGGCTCTGATATTTTGTTGCTTGGGAAAAGTGCAAAACAAGTGTTGTTCCCAGTAGAGTGAGTTTTTAATTTAATTTTTGTACTCTGATTTGTTACTCTGTTTTTTGGACTGAAATCAGTTCCTTTCATTTGAAGAATGTCTGGTCTCTACTTCTTGTGGCTTAAGTGGCCAGGGAGGGCCTCTGAGCTCGGTGGCAGCCTCAGTGTTAGTCATGCACAAAATCCTTACCTGACAGCTTTTACTAGCAAACAGATTTCAGGATGGTGCTCAGGTCACAGGTCGTGGCAGCTGCCTCGACCTGGGGAGGTGGGGGTGGGGGGCGTGCTACCCCCAAGGTCTGTGCGCGAGACCCTTCAAGGTCCTGGAGGCCAGGTCCTCCTCCTCAGGTGTCCCTGGGCGCCCGTGGGAGCTGCCAGTCCACTTGGCCCGCAGCATGCTCAGAGGGCAGCCAGGGCCTCGGCTCCTGTGGCTCCTCTGTGTGGGAGCAGAGGGCTTGGGGACTGGAGTGTCCCTCCCATCTTACTGGTGTCCCATGTCCCCAGGATTTGAGGGCTGAGAGAGGGACCTCAGGCCTGTTTACCACCGGAGACGCGTGGCTGAGGCCTCTATCACTCAATCTTGACTCTCACATCAAAGCAAAGCCTCCAGAGGAACCTGAGGATTGTGATCCTGGCTCAAGGAGATAAAGTGTTTCCGAGGAAGTCATAAAGAGGCCTGGCTCTCCCTAGCCGTGTCCACTTGGGGAGGTGTGGGGCGGAGCCAGAGGGCAGTGGTCTGGCGAGATGCTGTCCTGCAGAGGAGCTGGCCCAGGGGGCAGAAGAAGGCAGCGTGTGCCACGTCCCTCACTCGTCCATGGCTGTGGCTGCTGGTTACCCTCGGGAGCAACGAGGGCCAGGCTGCCCCAGGGAGACTGCCAGATCCTGGGCCCTACCTGCGGCCCTTTCCCCCTCTCGCTGCCTCTGCACTTGCCCTCCACTGTGCTGTAAACCGGCTTGAGGGAAGTCCCTGCCTGCTTTCTTGTCCTGCCTCTCAACTCTTTGGAAGTTGCTTCTGTAACTAGAGAATGAAGGCAGAAAATGTGCTTACTGTTGACGTCAGTCACAGGACGATGCCGTGAGGTGTGGGTAGGGGCTATGGTTCTTCCCGTTCCATTGAGGATGAGCAAGGGACAGTGCTCAGGACACTCAGCCAGAGTCTCCCAGCAGACAGGTGCTGGGGCAGGCCCAGCTCTGCATGAGGGCACGGCCTGCCTCTGTGCTGAGAAGCCCGGACAGCCTGCTGTGCAGCAGACGCGACACGCGGCGGTTCAGGGGAATTGCAAATGACCCAACACACTTGCTTTTCAGTTTGACATTTGTCTGAGAGCCTCAAGCTTCACAGGAATCTGTGCCCCTCCTTTCTCCAGGGACCCTCTTTGGTCCAGCCTGATAGGAGAAGTGGGGCCCAAGGATGAAAGGTCGCCAGAGGAAATGGGATCGGAGTGAGACTTCGCTCACCTGGACAGCAGGAGCCCTGCATGTGCAGAGCCTCACAGAAGGGAGAGCGGCCATCATTCACACCGTTCTGTACTTTGAGGACAGCTTCTTTCGGCACCTCAGGGTCGCAACCCTAATGTCCCCACTGATGTGTGCGGGCCCAGGGTTCCTCCCCAGAGCTCTGGGCTTTCAGGAGGGAGGGTTTTAGGGAGGGAGGCTCTGGGCTTTCTGCATTTTCAGAGCTTACTGTCACACCCCGATCTCAGTGGTGACTATCAAAGTGAAGTTATCAATGAATGGAGAGACTTGCTGGTAAATGTTAAGCCTGGCCTTAGCATGACATGGGTGTGGAAGTCGGGGGTTGGCTTGAGTGTGTGGGTCCCAGGCATAAGCAGGTCATAGACCCTTGGACCTTTGGACCAGCCTGCACAATAACCGGTAAGCTCCCTTCTCTGGAGCGTGCTTCCTGCACAACGCGGGGCTGAGTTTTTGGAGGCTGAGGGGCACCAGCACATCTTACTGCAGGGTCACCACCATTATCCAGAGAAGCAAAGACAGACTTGGGGCCCAGGGAGCTGGCTCTGTACTTTGAGAGGATCCTGACTTCTTGACTCACTTCTTGGTGTGTGGCACTTGGCAAGAGGTCTTCCAAGGGACCGGCGACCACCGGGTTAGTCTGCCTGGGTTGGTCTGCCCTCGGAGTGAGCATGCCTTTGCAGACTGCTTATGGCAGAGAGGGTGGGGCTGAGCCCGCTCCTTGGGGGTCTCAGGGAGTCTTTCAGGGCCCTACCGTGTTTCTGGAATGCACAGGGAGGGTGTGGAGGTGGGCGTTCAGAACACTGACCTTTCTGAGCCAGGACTCATTTTGAGCAACTCGCTGAGCATGAGGGAGCAGAGAGCATTGACTGGGGGACGCCAGCGTCCTTCCACGGAGATCCCCTGGGTTCCAGTGGGTCCTTCGATCTCAGGGAGATTGGCTTTCCAGACTCCTGGGCATGCCCGAGTGATTGCTGGGATCACAGCACGGAGACCAGTAGCCGGCAGGGGAGTCTGGAGACTCCTGGTTCATTGCCTTCCTAATTTCACCTAACTTACCCGGGAGTTTCTGTGAAAAAGGCCCGTCTTGTCCCCTCTCCCTGTGCCCATCCCAGGATTGTATCAGCCAGTGCCCTTTGGAGCCGCGCCCGGCAGGCTCTCGGGCCAGTTTAGCAGGTTCTGAGGGAGCCTGTGCCCCAGCTCTTCCCGTCCATCTGGACTGTGGGCATCCGGGGGCGGGAGGGCGGGTGGGAGGTGAGTCATGGTGCTGGGGAGCCTGGCGGACGCTGCCCGCGCGCGCCTCCCTGCCCCAGGAGTATCGGTTGGGGTGTGGCCTTCGAGATCTGCCTCCGTTGGTTTGTAATAAGTGACCACATTTTAATTGTCAGCCTTTAAACCCATTCATCCTGGCTCACGATAAAACCATGATATCTTTAATTGTACTTTCACAAACTCTCCAGTGGATCCTGCAAAAGCAGGTAGTTGAGATCAGAACGAAATTCTGGAAATGAAATAGAAGTATCTGATGAAAGGAACCGGGGTGGGAGTAACAGCAAGGAGGCAGGCCTGGGCTCGGTGCAGGTGCCCAGGGGGCTGTCACTCTGTGGCCTCACCTGCTCAGTTGGCCACGAGAGGTGGGGCTCAGCTCCGGGGTTAGCTGCTCACCTTCCTGCAGGAACATGGTTCTCTCCCTCCTGGTGAGTATACATGGACCTTCTTTGTCTTAGAAATGGCAGAGGGAGGAGGTTTTCAGGTAGATTCAATCACATTTTGAAATCGTGTCGGTCTGTTTTAAAAACTCATCTTCTTCCCTCCCTCCTTCCTCTATTTTGGGAGAGAGCGTGCAAGCACAAGCGATGGAGGGACAGAGAGAGAGGGAGAGAGAATCCCAAGCAGGCTCCACAGTGTGAGTGTAGAGCCTGACTTGGGGCTCAATCCTATGACCCTGGGACATTGACCTGAGCCTAAATCAAGAGTTAGATGCTCAACTGACTGAGCCACCCGGGTGCCCCCTAAAAACCTGTAAATCTTAAGTATTATATATAATAATTATTTTGTGGAAAAGTAAGTAGGCCTTCCTGAAAAGCCACACATAATTTAGGAACAATGAAACACAAAGTTAAAATTGTCCCAAATGGTGGTGCGTGCTCCACACCAGTAATCAGAAGCTAATTTGCAAGAAGAAGAAAAAAGGAGCCGGCTGTTGCCAGCATATGCGTTGGTTGTCACCTTCCAGTGATTTCCTCACCTGAAACTCTTTTGTAAGGCAAGCCCCTGTTGACATCAGCGCCGTAGGGCCCTCCCTCACCAGCGCAGCCCACTCAGCCTGCGGAGCAAGCCCGGCCAGCAGCGTGCAGCGTGGGCAGTGCCTGGGGATCGAGAGTCCCAGATCTCTTCCTCGAGGGCAAGATTGTCCTGAAAAATCAGGAAATGGCAAGCATTGCTCAAAGCTATGTCTTGTTCTCACTCAGCGTTTCTTAATGGCAGACTTCCAGAGGGAAGATAAACCTTTTGTTTTTCAAGAAAAGTTAAATGGCGGTTAGTGACCAGGGTGCCCTTACCTGTCCACGAGGTAAACACTCTGCCTCGCTCTGGCTCTGCTGGGACACAAAAGTGCTTTAAAAGTTTCTTGTGTTTTACCATAGTGTTAACTGGTGTGAGCTTTGGTTCTCACGACTTAGAGAAGGAAGGTTCGGCCATGGGCAGGTCCTGTGTTTTACTCAGAAAGTGATGTGATTTGCGCTTTTCAGACAGTGTGGATGGATAATGAGTTATTAGCCTGGTGGCTACTTGAAAAGTTCCTTTACTTCTGTTTTGCTATAAAATATTGTACAGGCTAACAGAAATTGAGTTTGGGGTGAGATCTGCTCTTTGCTGTTCCTCCTGAAAACCAGGTGCCTGGAGCTTGGGGCAGGTGGAGGCGTGCAGCTTCCCCCTGGCGCGGACAAGAAAGAAAGTCCCTTTCTGTTTAACATAGACCATTTCTCCGTGTTGGGAAATCCTGGTAAAGTATCACTCAGGCTTCTGCAGCGAAAGCAAACGGGAAGACACCAGAGACGCGTTCCAGCCCGACTGAGGCCTGGCAGGCAGTGTGCGGGGCTAGCCTGGGGCCATGCTTCATGTCCCCTTGCTGAGTGTGGAACGAGAGCTGGTGACTCACGCACTGGGCTCCGGCCTGCTGCGGAGAGGGGCCCTCAGGAGAGCACAAGGACCCCGGGCCTGTGGGAGCTTCCACATTTATAATATTCCCGGACCTGTGTTTGTTTGAAACATGCTAGTATTTCTAGATAAGTCAGTTTTGTTCTGAAAGTGTGAAATTAGAGTAGTTTAAAAGATTTAATCAGATCAAAAAATATTTGGGGCTTCTGGGTGGCTCAGTTCACGAGGAAATCACTGGAGTTTGAGCCCTGCGTCGGTTCTGTGCTGACAGCTTAGAGTCTGGAGCCTGTTTGGGAGTCTGTCTCCCTCTCTCTCTGCCCCTCCCCCACTCATGTTCTGTCTCTCTCAAAAATAAATAAGTAAACATTAAAAAAAAAAAAAAAAGAACACCCAGCAATTGCACTAGTAGGCATTTGTCCACTGGATACAGGTATGCTGTTTCAAAGGGACACATGCACCCCAGTGTTTATAGCAGCACTATCAAAATAGCCAAAGTATGGAAGGAGCCCAAATGTCCATCGATGGATGAATGGATAAAGAAGATGTATATACATACAATGGAGTATTACTCGGCAATCAAAAAGAATGAAATCTTGCCATTTGCAGCTGTGTGGATGGAACTGGAGGGTATTATGCTAAGTGAAATTAGAGAAAGACAAAAATCATATGACTTCACTCATAGGACTTTAAGAGACAAAACAGATGAACATAAGGGAAGGGAAACAACAAGAATATAAAAACAGGGAGGGGGACAAAACAGAAGAGACTCATAAATATGGAGAATAAACTGAGGGTTATGGGAGGGGTTGTGGGAGGGGGGATGGGATAAATGAGTAAGGGGCACTAAGGAATCTACTCCTGAAATCATTGTTGCACTATATGCTAACTAATTTGGATGTAAATTAAAAAAATAATAAAATAAAAAAAACAAAATATTCAGTCAGAACAGTATTAAAAACCATATACAGGTACATGCACAGTTGATTTCTTGAACTAACCTCAGAGTCTGTGTTTAAAAAGTAAAACGGTGTTTGGCTAAACGCTAAAAGCTGTGTTTTTAAGGGGCATTGCTATATTTGTCCTACTCTGTTTTGTGAAGTTTGGTTGAACGTCAATAAAGCAGGGAACATTTTCAGCCACTAACATGTGAGTACAGGAGCTAACCTGTCTGAGGGTGAGGCGGCCCAAGACCCTCGGTCAGGTTCCCCGGCCGCAGCTAATGTGGCCCCTCAGAGGCCCCTGTGTGGGAGGCCCGCTTCCTGTGACACTGCATGCCGCACTTAGTTCATTCTGCTCGGGGTTACATAGACATAGAACCTTCTGGGGCTCCCGAAGTGTGTGGTCTTGACGAGCCGTAGCTCTGTGGCAAGTAAGTGCAGGAGCTGAGTGGTGTGCGCTGGGCCCTGTGTAGCTCGACTCCCAGCTAGAGCTGCTGGGGTCCCAGCGAGTCACCTGAAGCCAAGCACGGACGGGTGTGAGCACACAGCTTGTTCCACAAGGCTCCCTCAGGTAACTGCGTGGCACCCCACCCTGCTGAGTGGCTGTAGTTGGCAGGGGAGCTGGAAGGAAGGGTGGCTAACACACATGAACCGGAAGCTGCTTCCACGGTCATCTGGAATACTGTGCCTCCGTCGCAGAACGAGCCTGAAGGCAGGCCTGCAGTGAAGCCTGTCAGCTCTTAGCGGCCTTGGTCGCGTCAAGAAGAGCTTGGTAGGAAGTGGGCTCAGCCCGCCCCGAGTGGGGCCAGCGCGTCCACGGACGGGCAGGCAGGGCCCGGTGCTGTGTAAATGCGTGGTCACTTAGCAGTCCCCGGGTCATGGCTGGCCTATGGCGGCTGCCTCTCTGCACTCGCTCCTCTCTCCTCGGTGATCATTTAAAAGTTATAATGTAGGACAAATAGATTGTAGGATGTTTAAGAATTCAGTGTAAAATATTAATATTGAAGTATGAACTTTTGGCAGTATTGACTGGACCCAGAGTCAGGAAGTTATAAGTCTGCCTTTTTCTTGTGTCAGATGTTGGAGGAAAGCAGAAGTTCTTGGTGATGATTCTCTTCCTAGAAGGCGTGCCATCTTACGGATTATGAAGCAGCAGCTCTTATTAAATGTAAATGTAGTACTAAAATTTCCACTAATTCTCAGAATATTTGTGGGATAATATACCACACGTGTTTTTGTTGAGAACCGTCGTTAATGTAATTTTTAGTTATTGGAAGATCACACTAACATGTCTCAATCGGTTTAACGATTTCTACGATTTTATTAACAAAACCCATTATGTTGACGTAGAATTAATTAATGTTCCTACTAAATCAGGTGACTTCTCCTTAGTTGTAAGCCCAGTTATTATTTAAAACTCATTTTGGCGATAGTTTATGGTGAAGAGAGTTTAGAGGAGAGAGGGAGTGAGCTCTGGTGATAGGATTTTGCTGAAGTGACTTTCAGCTTCACCTGTGAAAGGACCTCAGACACAAATCTTCAGATGCTTAATTGCTTTTCAGAATTTTAATTTTAAACCAACTTGAGACTTAGAGGAGAGTTCCCAGAAGAGTAGGAAGGGCTCCCATAGGCCCCGCACCACCTCCCCCCATGTTAACCCCGCTTGCGCCCACACAGGAAAATGAGTGTCATACCGTTTCTCATCTGCAGCCAGTGCGTGGTGCTGGCGTCATGGCTGGGCCCACCCCAGACTCAGTGTGCGAGATGCTGGTTGGTCTCCTGGTTGAGGTGCGGTCTGTCAAGCTACTGGGATCGTCTTCCTTCATGTGTGATGCATGTTGTCGGGGCTCCTGGAGATCGCGTCCTACCCCGTTTCTCCCCGCTCTGGCCACTAGTGTCTGCGCCCGTCTGTGGGTCTTGCCTGTGGCAGGTGCACAGTGACTCTTGTAAAGAAAGGCATCCCCTGTCCCCTTTTTACCCACCATGTCATTTACCCTCAGGCCTATGGTTGACCCTTGTCGAAGGGGCCGCTCACATGGCTCCACCTTTGGCCGTTGGAAGTGGTTCCATGTTGGCTGCTGTGTCCTTTCAGTAGGACTCAGACTTTTCTCATGTTTTGGAATACTTTCTTGCTTTCTAGCATTACAGTCTGGGCAAACTTTTGTTCCCTTGCCCCAGCCCTGGAATCAGCTGTGTCCCGGGGGTTGTGTTTAGATCCAAGACCTGGACTCTGCTCACACTCCCTGATACATGAGTACCAACCAAGTGCGCCTCCGCCCGGAGTCCCCTCCGTCTGTCCCTGTGGACCCTGCAAAGCCAGGCCATCACCCTGCCGTCCTAGCTTTCTCCTGTGCCCTTTCGCTTCCTCCTCCTGGCTCTCCTCGGCCTCGTGTTTTCTCGTCTGCGTGTGGTGGCTCCAGAGTCTCCCACAGCCTGTGAGAAGCACGTCTCCTCACCTGCCCTGTCAAGGGTCACACAGCTGGCCTGTATGATGCAGGCGCATTCCCTCGGCTATTGGTGTCCCCCACTTCCTGATGGTTTCTTTTACATTTGGTGGCTTTTGACAGATTCAGAGTTGGGTACCACAACTATAGTCCCAAACAGTAGTTCTGTTTTTCCCAGGTCCCCCACTCTGCCCTCCGCACTCAGCCATCCGACCCCTGGCCACCACCAGACTGGGCTTTGGGCCTCTTAATATTGCCATTTCTAGAATGTGTTCTGTCTAGACACATACGCCATGTGGACTTTCTGCTTAGCAAAATGATGTAGCTTCGTGAGTTGATGCCTCATTCATTCTTACTATGCGGGAGGATTTCATAGTTTGGGCGTGGAGGCAACTAGTCTGACTCGGGTCTCATTGGGCTTGGAAGCAAGGTGTCTCGGGGCGGGTTCCCTCCGGGGGTTCTGGGGGAGAATCCATTCCTCTCCCGGCTTCCAGAGGCTGCCGTGTTCCTTGGCTTGTGGCCCTTCCTCTACCTTCACTGTTGGTAGCTTTGGGCCACGTCCTTCTCGGGCTCTCTGCCTCCTGCTTCCATCCCCGAGGGCTTTGTGACTGCATGGGTCTGTCAGCGTGGCCTCCCTCACTAGCTTCTGTGACTGCACCTGCAGCTGTAAATGCCCCCTGCCGGCCAGCGTCACATGCTTACAGGTGCCGGGGCCAGTGCCTGGACATTTGTGCAAGGGGGCGTTAATCTGCTGTCATGCAGTATTGACAGACGTGGTGTAGCTGGAGGGGCTGGCTGGATTCAGGGGGTGGCTGTTTAGGCTGGGCTTGCTGGACGATGCGGATGTGCCAATGAAGGAGGAGGACTGAGGTACAGCAGTAGGAGCGGGGTTGGGGCAGACAGGTGGTGTGGCATTGAGGAGGCCTCCACGTGTCCGAAATACCCCTTTTTAAAGGCGTTTTCTCCAGACTGACGTGAGTTGGAAATTCTCGAGTCACCCTTAGAAACGGCACTGTTTCCAGTCCTGCCCCAGATCCTTTGTTTTCTGTTACTAAAGCCACACAAAGTCAGACAGGTGCTTTCTGCCTCATCAGTAACAGTTGAGTGTGGTGGCCTGAGGAAGAGGGCTTTAAATGGAGTCTGTCCAAGTGTGGTTGGGGGTGGCCGGGCCATCTGGAGGATGCTGAGTGCTCCCCATAGCTGTTCTTGGCACTAGGTCACGTTTCTGACGAGGGGCAGGGCCCCTAGGCTCCCCTGGCTGCCCGTGCACATCCCCATGGCACGTGCTCGCCATCCATCGTGGGGAGCTCTGGCCGGGTGCTCCAGGCGCTCCTGGTTCTCATCCTCTGGGTACCCCCGGAGCGGGCCGAGCGCATTCTGCCCCTGGGCCCCTGTGCATGGCAGCTCCTCTCCCTGGGAGTTTGCTGGCACTCGGATGTGTGCCCCTCATGTGGCTCTCAGGGACCCGGGGTCGGCCACCTGTGGTGCTGGGAACTCGCTGCATGTGGCACACACTGAGCAAATGAAAGAGGCTCCTGAGTCCTGCCACAGGGTCTGTGTCCTTTCGCAGACTTCCTTCTAATTAGTCCTCTTCACTCTTTTTCACAGCGCTCTGGTGATTGCCACGGTGTTTGACCGAAACATCAACTGCAGGAGAGCAGCCTCTGTGAGTGGTCTCGTCTCATTCCTTGTCCCGGTGGTGTGGGCGGGCTCTGCTATGCAGGCCAAGTGCTCCTGGACGCTGCCTGAGCGTGGTATCCGGGAAGCCAGGCGGTGGAGAGCAGTTGGCATTTCCTCCCGGTTTCGGGAGGCCTTTATCCTGGGAAGGGGGGCCGGGATTAAGTGGCCACTCCAAGCCATGTCGACCCTCGTTGGGTGGATGGGATGGTGCCTGACGACCGGACACGGCTCAGGACGGCCTGTGCTCTGGAGAAGGAGGAGAAGGTGGGCTCTGTGGCTGTGACCTGGGTTTGATGGCAGAGCAGGTGGCTTTGAGCCTCACCAGGAGCTCCTTCAAGCAGGGGTCAGCTCAGCTTCACATGGTCACGCTGGGCCTGGGGCCTTGCTGGCCGTGCCTGGCGGCCCCAGCAGGGCTTCATGGGTTTGGGTGCTGGGCCCGGGCCCCCCAGAGCCACCTCACCTTTGGGTGGGTTTTGTGTGCAGGAACTTTGGGCAGGCTACACGGTTGCTTCTGAAGGGCACTGACCAGGAGCCTCTGCACAGACATCTCATGCTCCCCCCGACAGCCGGGCTGTGGCCTTGAGCTCTGCTTTGGGGTTTCCATGGATGCTAGTAGAGGTGATGACTGCCAGGCCTGGTCCCGGGAACTCTCGCTGGCAGTGTCAGTGGCTGTGTCCTGGCTTTATACAGGGGTATCTAACTGGTGGCAAGTCACTTAGGTCAGGCTCAGACATGGGCTGGTGGAGGTGCTGAGGGACCAGAAGCAGGGCCGAGAGTACCTGGTAGCTGAGGCGACAGACTTTCTGGAGATGAGAGCCTTAGCTTCAGTTACAGACCAGCAGCTGCCCAAGCTTTTAGAGGCGAAGAATGGACATAAAGGCAGTGCTTTGAGAAAGATGTGGGGTGCAGATGGCTGGGTGGGGGTGAAGCCAGGAGGGCCCTGGTGCTGGCCGAGGGTTGGTCTCCGTGTGGTTGGGGTTAGAGGGAGACCTGCAGGAGGAGTGGCCGAGCTGCGAGGCGCTGGGAGTTGGGAGGGTTTTCTGTGGGCCCTGGGTGTTGTCAGAAATGGGGGTTCTCCGCTGTGGGGACATGAATGTGTTTTGTGGATGGTTGGGCTGAGGGGTTGGATTGAGGGCCCCATGCTGGGGAGAGGAGAGAGCTGCCCACCTTACCCTGGGGCCCCCGCTGCATCATGGGAAGATAGGTCTTCCTGGCTCAGAAATGGGCATGCGCCAGTGGGACAGGTAGGCGAGTTGGGAGGGCCTTGCTCGGGAGCGCTCTGCCTCCAGACGCGGAGGCTGAAGCTGACTTCAGGTGTCCTGAGTGGAGTGAATGCGTGCTTTTGGGGGTGGGTGGTAGAGAGAGGATGGATGGAGCATCTGTGCCCTGTGGCCTGGTCCAGATGGAGGCCACACAGGCTTATGAGAACGAGGAGGATGCAGCGTCTGCTAGAAGAAACTGAGAGATCGTCACCGTGTGGCCGCTTGTCAAAATGCACGTTTGTGATTTGAACACTCACTTCAGCAAGGTTATTACACATTGATGGAAAAAGATACTGTGGAGGAGCCTCTGACTAGTGACAGAAGACACAGGTTAGCAGGCAGGTTTGTTCGATGGCAGAACACACAGGTGCGCTCAGGCCAGCTTCAGCAGGCGAGGCACTGCTGTAAACGTGGGGTTTGGGAGATCAGCACCTGCTGGGCTCGCTCTCATGTGCTCTGGGGACACGTTTTGGGATTGTTAGTGTATTACACTCAAGCTGGCATCATGCAGGCTAGAGTGGCTGGGACCCGGGGAAGTACCGGGCTTACGTGGGAGAGGACGGAGGTGGGTGGTGGTGTGGCATGGCCACTCGGGTGAGGTGCCCACGTGCACGGTTCCTGAGAGGGGCGGGGCCTGCTGCTTCTTTCCCACGAGAGGAAAGCCCAGGCCGGGCAGCCCTCGGCCACATCTCTCTTTCTGCTCTGCCATTCCCCAGGGCCTGCTTTCCTGGGTCCCTGACACCACATGCTGCCCCTGGGGTGTGGACCCAGTTCCTGGGTCTTTTCTCGGGGTTCCTGTAGGGCCGGCAGCTCCAAGGTGGGGATGGTCCGCGGGGCCTGCACCCACAGCTGGCTCTGTGGGCGGAAGGCGTGGATGTGGTTGGACCTTCCCCTCACTCTGTGTGTGAGCTCACTTGTTGGGTCTGGGGAGCACGTGCTCCCCACGGCTCTGCACACAAGATCTCGTCCTCTGTGAGGAAGAGAAAACCTTACTGTTTCCTTTCTGGTTTTGATGCCTTTTCTTTCTTTCTTTTGTCTAAGAGGCTGGTAGGAGGGGCTGTGGTTACCCTGCTGAGCAGTGGGGGCCAGAGGGGACAACTGCCTCACTCTCAGTCTTGGGGACGTGCCAGCTCTCACTGTTGAGTGTGCTGTTTGCTCTCAGGCTCTTGTGAATGCACGTCAACAGGGTGAGGAAGTCCTGCTAGTTTGTT
Source organism: Neofelis nebulosa (assembly GCF_028018385.1). Taxonomy (NCBI): domain Eukaryota; kingdom Metazoa; phylum Chordata; class Mammalia; order Carnivora; family Felidae; genus Neofelis; species Neofelis nebulosa. The sequence goes on along the minus strand of NC_080797.1, from coordinate 13,413,515 downwards.
GTGGGGTTTTGTGTTTTTTTTTTTTTTTTTTTTTAAATCATGAAAGGATGTTGGATGGTGAGATGGTTGTGTGGTTTCTGTCCTTAGTTCTCTTAATGTGATGGGCCCTCTGAATTGATTTGCAGGTATTAAACCAACCTTGTATTTCTACCTCTCTTGGTATAATCCTTTTTTATTTGCTGAATCAGTGAACTGCTGAGATTTTTGAGTCGGTATTAGTAAGGGGTATTGGTCTGTAGTTCCCGGTTGTTGGGTATTTTTGTCTGGCTTTGGAATTAAGATGATCTGGCCCCGTGAAAGGAGTAGGGAGCGTTTCTTCCTCTTGTGTTTTGAAGAAGAAATTGGAAAAGACTGATGTCGCTCTGTTTGTTTCTACTCTCAGTGTTTGGTAGAAATCACCAGTGAACCCATCTGAGCCTGTTTGGTCTTTGGTTTCTTTGCAAGTATTTGAAGTCATTAATTCAGTTTGTTTAGCATGTCTGTTTTTCCTAGTGAAGGAACTTGTCTGTCCATCTGTCAGGTACAGCGACATAGCATTGGGGACAGCCCGTCTGCCACTTGTCATGGCACTTATGCCAATGTCACTGTGCTCTCTGTCTCGTGTCACCAGGAGGACGGTTGGTGCCTTGCCCTGGCTCGCACATGCCCACCTGCTGGCAACGCGTGGTGGGTGCTCCACAGACCTGTGTCTCATGAATAGGTGAGCATGGCCCGTGGCACCGCTCCCTTTGGTTGGGTGATGGAGGCAGAGCATGGGCCTCCTTCGCGTGTGGGAGCTTGGCTGGTGGGTCTCCCATGACCCCTGACAGTGCCTGCCTGCGTACCCCGAAATAGGCCTGGTAGAAGAGGCAATTGGCTTCCAGCCCTTAAAACTTTGTTTCAAGAGAAAGTTCGCCAGCAAAGCTGGTCTCTTCTGTGTTCACACAGTTCTGTTTCTTCTGTCTGAGCATCAGGAAGCCTGTGATTCCCTGAGAAGACTTCACATTCTGCCCTGATGTTCACCCACAGGCAGTAATCCTGACACTCTTTTAGACACAGTGACGGCTCTTCGTTAAATGAAAGTAGCCTTTACATTTTCTGTTTACTGTGAAGTCAAACATTTTAATGGGGAGCAGTAGTAAAATCATAGCACTGATATCTTTATAAACCTGAGGAAGAGGTGAAACAAACCAGAAATCTTTTTTTTTTTTCTTTTTTGGTTTGTTTTTCAAGTTATAATTAAAATCCTTTAATGTTTATTTATTTTTGAGAGACAGAGAGAGACAGAGCATGAGTAGGGAAGGGGCAGAGAGAGAGGGAGACACTGAATTCAAAGCAGGCTCCAGGCTCTGAGCTGTCAGCACAGAGCCCGTCGCGGGGCTCGAACCCACGAACCGTGAGATCATGACCTGGGCTGAAGTCAGACGCCCGACCGACTGAGCCACCAGGCGTCCCTGAATTACAATCCTTTAAAGTGAGCAGGACATTCTTTGCATTGGACATCACCTGTGTACACCTGCCTACCTAGCAGATGCAAAGTTAGAGTGGTAGGGGTAAAAGATGCATTTGTGTGAAGCTTTTGCAACAGGGTTGATACTTGGTAACTGGGAGTAAGAGTTCTCCCACTGCAGAGCTGCTTCCTCAGGTGAAGGCGTGCCTTCCCCTTTCTGGCCTGTCTGTGCTCACGCTTCATGCTTTCTGTGCTGGGTCCCTCCTGCTCGTGGGCAATGTTTACCGCGGCTACAGGGGCCTGGGCCTGTGAGCTGGCCTGAGGACAAGTTCACCCTGCCCACCCAGGGACCACAGGGCATGGGCACATGGAAGGTTTGAGTGCTGTGTCTCTTTGGACCCTTTCTCTCTCCCCCTGTGGTTCATGTACCATCGCTTCCCACCTGTGCTCCAGCGACATGCCTCCTGGTCAGTGATGGTGATGGTAGAGGGGCCATTGTGCCAGGCGCCGTGGGGCCTCGATGCCTGTTGTTTTCAGCCTTCACGCCGGGCCCGTGAGGATCTGGGTAGGGTGGCAGAATGGAGACCAGCCTGGTTAATTAGGGCAAACGCATTTGTGAATCTGTGAAACACTTACAGTCACATAGCGGTTCTGTTCAGTGGTAGTTGCTTTGCACGTTGGAAGGTGCTCAACAGCCCCCAAACACGTCAGTGTTTTGAGAGAACTTGTCCCTCTGCCAGGAAGGAGGGAGCAGTGCAGACGGGCGGCCCGGTGTTTGCCCCTAGGAGGTTCAGGTGAGGAGAGAGAGGGGGCCTGGGAGCCTTGCTTCATCCATAGTTACACTGACTGTCCTGAAAGTCCACATGTAGCTAAAAGTTCTGCAGTCTTGAGTTCAACACTGTATCTGGTGTTTGGCCTCTTAAGTCCCTGTGTTGTGACTCTCCAACTTTTTGCTTCCATGTCGCATGGATGGAGTCACCCAGAGTGTGACCCCTGCAGGTCCCTCTGGGCTCCGGCTGGGCCGACAGCCCCCTTCCTGCTCCTTGCTGGTCGGCCCTGGTGCCAGCAGAGCCACAGCTGTGCGAATCATTTGCATGTTGTAGGACTCTGGGTTGCATCTGGTTTTACATTGTTTCCAGAACTAAGCTGCTGTGAGCAGTGTTCAGGTTTTTGTGTGAACGTGACTTCTCTTTCTCCTGGATAAACACCAGGAGCACCACGGCAGGTTGATGGTAGTTGCATGTTTAGCCCTGTGTCCCCCAGGGGACGGGCCGTCTCACTTTCCCGCTGGCGATCTGTCGGGGATCCAGTTCTCCCACAGCCTTGCCGGCCTTTGGGGTTGCCGTCCGATGGCTGGTCCCATGGCGTGTGTGGTGATGCCGCACTGTGGTTTTATGTGCCCCCCGCCCCCGTTGTTTTTGCCCCTGTGTCTCTTCTGTGGTGAAACCATCTGGGCATCTTTCAGATTGTTTCCTCATTGGCTGGTGTGTGTCTTGTTGTGTGGACTTTGTTAAGCTCCAGATGCGAGGGCTGCCCTCGTTGGCTTGTGGCTCGTGGGCCTTCCTCCAGCTGGTGGCTTCTGTCCTCCTGACCACGCAGGGCATAGACCAGGAGTTTTAAAGTTTGATGCGATTAATTTGTCACTTTTTTTCTGTATGGAATGTGTTTTTGGTGTCCAGTCTCAGAATTCATGGCCTGGCCCCGGTCCTAAAGGTGTTCTCTGTTTTTCTGTTCTGTTGCACCCTTCTGTGTGTCTGTCTGTGTCCACGTGCTCACTCAACCCTCAGGTTCCTCACCACTCTTGTTCAAGACTGCTTTACCTGTTCCAGGGCTGTGCTTTTCCACACAAATCTTCTATGATTTTTTACCTTTTTGATGAAGTCATCAGAATGGTAAATGTGTTCCTAAATTCTGCATGTTATGTAAATTGATGTTATATCTTACTTCCATTGTTTTTTTGTTTTTTTGTTTTTTTTTTGGTTGATTTCATTTTTATTTCTTATTTTCTTTAAAAAAATTTTTTTTAACGTTTATGTATTTTTGAGAGAGAGAGAATGAATGAATGCCCACACGAGTAGGGGAGGGACAGAGAGAGGGGGACAGAGGATCTGAAGCAGATTCTGCACTGATAGCACAGAGCCTGTTACAAGGCTAGAACTCACAAACTGTGAGATCATGACCTGAGCCGCAGTCGGATGCTCACCCAGGCGCCCCTCAAATATTTTCTTTAATAAATTTATTGCAGCAGTTTCAAAATAGTACATAGCAAACATCGAGTCTCCCTCCTCGCAGTGTAAAAGCTGCAGGAGGGCCTGGAGACGACCGGTTCTGGATTTCTGGGAGACCTGCCAGAGGTGCTGGTTTGGGGCAGCCTTGGGTCTCTGTGCTGCGGTCTCTCGAGTTCCTTTCTGCACACCTGCATGTGTGCCCTCCCAGGGCCACCCTAACTTCTGTCCTCTGACCTGTCACATGCTGACGGTTGCTACCCACTTGAATCCTGCTCTGGCAGGGAACTCTGGGGAGAGCACAGTCGGGGGTACCCGCTGGGTGGTGGACAGGGAGGCACAGGCCTTGCTATTGTCACTACTCAGACGGCCTGGCTGTCACACCTCTGCAGAGCAGGTGGAGGTACGGGAGGGGGAGCCACCAGGGACGCGAACAGGCATTTTAAAGAAAGCAGGTAAAGACACTTCATTCTGTTTAAGTATTTTGACCTCTGGGCCTGCGTTCGAGGCTGGGCTTATCTGTAGCAGGGGTGGTTGGGTGGGGTGCTGAGCGGGGAGGTGAGCCATTTCTGTTCACCATTGCCAGCTTCTGTCACAGAGTTCCCAGGAGGAGGATTGTGTGTTGGGCTTTGATTTAACCGACTGATTTGACTCTGTCCTCACACCCCTATCTAGGGCCTTGAAGTAGGCATCAGTGAGAAGCTGGCATTCATGCCTAAAAGACGTTTTTCAGGATGTGTCTGATTTTATAAGCTTGAATTCCTGAATGATGGTTTAAAAAAGCACTGGGACTTAGAGACAGAATGACAAGTACCCTTGAGGCTCTGATCCGCCAACAATGAGGACTTTTACTGAAAAAAAATAAAGCCATGGGTCATTTGTGCTGTACCGCGTTTGTTTTGAGTTTCTCTCCTGATAAACGCAAACTAACTCACCTGCTCTGTTTGTTCTTCTTTTCCTTAGGCCGCTTTCCAGGAGAATGTGGGAAGACAGGTATGGTTACTTTGTGAGGTCTTAATTCCTAAAACTGCCTGTAGATTTAGCAGTAGGAACATTGGAGCTACAAACCGGGTAGCTTCTTGTGTTGCTGGATGTGGGTAAAGAATTTACCTAAAATAAGCTAATATTTAACTCAGTGATGTCTGGTCACAGACCCGCTCATGAGGTTATCCAGAGCAGAGTTGACACAAGTTTTAAATAGTAGTGTGTCTTATGGGAACCTCGAATGTGTAAGTAATTTCACACATACACAGACATCAGTGATCAGAGATCAGTGCCTATGCACTGCCACCTGATTTCAGCAGTTGCCTGTGAATGTGAGAGGCATCTGGGTGGAGGAACCAGGCTTCTCAGGGACAGACATGTGATCACTGCCCATCCCGCGTGTGGTAGGAGCCATTGACCCTGTGGCCTCTCTCTGTGTAAACCAGCACCATTGTGCCCCCTGGTCCTGAACCTCTCGTGACTGGTCAGCCTTGGATGGGTGGTGTGGCCTTATCACTGAGTCATTCACGCTGCGTGTGCCAATGGCCACCCTGGGACGTGTGGCTGGCCTGGGGGAGAATGGGCAGGAGGTGGGTCCTGTTGCAGGAGACCCTGAACTGAACTCTGGTCAAAGCCCCAGGAGGGGGTCTGGGCTGAAGGAGGAATGTATTGTAGGTGAGGGCATCAGTGGATGGTGTTGGGGGGACAGACAGAGACAGGCATCTGGGACTTGGGGGGCGGGAGTCAGGCTGCAGGGCCTGAGGGGAGCCCCATGCAGAAGGCTTGCTCAGGAGCTGGAAAGGCAGTCCTTCCTCGGGGAGGGAAGCCTCAGGGAAAAGACAAGCATTCCAAGGCTCACTGTCAGATGTCTGAGAGGAAAGCGCCCTCACAGGTGCCCCCACGTCCATGAGGATCCTTGTTGCAGAACCAGGGGGGCCTGGGTTCTGCACCCTGGGTCCACGGTATCTGGTTTAGTCAGTGTTCTCTGGGGCCGCCAGGGGGCCAGGGTGGGGGCTGACCCTTCTGCTTCCACAGGGGAGGTGACGTTTGGTTCTAGGTGGGAAGTTCTCCTTGGAATCCGCCCAGGGAGGCAGCGCGGTCTCACTTTCGCAGCTGGTTTGTGCTTCGCTCTCGAGCATCTCTGCCACCTCAGGGCCTCTCCCTTTCCTCCCCGGCTTGAAGGCGGCTGAGACCAGTGTGCTAGGGCGTCACTTAATGCACATCCACCTGGGGCCCTGGAAACTTAGAAGGAAGCGGTTTCCTAGGGAGAGCTGGCTGGCTGAGGGGTACGCTTTGGTGTGTTGGGGCAGCAGGTAGGGAGAGCTCCAGAAGGCTCTCTGCCTGGCGAAGTGTCAGGGGTGGGTGGGAGGACCGCTGTAGTCAAGGAGCCTGCTGGAAGCTGAACTGGGGGGGCTCTGGGCACCCCAATGTCAGCACCCAGGAGAGAGTGGCTTCTCCCTGCGCCTGGCTTCCAGCCTGCCGTGGGCAGAGCCCCGGCCCGGACACAGGGTGGTCTGGAGCATGGCCGTTGCCATGTCTTTTTCTGTGGGGACACTCAGGTTGGGTGGACCGTCAGGGAGAGGAAAGGCCTTAATCATGGTATAAGTTTAGGGGATCAGCCAGGAGCCAGTACTCCAGGGAGGGGGTTCCCTCTCCCTCCCCACGTCCCCCGAGAAAGCAGCGTGCCCATAGCACAGGGGTGGGGGAGCCACAGACTTCAAAAGAAGCAGAGTCTGGTGTGGGCCCAGGGCGCCCCAGCTCTGCACGCAGCAGTGTCCTGCTGTTTGGTGGGAGCGTCGGAGAAAGAGGGTGTGGCCTTGCCGACATGGAAACTCCCCGAACTGGGATGAGGTTTTTAGTGATGTGTTTGTGAGAACTGCCAGAGTGTAACACACAGACCCAAAGTGAGCAGATGGTGCTGGCAGACCTTCGGCACAGGGTGGCCACACACCTTCCATTTGTAAAACACGTGGTAGCCGTAAAGCGCATTAAATGAGGTGTGCCCGGACTGTTGAAACCTGAGGATTTTTGTGGTGTGCAGTTCAGAGAAGGCCTTAAACATTTTAAAGTTGAAAATGTTTGCGTTGTTTGAGAAAAAATTAAATATTTTTGAGTGGTTCACAAAGCATTAGCACAGCGCCTAGCCTGAGACGGTGAGCTTTCTGCCGTCTGTCCCCAGTGTACCCTCTCTACCTAAGCATGAGTGTGTGTGAATACGACGGTTGGCCTCCTGGAAGAGCACCTCCTCACTCACGTCATTTCTGTCCCCTTCTCCCGCCTGATCTGTAGGGCACTTTCCCTCACGGGATCGATATTTTGACTGCAGCCGACTACTTTGCTGTTGGCAACAGAGCTAACTGCTTCCTGGTTATAAGGTAAGTTATTAATGTTCATCACAAATATAATACTCCCTTTGATTTAGACGTCACATTTTTCCTTCCCCATCCTGGAAGTTTCGCTAAGAGTGATGTAATTTGTGTATGGGTTGGAAGTGCTCCCAAAACTTTTGTTTCCCTGTTGATCGGACCGGGTGCCTGGGGTGGGATTCTATTTATGTAAAACTCTAGAAAGTGCAAACTAATCCAAAGGGACAGTGGCGGGCCTGGGTGGCCTGGGAGGGGTGTGGGATCTGCTTGTGAGAGGTTTTATTTGCTTTTTATTTTTATTTTTTTTTATTTTATTTTATTTATTTATTTATTTATTTATTTATTTATTTATTTATTTTTTATTTGCTTTTTAAAGGGGTGCTAACAGTTTCAAGGATGACAGTTGGAGCGAGCCCTGTCCCTGGCCATTCTTTCCTCCTAGCTGCCCCATTGTGTGCGTGTGCTGCCTCTGTGTTGCCTTCGTGGAACACGTTTTCTGCCGGCTGCCACAGACACACTGAGTTTCTCAGGATGAAATCTTGGGTTAGAAGGGACTGTTTCTCCTGAGACCTGTTGCTTAGTCTCAAATCCAGATTCCCAAGACTTGTCCTGATTGGTTTAGCCTGTCTCTGCCCATCCCTAATCTAATTCACTTGGGGAGGGGGAGATTGGGGGAGGGTGGGATTATATAGTCCAGACACCCAAAAAGCGTTCACCTCTGTGAATATAGCTGGGGGAAATAAACTCACTTATACTAGATTTTGGCTTGGACCCAATTCAAAGAGAATAAATCAGTCTTGTTTCTTGTTTGTTTCTGTTTTTTCTTTCCAGCAAAATGTGTTTCCCAAGGTAAAGGTATATCTGGGTTGTTTATGAGATGTGAGTAGAAAGGTGTTTGAGAGATCAGGTCAGGGAGTGAATATTTAACATCCCCACGCAGACTTGCACCTGTGGTCTCTGTGCTGTGAGGCACCTCACTTGTCTTGGTTCCTCAATGCAGCGCCTGCGCGGGAAGGGCCTGGCTTGTCAGTGGTTTGTTGCCTTGAACACGAGTTGACCACTCTGCACCCTAAGGGTGGGCTCTTGAGCACCCTTGCTGTACAGACCATGCAGAAGTTCCATTTCTCCATGACCTGCACGCACAGATGTTCTTTCAAAAATGTAGCATTTGGCCTCTTTCTCAAAGAGAGTCTTTGACCAGGGGTGCCTGGTGGCGCAGTCCGTTGAGCATCTGACTTGGGCTCAGGTCATGATCTTGTGGTTTGGGAGTTTGAGCCCCGTGTTGGGCTCTGTGCTGACAGCTTGGAGCCTGGGGCCTGCTTCAGATTCATTCTCTCTCTCTCTCTCTCTCTCTCTCTCTCTCAAAAATAAACATTTGAAAAAAATAAGTCTTTGAGCAAACACACTATATTTTTTAGCATCGTTTTCATCTTTTCTCAACATTTGATGGTCTTTGGCACCCTATCAATTCTTTCCTGCTTTTGTTCCGTTTTCCTTGTTAATATTTGAATATATATTTTATGTAGAGAATTTACCACTTTTCCCTGAGCTTCCTGGATAAAATAATCAGTTTTTAGCCTTGGCATATTTTTCTTGTTGTTAAGGTTTCTAAGCTGGTCTGAGACTTACATGTTTTAATTATAGTTGTCTGCATGTCATAGAGATGTTTGGCAAAACTTAATCCTGATCAGGGCGTGTTCTTTAATGGTGCGTCTGATACTCAAACATGTGTTTGGATGAGAAGAAGTCAGTGAGGACAGCGTCCTGCTGTCGGCCTGGGTGGTGTCGGGGAGGGGTATGGGGTGTGTGGCAGAGGGCCTGGTGTCAGGGGGACAGCCCGGTAGGGATGGTGAGGGGTCAGTAGGGCCCAGCGTGGGTGTAGTGGGGGGCTTCGAGCCACAGGGAGGGTTCTCATCGTCTTGAGTCCTGGAGCGCAGTTTGACAGGTCACTCACAGGATGGGGTCAGTCAGGACCCCTCAGAAATTGATTCTCCTGGAGGTGAGGAATGGAAGCAAGTTGAAGGTGGCAGTGAAGATCGTCAGATGGGGCACAGCAGCAAGCACCACCCCCCCCTTTATTTTTACTTCAGCAGCTTTGTTAAAGTGTCAAGGGCACAAGGACACTGCACGCCTCGCACGTACACTCTGACTCTGTCGCCACACCCAGAGTTTCCCTGGGCTCCTTCCCCACGTAGGTCTGCTCGTCACTGGGTTAGTTTGCATTTTCTTAAGTGATGGGGATGGAGTTTGTGCTGCCTCCTTCACTCGGGTACTGGCGACTCGGTCATTCCTTTGTAACCCACCTGTGTTCCGTCGCATGGACATACCACGTCTGCTCCTGCTGAGGGACATCGCGGGGTGGGGGGGGGAGTCTCCGGTTTGGGGCTGCTACAGATGAAGCAGCAGTGGACGCCCGTGTGCCCGCCTGTCTGTGGACGAGTGCTTTTGCTGCTTTGGGTTGAATGCCTAGGTGTGGAACAGCTGGACCCTAACTTTCTAAGAAACTGCCAGCTTTCTGAGGTGGTGGCCCCTTTTCACATGCTCCCCACCCTGCAGCCACCCTCGGGGTGGCCCGGCTTCCTCATTGCAGCCGTCTTCGTGCATGTGCCAGAGCAACAGCTTATCAATCTGTGTTTTCCTGATGACTTTGAGGGTCTTCCAGGGGCTTATTTGACAAATCTTTTGCCTATTTATTGGGTTTCCTTCCTACTGAGAATTTGAGAATTCTTTGTATACCCTGGATACAAGTCCTTTTTCAGATAAATAATCTACAAATGTTTTCCTACCTGTGACTTGTTCTTTTAGTATCCTGTGTATTCCTGAGATAAACCTTTTTTTTTTTTTTTTAAAGTCACATTTATTTTTGCATACCTATTTCATTACATACAATTTCCATATAGGAATACTCACCTCCGTAAAATGTGGGTTTTGGCTGGTGATGGTCCCCTCTGCAGTCGACGCAGGGTGTGTCTCCATCACTCTAGGAAGTTGCTGGCGCCCCGGTCCTGGCAGCTCTGAGTTGCCTCCTGTGCCCACCCAGCCTGCCTTTTCTGGAATCGGTGCAAATGGAGTCATGTGGTGTGTTCACTTTTGCATCTGGCTTCACCATGTACGGAGTTCTGCTGTCCCTTGTCCCCTACTCACTGGCGGGTGGCCACTCGAGCCCCTTTGATGTTGATGTGTGAACACAGGGCTGTTTCTGTCGGGACACAACCAGCGGTTGCTAGCACTTCCTGTTGTGTGTGTTTTGCTGCTGGAAGTTTCCCTAGCAGATTTCTGACATCTGTGGTTCTGTGCATTCTTCTTGAGATGCATTTTGTCATATTTTGCTTTCCAGTAATTTGCACATTCCTGTCATACAAGTTCTTCACACTAAGGAGCCCTCAGAGCAAACCATCTCCTTCTCTGCTTCCTAGCTCAGTGGACGGCACGCCACCCACACAGCTGTGCTTCTCCTCCTGTGTCCTTCCCCGCATCCGCTTGGTGACCTACTTCTGTCACTTCTGTGTCCCTAATAGTCCTCAAATGCTCCTCGTCCTGCCGATCCCCTCAGCCACCCCTTTGGCCCAGCTCTTACTGTCCCGACACTGGCCAAGCCCCTGCTGTCCACCCTCTACTGATGCCCCGCCCCCTACAGACCCCGGGTGCTCAGGGAGTGCTGGGCACCGGGGGGTGGCTCCAGTCGCGTGTGTTCCCCATGCTCAGCCATTACCTGGTCCCGGGGCTCGGCCAGAACTTAGGTGGCCAGCCTCTGTCTGTTTCTTCCCGTGAGGCCACTGATCATGGATGTTGGCCTGTCTGGCAGTCCCAGGGGCCCCTTTGGTGATGGGGGTCCAGGGGTTGCATCTTGGCTCCTTTTTCTGACCGCTTTTCCACTGTCCTGATTCTTCTGTTTTTCCTCCTGACATTATCTGTTTTCTCACCGTTAGAGGGTCTCTCAATCCCTCTCACCTCTGGAGAAGCCCTCACTTTTCTTTCTTTCACATCCAGAGCAAACGTGTTCCCGACCCCACCCTCTCCAGTCTGGCACCTTGTAGCACACACATGTCCACACGGCACCTGTGTTCACCTCGCACATGTGCACACACGTGCCTACACAGCTAACATCTATGTATTTCCCCCTCTAGGCCCGCTGTGCCATCCACTTTGTCTCTCAGCCACCATGTAGCACGTGGCCGATGGCTATGTCCATGGCGGGGTTGTGTGGATGGCGTGGCAGATTTAGACAGTATGCATAATTGATTGGGGGTCCCAGGGGCATGACGTGTAAAGTGCATTTTGGAGTAGGTGATGCAAGGGCGTGGCCTACAGTTCATAAGGTGCAGGTGACTGTTCTTGTGGCATCCTAGTTCCATCCCTGCGGCCCCATCAGTCTCTGGTGTCTCCTAGAGAGGTTCCGTTTGTGTCACACATGTGGGTGTGTGGACTTCCTTCTGTGCACGCTGAACAGTGGCACAGCTTTCGTGCTCGTCAGCGGAGCACTGGTCAGAAGGTGACGTGCGGCTGTGAGGAATTGGGCAGCGTCTGGGTTTACCGTCCCACACAGCAGATTATGCACGCCCTGGGCCGATGTGCTGCACGTACACCACGCATCGTCTCCTCGTCCTGTGTCACGGGAGCGTCCCGTATGTGCACGTAGGGTATAAACTGCATGCTGTGCCCTCCTGGCCACTGGCTTCTGTCTAGTCTTTCACTGTTAGAAACGATGTGAAGTGAGCATCTCTGTGCTCGGTATCTCTCACCTGTGTGATTATATCTGAATGAATTAACACAAGTGGAGTTGCTGGATCTTTATGTTTCAAGTTTCCTGGATGATGCCCGTCGTGGTCCATAGAAGCTGCATCAGAATGGTGCTCACAGCAATGTTTCTAGATCCTTCTAGATCCTTCCAACAACAGCTACACTCCCCCACCCCCCTGCCCCTGACTTGGGCAGTCTGACAGATGGACGGAAGTTTTCTTTCTGTCTCCCATGGAAGGAGGCTGAACGTGGGCTGTGTCGATTTTCTTCTCTGTAAATGGTCTGAGGATTTTCCTACCAGGTGATGGTGTTTTCTTATGGATTTGAAAGAAGTTTATTTTAAAGAAGTCTCATGTTTGTGATAACAGTTGCTGGTATTTTTTCTGAGTCCATTTTTATCTTTTGACTTTGTTTATGGTATGTTTTTCTCGGCAGACACTTTTGCTTTTTGGTTTTGCTTTTGAATGTACCAGTCTTCATGGCTGCTGGGTTTTGAGTCAGAACTAGAGAGGCCTGTCCCACTTGGAGATTCTTGTTTTTAATTCTCCTACGGTGTTTTCACTAGATGTAACTTTTATTTGTGAGGCATAACTTACACCCCATCTGCTGTCCATGGATGAAGTGTACATCCCAGTGAGAGCTGACAGTGCAGGTGCCTGGGTGACTGGTGCCTCCGTCAAGTCGTGGAGGGTGAGCCGCCTCGGCCCAGTGCCCCTCTGCCTGTCACTGGGCTGCTGATGCCTTTTGTAGAAGGTCTCACGAGCGGGATCAGGAAGGACGGACGCTCATGTCATTACGTGTGTGTGTGTGCCAGTAGCTTGCTCCTCTCTCTTGCTGGTGTCTTCTGTCTCGTGGTTCTTCTGCAGCTCACTATTAGCTCACCCGGTCTAGACATCTAGGCTGTTCTGAGGTGTTGGCTGTGATGAGTACAGCTGCCGTGAACCTTTGTTTGGACATCTTCGTGTGGACGTGTAGCCTTGTTTCCCCTGGGCAAATACTTGGCAAGGGGATTTCTGTACATTTAACTTGAAAAGGAACTGCCAAATTGTTGAAGTGGCTGCACGGCTTCCCACACGCGTGCATGGGGGCTCCCACCCCTTCCCGCCTCACCCCTCTGATCTCTCTTTTCAGCACGTTTATTGCCGGCTTTCCTGAGTACACTCAGCCAATGATAGACCACCTGGTGACCATGAAGATCAACCACTGGGATGGGTAAGTTTTGTGTCTTTGTGTTTGTGTAATTTCGTGGTGCATTGTACCAGATCATCTGTCAAATAAGAACTATTTTCTTCCAGAGAGGAAGTTAAATTGAGGTAGGCCTTTAGTACATTTTCTCATTGTAGAGTTTGTATTTTAAGATAACTTCTGAGGAGTGATAGGAGTTCGGTCTTCATGCCTGACATGTTGGTTAATGGTCTGTGTCCAGTTTTCCCTCCGGAGGCCTCCGTCACTTGTGTCAGGTGTGTCAAGGCCCCCGTGGGGACGCTGCCGTATTGCTGTGTGATGGAGGGCAGGCTGCCTCCTGCGGATGTGAGGAGCCCTTCCCCAAGCGCTCCCTGGACGGCCCCTCCTGCCTGATGCTGCTCCGTGTGGCCGTCTCGGCTGCCTCCTGGAGGCGAGCAGGCTTTTGCGGCTCTTTCCTGACTGCGTAGCCATTTCTAGGCATCTTAGCATTTCACAGGCAGTTAAGTGTCTCTTCGGAGGGAGGGCTCCCAGCGCAGTCCAGAAAACAAGAGAGCCCATGCTCCCCACAGCTGTTACTGCCCCTGGGAAGACGAGATTGATTTTGTCACGAGAAGGCTTGGTACGGCCGTACAGACCGTAGATCTGAAGGATGGCAGGTGACCGTTGTATGTCTAGAACCCTCTTTTAGTGTGGGTGTTACTTGCAGAAAGCTCTTTCTGATCTGCTGGGGAATGTGGTCCAACCTCTGCCCCGAGGACCACGGCCACGTGCGGGGAAGCAGCCTTGGTGTCTGCCACTCTCCTGGTGAGGCGGGGCCGTCCTCGGGGGACGGGTGCGTCTGTGTGCCGCTGGAGTAGGTGTGGCCTCTCTTCCAGGTCCCTTGCAGGCGATCTTCCTGAGTTGTGTGGGTTTCTGACACTTGAGGCCTAGCTGCAATACCTCTCACAGAGCACAAATCCTGTGCACTGAGCCTGGGGGAAATTGGTTAATTAACCTGTTAGTCCTTGGGTATTTAAAGCCAGAATTGCAAATGTGTTACCTGTGGTTTCAGACTCAACTCCTGAGCTGTTGTCAGGACGCTCATTTCTTCTTTCAGTCCTGTTGGTGAAATGATGAAGTGGGGTTCGAGAGCGAATGGCTAAGAAAGAATTCTCGAGATGGTTTTAGTGCAAAAAGGTGGTTTTACTAAATAAAGCACGGGGACAGGGCCCGTAGACAGAGCTGCACTAGGTTGTAAAGAGTGACTGATTCTATACTTTTTCATCAGTGGGGGGTAGGGATAGCATCTGTCTCCAAAGAATTTGGAGCGAGGCTTTCAGGACCTTGCGGGGCTACTGTTAAGGTTACTTTTAGTGTTTGGGGCGCCTGGGTGGCTCAGTTGGTTAAGTGTCCGACTTCGGCTCAGGTCATGATCTCACAGTGCGTGGGTTCGAGCCCTGTGTCGGGCTCTGTGCTAACAGCTCAGATCCTGGAGCCTGCTTCGGATTCTGTGTCTCCCTCTCTCTCTCTGCTCCTTCCTCGCTCATGCTCTGTCTCTCTCTGTCTCAAAAATAAAATAGTGAAACGTTTTTAAAAAAATAAAAAAAAAAGGTTATTTTTGGTGTTTAATGGAACATGAATGTTAAGGTACTAGGGCAGCCACGAGCTGGGTGGCTGTGGCCCCATGCAGGCTTGGGTTCATTTGGTAAAGTCTCCAGTCCTCATTTGTTACAGTCAGGGGGTCTTTTTTGTTCATTTGTGTTTATTTTTATTGGTGGTTCTGACGAAATGGGTAGTTGACACTTCTGTATTGTCTGTCCCCTCTCCATGAGTTGGATAAAGCTGGAATCATCACAAGGAAGGAACTAACCGTTTTCTCCGTCGTGTCCCCCAGAGTCATCAGAGAGCTGTCTGCGAAAGCTCTGCACAACCTGGCCCAGCGAGCGCCTGAGTACAGCGCCACTCACGGTAGGTAGGCTCAGACCCCCCTGCTGGTGCCACACACGAACATGTGTGTGTGCGTGGCAGATGCGCAGGTGCACACAGCAGGCAGGAGCTGAGGACAGGCCACTGTAGGGTGTGGAGGGCTGAGAACGACGTTGTGTTTCTTTCTTGCTGAGAAGTGTGTGAGTGAGGAACTGGGCTGTGCTTAATCAGGGGACAGAACAGAACCAGCTGCTGTGGCCTCTCTGAGGACGGGTGCCGTGTGCATGGCAGTCTGTGTGCCCTGGGTGCAAGGCCCATTACCGCAGGGAACCGATGGATTGTGTTATATATCTTACGTATTTCGGATGGCAGCTCCTGGCTGTGGGAATAGTGTGCTGTGCTGTTTCCCGACCTCTGGGAGAGGCGTGAGCTTAGGCCCCCTGCGGGTGGTGTAGCTGCAGAGTAGAGCAGCTAGGTCCAAAGGGACTACACCCGTTACCATTAAGGAAAGAACCCATATTCCAGAATAAAAATAACATTTGGTTTCAGTGTGGGGAGCCATGTGCAAATTTCTTTAAATCATGCTTCTTCCTGCTGACTTTTGTTGGGGTAACTAGTGGTTGAATTGTGGCTTTTCATTTGGAGTTAGCGACTTGACTTCTGCGTGCCTCTCACAGGCCCTGGGGCTTAAGATGGAGCTTTGGGGCTGTTAGTTCCTGAGGGGCTTTCAGCTTCACAGTCCGTGGGTTAAATGTGCTGTCAGGAGTCTGTTATTTACCTGTAATTGATAATCCTCATGGCCTGAATGAAGGGGTGCTCAGCCTTGTCCTTTCTTCCCAGTCAAAGAGCATTCATTAACAGGGTGAGGGATTTCCCTGACTCTTGAACCCTGACTGCTGCCAGCTGCCTCGTCTGAGCGCCTATGTGGGATGCCTCTGGCTTGGATGCTGTTTGCTTTTCCAGCCTCCACAGCAGTGCGTTTGTGCGTCAGGGAAGCTGAGGCTCAGGGGCATGTGATTTCCCAGGCTGGTGTGGACGTGGCCCCTTGTCTGCACTCCACCAGGCTCTAGGGGTCTTGGGACACTGCTTTCTGTCCCCAGAGCACCAAAGGCATAGACACTTCCTTTGCTCTGGGCAGGGGAGGCAGGGCTCCCGCCTGAGTGGGGTTGTGCACGACTGTAGGCTCCTGCCGCTTGGCCTCTGTCCTGCACTGTGCCCAGGCGGAGCCACTGCCGGCCACTTAGCCACGGGAGAGACCTGGTTCTCTCTTTTCACATGCGTCCCTGCTCTGTGTCTGGGGGACCCGGGGATTGGGAGGCCCCCCCGCCCCGTCCCTCCTCACTTCTCTGGGTGTCTAGGAGGGTTTGGCATATTGCTCCAATGGCCCTTACAAAGGTAACTTTCCATGGGTACATCTCCCCCTTTGGATCCTGTCTGTGAGTTCAACGTGTCCTCCTAATGCGCGCTCATTGACGTGTCCTCCTGCCCCTGTCCTTTGCAGTTCTCCCGCGTCTGCTGTCGATGACACAGAGTCTGGATCTGCATACACGGCACGGGGCTGTGCTCGCCTGTGCGGAGGTCACCCGTGGCCTGTACAGACTCGCGGTGCAGGAGGACAGGTAGGGGAAGCACTGCGGTCCCATGGAACCACTGTGGTCGCGAGCCTGGAATCCCATCCACCTTCACCTGTGTTTATTTGTGACAGTGTCACTGAATCTTTGGATCCTCCCATGTTTTATCTGACGAAGTCTGTCAGTGTTTTCTCTCTGATGAGCTGTGTCTGTCTCTAGTGGGAGCCGGCAAGCGCCTGGGTGTTCAGTAGCTGTTTTCTTTGTTTCCTCATTGCTCTGGGGGTCTTGAGGCGGTGACAGGAGCAGATGCGTTGTCAGAGACGGCGCCCAGTAGGCCATATGCTTAGTGGTCTTTGCTCACCTCACTTTTCATCGTTTAAAATATCAGAGAGTGTAGGGGCACCTGGGTGGCTCAGTCGGTTAAGCGGCCGACTTCGGCTCAGGTCACGATCTCACGGTCCGTGAGTTTGAGCCCCGCGTCGGGCTCTGTGCTGACAGCTCGGAGCCTGGAGCCTGTTTTGGATTCTGTGTCTCCCTCTCTCTGACCCTCCCCCGTTCATGCTCTGTCTCTCTCTGTCTCAAAAATAAATAAACGTTAAAAAAAAATTAAAAAAAAAAAAATCAGAGAGTGTAAATGTAGACGTTTCCCCCCGAGGACGTCTCCAGTTGGCCGGTTCTAACAGAACGGGAGAGCATGTGGAGTCGGGTCAGTGGGGGAGCTCCCCGCATGCCATGCTTTGTGAGTTGGCAGGGCTGCTACGTGGATTTCTGCTTTTCTTTCTCGCACACAAGTAAAAACTCCCAACAACTGCAGTGTCTGTAATCTGGTTCCTGGACACTGTTGTAATCCCATCGGCTCGCTCTGCGTGATCCCCTGGGGTCCGCCGGGGCAGGTGCTGGCGGCAAGCACCGGGGTTTGGGTCCTATTCGCCCCACTGCGCGCCATGGCTCAGATACACAATGTCACACAGCCTTCCTGACATCCACGTCGGGGTGAAATGGCACCTGTGGGCCAGGCCGAGGACTCGGTGTCTATGGCAGTGCTCTCTGTGGTCGAGCAGAGACCAGGTGCGAGCTGGAGCCCTGCCCCGTGCGGCCGCAGGGGATGCATGGGGTGTGACGGCGTGGTGAGGTGTCCACCAGGGCAGGTCAGGTCAGGGAGACCAGTGCGCGGGGTTTTCTTGGGGGTGGGATGTGGGTGGCCACTGCCTGGTGTGGACTAACGTCCCAGACTCCTGGAAGAGAGCAGGCTTCAGTGTTCAGCGCCTGTTCGTACAGTCGGTCTGGGCACAGAGTCCCCCTCGCGGTTAGGGAGTGGCGGGAAGCCCGCCTACGGTCGGGTTCTTGGATGCTGGCCGAGTGCCCGCAGTCCTTTCCAGGGCAGCAGTGAGCCTGCCGTGTGAGTTCTCATCTGGCCCCGGAGCCCTCACCTCAGCTTTGGTGGGCCAAGTCTCCGATGGGCGTCCTGGCTGCTCTGCGGCAGGCCTGGCTGCGTCCCCGTCCCAGGCCCACCTCCATCGTCGGCAAGCTGCTGCTCGGGAAGGTCCTGATGCCCGCCCTCCTTGAGGTGGACACTGCTGTAGGCGGGTAGCCCCTGCAGGTGTTTGGGGAGGGAGGCGCTGGGGCACCTGAACACGATGCAGGCCTTTCTGAGCCCTGGGCTGCCCTAGTGCTTGTTGTGCTCAGGATCTCAGCTGTTGTGTTTGAACCCACGCAGGCCCATCACAGACTACCTGGACGACGCGGCAGTGCAGGGCCTGAAGCACATTCACCAGCAGGTCTGTGGGCAGCCCATCGGAGCGTCCCTTTCTCCAGGTTTCCTGGTGCCCGCAAGCGTCTGCTGCCCTTTTGAGCCGTCTCCACCCTCCTCAGCCCTGTTTGAAGCCCAGAGTCTGATGACTAGGAAGATCAGTGCTGGGGCCCCTTGGTTGGAAGCAGCTCTCTTCCTTTGGCCTCCCTGGTGGCCAGCACCTGGGGGTTGGTCTGGGGTGGGAGGGGCCTGCTGGGGCTCATGCATGCGCTCTCCTCCTGCGTGGCCAGCACCTCAGGCGGCACAGGAGGCCGCTAATCAGGCCCGTGCAGGTGACATGGCCTCTCCTATCTGGGCCTCGTCCTCCTGTGCTGCCCAGCTGAACCTGTGCCTGGGTGTCTAGCCATTCGGGCACATTCCATGCCTTCCTGGACGTGGCCTGTGCTCACCGAGACGACACATAGACTAAGCACGAAGGCTTTGATTCCCAGCTGTGTCTCCACAGTGGGACTCGAGTCTGAAATGACACTCCTGTGTGTGACGTCTCTGGGGGAAGGTGTGTCTGTTGTTGTGGGGCTTTGAGATCTTCAAGGTTCTGTGATTCAAAAGAGGTAAAGTATGAACTAAGGCCTTAATGCTACTGGATAACATCAGAGTCACTCACGAGGACGTAGACAGGTTTAGCGTTTGTTGTTCAGAATAGAGTTTGGTATTCATTCCGGGTTCTCTCTTTATAGAACAATATACCGTCTTGGTATCAGACTCCCTTCCGGTGTAAGCCATTGACTATGATTTTGGCAAATCCCTTCGGTCTACTTGGGGTGGTGAAGCACCGCGAGGCGGTGCTGGGAGGGGTGCGGCGTGGAGACTCGGGGCCTCTGAGCCAGGGTCCTCTGTGAGTGCAGGAACCCGTAGTGTCTGCTCCCTCGAGTTTTTGTGGGAAACAGAGACGGCATTTGCCTAGCTCAGTGCCGTCTGGTGCAAGCGTGACAGTGTGAGGTGGGATGCCTCTCTCATAAGGGGGACACAGGAAAGCGGGCTGTCACCAGGTGCTCGCTGGGAGTAGAGTGGGCTCTGTGCTCAGGACCTGGGTCAGCTCTCCGGGGACACCAGCCTGAGAAATGCTTGCTGCGTGTCCTCGTCCTTCCCATCCGGTGCCCAGTAGCGTTGTACATCTGCTGCGTGATTTTAAAAATCAATTAATTTTAATACCTAACTTTTACTTCTTTTAGCTTTACGATCGTCAGTTGTACAGGTAAGTGTCACCTACCCTACGTTCTCCTGTGTCTTATAGAGAAGATTCCTTATCAGTAAAGGTTGGGGTGGCCTGTCGGGTCTTCTGCGAGTTGCCCCCTCAATGCCTGCCCTATGTTTACTTGATTTGAAGGGCGTCACAGTCACAGGACATGACTGGTCCTGGTAAGCTTTGGTGAGGTTTTCGTGTCCTATAAAGAAATGTGTGGTCCTGTGGGCGCTGGGCGCTGCAGACTGCCACGTGGCTGCAGCCACAACGCTGAGCAGCTGGCCGGTCCTGTCTGTCTCCCCACCTGCGCAGACGGGGTCTCACCATGATGTCCTTGCTTGAAGGTCTGGCTTCCTTCACTTAGTGTGAAGTTGCAGAGAGTTGTCTGTGTTGCAGGGTGTGCCGTGGTGTTGCCTTGTGTCACCGTGTGCGGCTCAGCGGTGCACACGTGCTTGCTGTGTTGATCTGCCTGTCCGGTGTGGGCATTTGGGCTCTTCCAGCTTTTCTACTCAGAGTAAACCTGCTGTGAACATTGGCGCTCAGGTCCTGGTGTAGCCGTGTGTTCCCACCTTTCTTGGGTACGCACCTGGGAGGCTGTTGCTGGGCAGGACAGCACGGGTGTGTTTTTTTTTTTTTTTTTTTTTTTTTTATTAATGTTTTTTATTTATTTTTGGGACAGAGAGAGACAGAGCATGAACGGGAGAGGGGCAGAGAGAGAGGGAGACACAGAATCGGAAACAGGCTCCAGGCTCCGAGCCATCAGCCCAGAGCCTGACGCGGGGCTCGAACTCACGGACCGCGAGATCGTGACCTGGCTGAAGTCGGACGCTTAACCGACTGCGCCACCCAGGCGCCCCAGCACGGGTGTGTTTTTAAGGCCCGAAAGACTCATCCCAAGGGCTGTGCCCCTTTGTCTCCAGCAGTAGCCGGTCGGGAGCTATCCCCGCGAGAGTTGCGTTTCCCTGTGGACTGGTGACTGTGGCACCTTCTCCTGTGCTGACTGGTTGTCTTTTGTCGTCTTCCGTAAACTGACCGTTCGAGTCTTTGGCTTGTTAAAAACATTCTGTGATCTGTCTGCTCCCTGAGCTGTCAGCACTCTACTATTCTAGATGTGAGCTCTTTATACACCTGCTCTCCCAGAGTTTCCCCCGGACTGAGGCTTGTCTGCATTTTTCTTAGTGGCTTTTTAACATAACCGTGTGGAGTAGTGAGTATGGGCTGTTCTCCTTTGTCCTTGACATGTTCCCCTCTTCCTGAGAATGCGGGGCCTGCTCTGACCCCTGGCTGGGGGCCCCCCTTCCAGAGCTTCCTGTGCAGAGAAACTTCTTTCAGAACTACTCAGGTGACCTTCCCACAGTTGGCTGGCATTGCCCTCAGCTGATTTGGCAGCTGTCCTAAATTACTTTAAGGTTGATCTTCTGTGCCTCTTTCTTACTTCAGAATCCCCTTTTCTGGGCAGCTCTGTCCGTGACAGTCCATGGACTGTTCCCATTAACAGACCCCTCTTCCCCCACAGACAGCCCTGTGCTTGAGCCAGTGCATAAATGTGAGTGGGGCTCATCCGTGTCCCATGAGCGCCTGTGGGATGTGGCTGGGTCTGTGCCGGGACCTTCCTTGGCTCAGTGGGCCCCATGGTTGGTGGAGAGATGCATCTGCGGTCCCAGGACGGTTCCGTAGTGTTGTCCCCTGTAGGTGTCCTTCTACTCTGGTTGGGGCAGGATCTTTGTGTTGCCCTGCAGATGATGCGCCTCCTGAGTGACTCACGGGTTCTGCGCCCTTCCCCAGTACGGGTTAGTGGACATTTCACCAGCAGGACCTGGTGGAGCCTTGTGTATACCTTGATGGGCTGCAGCTGCACAGTGTGGCCTGATCCCAGGGAAGGGGGCAGCCTGGCCGTGTGTCCTGCTGTGGACGTGACTGCTCCAGGTTCAGGCTTTCCATGATAACAGGCGAGTAGGGGTCAGCACCTGGGCTGCTCCCCTTGGGCTCTCGACTGTTACACCTCCGCTGTCCACACCTGTCACAGCTGGCTTTCCACCTGTTCTCACAGCAAAGAGAACGCTGGCCCTCGAGCCTCGAGTAGAGAGCATGCCCAGTTCTTTCTGGTGAAACGCATGAGCCCCCAGAAGGCTAAGCCGCGGCGTTGAGGCCGACGCACGGCACAAGGGAGCGCCGCACACAGCTCTGCTGGGTAGCCAGTGGCTGATGATGGTGTCCGTTCGCATCTTACAGGTTCTAAGCGTACACCTGTGCCTTGTTTTAAATTTTGCTTTTAGCGATGAGTCTCCAGAACAAATAGAAAATGACACCCTTCAGTGAGGTCAGTGCACAGAGAAAAAGCACGTGGCCTCCTACCGCCACGGCAGCCCCCTGGGTGGGAGAGGCCTGTGTGCCTGCAGTGTTTACTCACCATGTGTGACTCAAGTACACGCCTCAGCCAGAGGCCCTGGCCAGTGACCACAGCCGTGAGGTCACATTGCCCCGCGTCGCTCCTGGGCCTGAGGGTTCCCGCCGGGGCTTGAACCTGAGTGGGAAACGCAGTGGCCACCACCAGGGCCCCGCGCTGTGTTCTGATACTATCCGGCCTCTTCCCTTTTTGTTTGCATGACACCGCCCCTTGTTTTGTTTTGTTTTGTCGCGGGTAACGTTCCACATTGTGGGTTTACAGGCTGTTCCCTCGTGGCTGGGTCTGGCTCACTCACCGTGTGGCTGGTGTGGCTGGCCTAGACACTCGTGTTGCCCACAAAGGAGGCATGCCAGTGTGGTTGCCCACTAGCGGGAACACCAAGTTAACCTCTGGGTTCAGGGGAGACCTCCAGAAGGTCACATGTGCCGCACGCCCCTCACATGCCGCGGGTGAGTGACCTGGGGGCTGGCAGTTTCATGACGTGTGGACCCCCATTTTCTAGCGCCTGCTCCCTTGCCCGAGTCAGTCACATGGTTGCCAAAGCACGCTGGTCTGATCCACTCTTGCTCCTATGCTTGCTGTCCAGGACTTGTGTGGAAAACCAGCTTTTCTTTTCATCCTCATGTTGCTGCTGTTGGCACCCACGCTCTCACCAGCGTGCCGAAACCCACGGGCATTGTTTTCATTCTCTGCTCAGATCGTCCCAGATTTGGCCCACGGGAGCTTGTTTGAGCGGACTGCTGTCATTTTTACAAGATTCCCTTAGTCTGAGCATTTCTTTGTAGCAAGAACTTTTTAAACCTTTCTCAAAAAAATTATTTTGGTTTTTGTTCCCACTGCCATCAATGGTGTTGAGTGCAGCTCTTCTCAGGTTGGGTATTTTACCTTTTAGGTTCCATTTGCGTCTTATGCCTTCAGTGTCCTCCTTGAGCTTGTGTCTCCCTCTGCCTCCGTGGTGCATGTGACCCCAGTAGCCACCAAAACGGCCTCGTGCGCTGCCGAGTCCTTCTTGGTGTTTGTGGGTCGTGTTTTCCAGCTGATTCTTGTGTAGATGCCAGCGGTGTGAGATTTTGTCGCTGGGTACAGGGTGTGGCTGCTGGCCGCTCACTGCCTTCTGGTGGGTCTGTGACTGGTCACCATGAGTTGGCTCCTTTCTGGCCGACACTGAAGGGCCTGTGGTGGGTCCAGAACCAGCTCACGGATGGGCCTTGTGCACGACCAGGTTCTGCCACTCTTGCTGCCAAGGCCCCTCCTGCTGTGCAGGCTCCCGTGAGTATCTTGCCTTCTTGCAAGCATTTCTTTCCTCTTGGGCTCAGGTAGTTCCTTTTCTTGCACGTGTGGCTCATGACACCCCCCCCCCCCCCGTTTGAGGATGCCCCCGCAGGGCTCTGGGCCCCCACCCTCTGCCTCCACCTCCTTGACTCTGCTGACGGGAGGCTCCTCGGCTTGGCCGTCATCCTGAACCTGGGAGTGTCCTAGGCTTTGCCTGCTTCCCTCCCCCCACAGACTCTGCGCTCAGTGTCAGAGCTTTCCTTTCCTAGAGTTCATCCAGTTGCCTAATTGTTTAAGGCAAGAGGGCAAGTCTTGTTACTGTCTGGGCCAGAAGCAGGAGTCTCCTAAACTGCCCTGTAGTCTTCTCATGGAGTGCTCTTACGCTCACACCCACCTCTTTTCCCAAGGTCAGCGTCAGGCATTGGGTGTCCGGAACCGGCAGTGCTTCTTCCCCGAGGGAACATCAGCAGATGGCTTCCTTGGGCTGGATGCTGGTAGCTTCCTGGCATCCCTTGTTCTTACAGACTAAGAGCCGAGCAGTATTTGGAACTTGTTCTGTGTGACCGTATAGTGTGGTTAATGCTTGTGAGGATTATAGTGCCCGGTGGAGCCCAAGAATCAGAATGACCCCATCTGGAAGGCGGTGGTTATAGCACGTTTTCCATTTCTCACTGTAAGAGCCGTTTCCTGGCGGTAACAAATGTGGCTCAGCAGCCTCTTACTGGTGTTTGCAGCCTGAAGTTTCACCTGTTACTTAGTGAGGATATTTCGTGTTCTGTGTGGTAAAAGATGTTAACTCTGAATGTTTTCATTGATTTTCAGGGGTCTAGGAGGAGAACTCATGAGACAAGCAGGTAGGTCTGAGCCCCAGGCTTGTGTGAGACTAAGTCCTAAGGGCGTTTGCTTCACTCTCCAGTGCTGCGTGTTCTTTGTACCCTCAAGCCCTTGCTTGCTTGCTTGCTTGCTGGCGTGGTGCACCCCAGAGTCCACGCCGTGTGGCATGCATGTCCTGGGCAGCGTGTGGTGCCAGGCCTGCCCCCCAGGTCGGCCCAGCCGTGATAGACGGGGGAGCAGGGAGTCCCCGCCTGGCTCACTTGTGTCCCGGTGGTGTTACTTGGAAAGACTTGAGGAGAGGTGGCCATTCCCCGCATCCTCCTCCTCCTCCTTCAGCACCCATGGCTCCCCTGTGCCAGAGTAATTACCATGTAGAAAAACTGCTTTGTTTTGTCCAAAGATGAAAAAAAAGCAACTGCTATTTTAGTGTTTTCATAGCACCCCAGATTCTTGAGGGCTTTGCCCTGGGGGATAGCTGTGCTCTGTGGTTTGTTGCAGGGGTGCTGAGGGGGGGGGGGGCCCCTCCATCCTCCCCTCCCCGTCTCCCCCTGCTGTCTATGCCGGGAGGCTGCCTAGAAGGGGCGCCTTGGGGGGTGTTGCTGCTCAGAGGGCCCCTGGCTTCCAGCCTGTTTGGTCAGTGGGTGCTGCTGCCAGGTCAGCACAGGACAGAGGATGGTAAGGCCAGCCAAGGCATATGGAAGATCGTCACTTAGTCACCAGGAGGAAGTGAAGCCCTAGCATTTTCTTTTTTAAAAAATGTTTATTTTTGAGAGAGAGAGAGTGAGAGAGTCCTAAGCAGGCTCCATGCTGTCAGCACAGATCCTGACATGGGGCTCAGACTCACAGACTGTGAGATCGTGACCTGATCTGAAGCCGGATGCTTAACTAACTGAGCCCCCCAGGTGCCCCAGGCCCCAGCATTTTCTTGAACACATATTATTAATTTGCTTCCTAGTGTGGGAGGTGAGGACCCACATACTACTCTCCTAATGTCTCCCAATCTCTTGTGGATTTAAGTCACATAGAAGAGGACTGTTTTATCCAGTTAAAATTCATTTAAACATATCCTTGTACCTGCCTTAAAAAAAAATCTCTTTATTCCTTTGCGTTTCTGAACTTCCAAGGGGATCCGTTCCTTTGCCTGAACACCAAATGCTCTTTCGTGTTTTCCGTGATGTGTGTCTGCTGGCAATAAACTCTGATTTGTCTGCAAGTGTCTTTCTATGTTTTCTACACCTTCATTCCTAAAGGGTATCTTTGCTGGGTATAGAACTGATGGTCCTCATTTATTTATGCACATATTTATCTGCACTTTAAAGACAACATTGTATTATTCTGTCAGCTTCTTTTCCTGTTTTGTGGAGAAGTTTCCTGGCAGTCTATTTTCTCTGGCCTCTTTGAGGTTGTGTCTTTGTGTCTGGTTTTCATGGCTCACACAGCAAACCTAGAGCGGGGGTAACAGGTTCCATAATCTGTAGTGTCGGTTGCTTGTTTGGGTCACTTTTGGAAAAACTCAGCCATCATGTCTTCAAATTTTGCTCTTCTACTCTTTCTCCCGCTGCTTCTGGGGCTCTAGGCTCCGCAGGGTAGACCTACTTCTCCACTCTGCACGTCTTGTCCGTATCCTGTTTTTCTGTCCTTTTCAGTTTGGATATTTGCCCCATATTCCATGTCACAGATTCTCTCTTCAGTTTATTTATTATTAAACTCATCCGTTGGATTTTTAATTCTTGTGTTTTTGTGTTTCAGAGTTTATTTTTTAATAGTTTCTATATCATTGTCATAGTGTTTAATAATTTACCTTTTTGAACAAAATAAACATTTATTTTTTAAAGTTTATTTTACTTAGTTTGAGAGAGAGAGAGAGAGAGCGTGCGCGTGTGTGTGTGCAGGGGAGGGGCAGGGAGAGGGAGAAAGAGAATCTCAAGCAGGCTCTATGCTGACAGCAGAGAGCCTGACATGGGGCTCGAACTCCAGAACCATGAGATTGTGACCTGAGCTGAAGTCGGAACCTTAACCGACTGAGCCACCCAGGTGCCCCTGAGCAAAATAAGCATTTAGAATCGATGTCTAATAACACCATTGTCCAGAGCTTGTGTAGGCCTGGATATTGGGTCTGAGAAGTTAGAGAGGTACTTTGTTTCCTACCCCGGAGGGTCTTTACATCAGCTTCTGGCTGGAGGCGAGGGGTGCGAGCAGTCTGGGGCACCTCCAACCCTTTCGGGCCTTGAGAGGTTCCGTGCTGGCTGAAGCCAGCAGACCTGTGTTTTGTGTCTGGGGTGTGGTCCTTTGGATTCAAGGCCGTGTGAAGATTTCTCAGTTTCCCCTCAGTCGCTCTGGACTCAACACTCTGTCCCAGTGGCCCTTGGAGGCTCATGGATGCTTTGGCCATCTTCCTGGGCTTTGAGGGTGAGCCTCCTCTGGCAGAAGCCGCTTGGGCCAGGGGTGTGGCCCCCGTCTGTGCTCCCCTGGAAGCTCCCCAGTGACTTCAAGCACATAGAGTTTGTTTCTACTTTTGTCCAGCTTTTTAAAAATGTTGTCTTAGCTGGTGGGTTGGTCTGAGTGACCTGGCCTGTAACCTTTCTTTTAAAGTTTTATTTTGAAATAATTGTAGACTCACAGGAAATTATAAAGCTCTTTTCTGTTTTTGTTTTTAACTTAAAAGAATGCATTTAAAGTTCCCGTGTAGGGCAAATCTTTAAGAAAATTATTTTTTTTAAATATTGCGGACTCGGATTTACTAGTCCGAAAACATACTATGTAAAACGATTCGAAGCAGAGTGGCATTTTCTCAGGAGCAGGCAGGCAGAATGGTAGAACAGAAGACAGGATCCAGAAACAGACTCTGATGTAATAACACTTATGGGATTTGACACATGACACACAGGTACCTCCAGTGTTGGTGGGGAAGGTGGCTTACTGAGGAGTGAGGAGGTCATGGATGGCCGTGTGGGAGAAATGAAAATCGTATCCCCACCTCATGCATATCCAAAACGAAATTTCTGATTAAAAACTTAAATACAAAAAACACAACTTAAAAAACTTCCAGGAAATTTTAGGAGACATTGTAGGGATAGCATCGGTCTCTAAAAAACTTGACCTGGCAAATTTCAAAGCTACACAGAAGCACAGAGAAAGAGCTTGCAGAGCCTCACGTGTTGTGCTTCTGTTGCAACGAGCCTGGGAAGCAGACCCAGACATACTCCCTCAGGTGGTCCTCACTGGGGCACAGGTTTGTCCTGTGTTCTGATGTTGGCTTCTGGCACGTAGACGCCCCACAGAATGAGCAGTAGCTCCACAACTGGAAACAGTAGAAAATCATGCGCTTGTCTACGTAAGTTGTGAAAACCGTTGGACGGGCAACACAGAGTTAGAGAAAGTGCCTGGACTACAGTGAAAGATCTCTTCAAAATTGCCGGAGCAGATACACGGACGCTCCCCGTGAGCGCACCTGTGGCGGCCCCCATGCTGCTGACAGGTGCCTAGAGGACAGCGGAATTCTTTTTCCAGGTGGCGCTAGCCCCTGGAGTGTGAGCTGTCACAGGCTTTCCACTCTGCCCTTGGGCGGTGTCTCTTGCCATTAGAAGTGTGTACGTTCCTGCGACCCGGGTGCCACCACGGGGGCTCCGCACGCAGAGCTGTGTAAGGGCAGGTGGGCAGTCCGTGTCCACAGGCGTGTGTGGCGACCTCGTGTGCAGTGGCCGAGAACCGGAGGGAGCACTCAGCCCGTCGGGAGAGATCCTGAACGACTAATTTCGTGTCCCGAGTACGGAGCACCACACGTCTGCTCACAGTGGTGTGAGGTCTCCGGCCGTTGGTTGCCTCGTTAGAGAGAAAAGCAGGGTGGTGGCTGGAGTCTGTGCTGGTGGCCAGGGAGCCCCCATAGCTGGGTGGGACCTCGTTCCTGGTCACGGGTAGTGGGAGTCAGGAGCTGTGAGGAGGGGGACAGGCTCACCTTTGGTCTGGGGCACCCCGTGTAGCTGCTCTGGCTGGCGGTATGTGGCACGACCGTGTGGGCCTTGTGTCCCTGAGTGAGGGTGGCAGGCCCCCTCACGCTGAACTCTGGCGTGAGCCTCCAAGGGCCACTGGGACAGAGTGTTGAGTCCAGCGCCACGCTGTGCACTGGGCGGGAGCCGTTGTCGTCAGCAGCAGGGTCAGGCGGCCCTTGTCCCGAGTCCAGCCGGGCTGCCCGACTGCTGTCACATTCCAGTGCGGGCCGGGTGCCTGGGGTCAAGGTGGGAGGTGGGGTGGGGGGTGTAGAGAGACCCCCGGAAAGGGAGTGTGTGTGTGGCAGCAGTGCTGTTCCTTCCTGCGTCTGTAGAAGCGTGAGGGCGGCTGTGGTCCTGTCAGGCACCCAGGGGTGATGGCCGGAATGCCAGTGGCAGTGTCTTCTCTGACTTCTTTCTGTGGTGTTGGGATTTTTTAGCACCTACAGATTATTTATGCCATCGAGAAAAAAACCACTGGAGCTGGATCGAGTGAGGTGTGCCTGACATGGGGGGTGCAGGGTCACCCTCTCTCATGTGGGCCACTGAGGAGAGGAGTCAGGGTGCTCGTGTTGGGGGCGTGTGGCGTGCTGGGGTGCACGGCTTGCCGGGAGGTTGAGCCTGTCAGAAGTTGTGCAGTGGGAGAGGGCAGCCCGCAGGAGGGCCGCCAGGTGGACGCTCATAGCTCGTGGATTTGATCCCATACTTCTGGTCGTTTTCTGTGCAGTAGGTGGTCTCTTTAACCTGTTGATTATATTGGACCAGATTTCTGCCCGTGGGTGTAGTCATCATTTCTTTAAGAAACTGATGCTAATCATTCACAGAGGTTAGGGATTTACTCAAGCTTTTAACACCATGGTCTGTCTGGGAACTCCCAGGCTCAGCTGTCCTCACCCCTCAGTGGACTCCCCCCCCCCCCCCCCCATATGCTGTCATGTCCTCACCCCTCAGTGGACCCCTGGTGCTCACGTGTCCTGCCCTAGGTGGACTGGGAGTGCTCACCTGTGACAGGAGTGCTTGCTCCGTCCTTGGGGCCCCCTTCCTCCTGTGGGAGCTGCATCTCAGATGCCACAGCTCCTGGTAACTCGTAGGTCATCGATGGCCCCGTTAGCACATGCGTCCTCTGAACTGAGAGTTGGCCCTGGGGTTTTGGGTTGGGGTCAGGCCTGTAAGCTGTGGGCTTGTCAGCTGCACTGCCTTGTGCAGGCCTGACCACGTCTGGAGCAGGTTCTCCGAGGCCGTACAGGTGAGGAGGCGCCAGGGCCCCCGCGGGCCAGCCGGACGCCAGCACTGATGTGTCCAGAGCGTCTGGGCATTCAGGGCCAGGCGGGCACTGCGACGGGCATTTCTGGAGAAATGACGTTGTATCTGTCCTTTTTCTTCCTAGTGTGCGTTCTGATTGAGAACTTGTCCCTTTCTAAGATGCCTTTTAGAGGTGACGCCATCATTGGTAAGTGCTTTTCTTCTTCATTGACTCACGTGGTAGCACTTTCGGCCAGAACTATTCCACATTAAAAGGTAGAAGTGAGCCGGCTAGGATGTTTCATGATCTCAGAATGCCCGTTTTCGAAATCGCTGTGAGGACCCATTGTAAGAAATGAGAACCCCCGCACGCTGTCCCCTCAGAAAGAGGGAGAATCTCTCCCTTGTCTTCTGAGAGATCAGTGGGCCTCCTTCCCCTGAGCCGGGACTCGGCAGTACCGGGCCTTCTCAGCTCCTCACCTTGACCGGGTGCGGGCAGGGGTGTTGGGGGCCAGCTGTGGTGGAGCAGTGGCAGGGCCGCTGTGCAGGCCTGGCGTCCTCCGTGTTCTGTGGCATCTGGCCACAGAGGCGCAGTAAGGAAGGGGCTTTGGGGTCACCTCCCAGGCCGCCTTTTTTCTTTGCAGTCTCACGGGTTCCTTGCCCTGTGCTGCCCCGCAAAGAAGGTTGGATAAATTTAGCATTCCTCGCTCAGTGTGGGGTCTAGTTGAGTTGAATGTTTGGGTAATTATCCGTGTGGGTTTGGGGGTTGCATTGCTTGAGAGAGAGGTGCTGGAAGCCACCACCTTGCAGTATTAAAAAAGCAAAAATTTCCCATGGTAACAGTTAACATTTCTGCAGCCAAAGGAAGGCTGTCTCCCTCTGAATGGAGAGGGCCCTTGGAATTTTGTGCAGCCTGGGTAATGTTTACCTCAGATTTTCTCCAGATTCATCTTGAAGGGTTACCATCCACTTTATGAGGTAGATCTGTTGTTTTTAATTTCATCTAAATGTTCCTAATTGGGTAAAATGATTGTCTTTGTTTGACAGATGGTTGGCAGTGGCTGATAGATGACACTTTGAGAAATCTCCATCTTATTTCAACTCCTTCTAGACAACAGATCAAGGTATGGTAAGCAAGATTTCTGTGGCTGTTCCATTGTATGGAAAGTGACATTAATTTTTTTCCTAGTGTTTGTTTCAAAGGACGGTGTGGGTTGTGAGTCCCTTTTATACACTAACGTGATAATTGATAAATGCCATAGTTCTGTTTGGAATTCTAGATGGTATTGTCTGTATAATTTATAATCAGGAAAACTAACGTAGCCAACAATGACCAGAATATTTAATTTTTTATTAGCATTTCTGGCTTAATTAGATTCACCTTCTGCACATTCCTTCTGTTTATGCGTACTAATTACTTGCTCAGTTGCGCTCTGTGTCCTGTTGGGTTGCGGGGTGGTAAGGTTAGACTCTGCTGGGACGCCCGGGTGCATGTGGGAAGCTCGGTCCAGGGTCCCTGCCTGCACGCATTGGTTGTCTTGAGTGAGGACAGGATGTGTGTGTCCGGTGGCCCATGTGCTGCTGCCCTGTCCTGGGACAGGTGACTTTGGGCTGGCAGAGCTGTCACAGAAGTTCTAGAGTGGGGTGTGGACGGGCTTTGGTATTGAGGGTGGAGAAATGGAAGTCCGTATTGGTCTCCTGTATGATTAATGCTGTAGCCTCCTATGTATCCTTTTTTACTTTTTTATGTTTATTTTTGAGAGAGAGACAGAGCATGAGCGCGGGAGGGGCAGAGAGAGAGAGGGAGACACAGAATCCGAAGCAGGCTCCAGGCTCCGAGCTGTCAGCACTGAGCCCGACCGAGGGCTCGAACTCACGAGCTGTGAGATCGTGACCTGAGCTGAAGTCGGATGCTCAACTTTTACTGAGTCACCCAGGAGCTCCTGACCCTTTTGTTTTAAAGGAACTTTATCATTCTGTAGAATCCACATACAGTTTTACTAGCTGAATTCGAATGTTTCACAGTCAGGGCCTCAAAATTTCCTTTGAAGACTGTTCCCACAATGGAGTCACACCAGCGCTGATTGTGGCAGTTTGCACAGATGACCCCTCGGTGTGGTGCTGCCTTGTGGGGTCCATCCCTGTGCCAGTGGCCCTTCCTGTGTGGCCTCCGGCGTGTCTCTCCAGGGCTGCTCTGTTGGACTCAGCTCCCTGATGTGGGGGAGCAGCAGGAAAGAAAATAGGAATCCAGCATTCACCCTTTGCTGTCTGTCTGACCCTGAGAGGCTTACCTTGAGCTCAGGTTCCTCCTGTGGGGAGCGGAGGTGTGCCGGGGGCCCCGGGGCCCATGGCTGCTGTTGACTCCCACTCACTCCCCCTCTACCCTGGCCCCACAGCGCCTCTCCAAACGATACTTGTACACTACTCCTGTGTGTGTAACACACGCTTTGCCCTTAATTCTGCTGGGAAAGAAAAAGTGCCCCATTTTATTATTAACTGTTTGTATCCGAAGACACTTGCATTGTATGGAAGAAATCACGATTCCATTCGGGTTGTTAGTTGCAGAAAACATTTAAGTTCTAATTGTATCTGGCGACGACCAGCAGATGGGCTAGAAAGGGGTACTTGACTCAGTTTCTGTTTGTTTCAGACTTACTGGGGGGCACTGGGGGAGGGGCGGGAGGTACGGGGGGCACTGGGTACTCACGTACTGCTCTGTTTCAGGAAGCAGCCGTCTCGGCCCTGGCTGCACTCTGCCGCGAGTACTACGCCCGGGAGGCTGGGGAGGCAGATCCCACTAGGCAGGGTGAGTGGGCCACAGGGGCTTCCAGCAGGAAGCGTGGGCGTGCAGGGCGTGGAGCACTGTCCCCTGCTGCAGGGTGGACGGGTTTGGGGAGCCGGGGTTGGGGCTGGAGCTGGGGAGGGCAGAGATGGTGATGGCCGCTGGGGGGGGGGGGGTCTCTCGTGGACCCATGGGGTTCATGGGGCATCTGGAGGCATTGGTCTGTCTCTAGATGGGTGTGTGCCTGGCATGTGGGCATTCCCCCCACCCAGCACCAACGAGCGTGATGCTTACGCATAGAACCCACACTTACGTCAGCAGCATTTGCCTGAATGACATTTTAAAGCAAACTTTCCCCACTCTGGGCTTGGAGGTTCCCTTTGTGCGTGGATGGAGCGCCTTCCTGCTCTGTCCTCCCACGGGACCTCCCGTTTCGGTTCCATTTTGTTTGTTTTCCTTGGTGCCTGTTCCTTGGCCCCTTCCTCTCTTGTCTGGAGGGTTTCCCGGAACCCCCTCGTGGTGGTTTGTCTGTCACATCACGGGTGCCTTCGGGATCTGGGCTGCGTGGAGGCGTGGAGACGCTCACGTTGGCCTGCCGTGGTGCCCTGCGTGCGGCATTGCTTACACAGTTTTACCGAAGTGGCTGGACCGTCTCTTGAGCAGTACAGGAAGCACTCTTCTAAGTTACGTTAAATGGGTAAAAATCATGCGTGCGATAGTCTAAATCTACTTTCTGTGATTTTTTTCAAAAATAAGAAAATATTCTGTAATGGGATCTTCTGACCGACTTTCCAAGTTTATGACATTTTTCCCTTGACCACAGTTTCACATAAAGAGTACCATTTTATATTTAGTCTAATTTAAAAAAATGGGACGATAATGTCACGATTCACGGTATGGCCTTGTTGTGCACACGGGAGGAGTGGGCGGTGCTCTGGAGTAACCTTCCAGGTGTGGAGATCCCAGCCAGCGCTGCCAGGTGGCCGTGGTCACGCCCTGGCGGTTCCGGTGGCACTCCTCCGTCCTGACGCAGGCCCTTGAGGTTTCCGTGCACGTGTCTCGATGGTTGTGTTTGTCGAAGTCTAAGCAGTGAGGACAGGAATCTGTCATGGTGGTCAGATGGATTGGGGTGTGCAGAGCTGTGTTGGTGCATGCCAGCCCGGCCCCCCCCACTGTCACCCGAGTCTGCTTTGCGTCCTGTGTCCCTGTCCCCTCTTCTGTCCCTGACTGCGGCCCTCTTGTCTGAGGAGAGTCTGTCTGCTCACGCGGTGCTGTCACCCAGCCACACTGGTGGCTTCTGCCCCTACAAACTCACCGTCCGCGGGGCCTGTCTCTCTTGTGAGGGGGGCATCACATCCACTGTGAGCATTCATTTTTGGAGTGAATAGGACTGTACTGGTTCTATTTTTTTTTTTAAGATTTTATTTTATTTTTTTTTTAAGATTTTGTTTTTATTTTGAGAGAGAGAGAAAGCATAAGCAGGGGAGGGGCAGAGTATCCAAAGCAGCACAGAGCCTGACATAGGGCTCGAACCCACAAACCATGAGATCATGACCTTACCCAAAGTCAGATGCTTAACCCCCTGAGCCACCCAGGCGCCATCATGCATCATGCATTCCTGACCCCTTCTGGATTTATTCCCCTAAGAGTGAAATCATGTATTAAAATCGCCTAATAAAAAGTCTCAAGTCTGTTTTGATCTGAGCTACTGCTAAGGTACATCTGCTCCAGAAGCTGGCGGGGCTCGTCCATTTTTCTCACCACTGCCTCGCACATTTCTGAGGTCTTAAGCAGCGCGTGTTGTGCAGGAAGGAAGGCAGCGGCCCTGTTGTCACTTTCTTTCAGAGGAGCTGACCCGGCAGTATCTCGCTGACCTGCAGAGCCCAGAGGAGCTGACCCGCTGCGGCTTCTCGCTGGCTCTGGGCGCCCTCCCGTGCTTCCTCCTGAGCGGCCGGCTGCAGCAGGTGAGGTGCCCCGAGCCCTGCGAGGTGGGCCCGCTGGGGGAGGGGCCAGGCAGGATCCCACCACAAATCCACACCCGTCCAGGCGAGTGGCCGTGAGGACGGCAGCAGGGTGCTACTCTTCAGGGTGCCTGGTGGATGGTCTCACGTGACCGGAGGGACTTGGAGGGGCTGAGTGCTAGTCTGATGGAGGGAAGCTGTTGCTGTGTCTGTGGAAACACACTTGCCTATAGACGTGTGCTGTGTCCCCTTCCTCCTGTCCCAGATGCCTTGGGGTCGGAGGCACTGCACGGACCTCCTAAAACTCAGCTACCCGGCTCTCAGGACCTAACGGCCCTTGGAGAAGTAGTGGATCGAGATACTGAGTCAACTGATCATTGGTCACAATGTCCAGCCCTGGGCCATGGGATGGAAAGGTGGCACTGGGGGTGCCCCACGGAGGTGGTCTGCCCGGGGCACGTTCTGTCGGTAGCTGGTTACCATCTTTCAGGTGCTGGCAGGCCTGGGAGCTGTGACCCTCATTCGTCCCGAGGATGTGAGCTTTGCTGAATCCAGGCGGGATGCCTTGAAGGCGATCTCGAGGTGGGTCCCCAGGCTGGCCCTCAAGTCTCTGCTCTCCCCTGTGCCAGCTACCAAACACTGAGGGCTCCAGAGAGCCCACTATCACACGATGAATCTACTTTGAAGCAACGTTGTAACTTTTTATTTTCTCGCTGGTTGTCGCTTTGGTGAATGTTAACCTTCTGTGCTTTAGGAACACCAGGCCAGCTCGCAACTGGGGCGTGAGCCTTAGCTAGAGTCTGGAAGTGCTGTGTGGAGCGGTCTGTGGTGCCGGCCACATGTGCACACATGCCAGGACGTGCTCCCCTCTCTCTTCCAGATCCTCTCCTGCTCTGCGTGATGCTACTCCTTTCTACTTGTCAGGATGGAGGGTGGGGGGGGGGGTGGCCAGGGGGCACAGGTGCAAATGTTAGGAAATGTGATTTTGGGGGAAATGTGTCATTCACTGTGTGCCAACAAGGAAGAAGCTCTGGAATTCTGCATCTACGTCTGAGGTTGTCCTGTTCCGAGCATTTCCTGTTGGGAAAGATGGGGCCTCAGACACTTGCCATATTTCACACGTTTTTAATTTCAGGGTTTGCCAGACGGTTGGCGTGAGAGCAGGAGGGGCCCCAGATGAGGTTGTATGTGAAGCGAACGTCTCTCAGATTTACCGCACGCTGCTGGGCTGTCTGCGCGACTACACCACCGACAGCCGTGGGGACGTGGGCGCGTGGTAAGGTGGCAGGCGCGCCAGGCCCTCTGCTCGTCCTGGTGGGAGTAGCTTTGCAGGTGGACGGGGCTATGTCCAGCGTCTCCTGTTCACGGTCCTTGCCCGGTCGTGTGTTCCTGGGACAGCACAGCGTCCGTGGGCCCGGCTCTCAGCTGCGTTCCTCTCTTCTCTGAAAAACACTAAGTTGTAACACAGACGCTGATGTCGCTTCCTCGTCCTAGGCCCTGTGGTCGGCTTTCCAGTTCTCTCTTGAAAAAGTTCACACAGGGGCGCCTGGGTGGCGCAGTCGGTTAAGCGTCCGACTTCAGCCAGGTCACGATCTCGCGGTCCGTGAGTTCGAGCCCCGCGTCAGGCTCTGGGCTGATGGCTCGGAGCCTGGAGCCCGTTTCCGATTC
Source organism: Neofelis nebulosa (assembly GCF_028018385.1). Taxonomy (NCBI): domain Eukaryota; kingdom Metazoa; phylum Chordata; class Mammalia; order Carnivora; family Felidae; genus Neofelis; species Neofelis nebulosa. Next base: position 13,377,965 of record NC_080797.1, on the reverse strand, counting down.
TGTGTCTCCCTCTCTCTCTGCCCCTCCCCCGTTCATGCTCTGTCTCTCTCTGTCCCAAAAATAAATAAAAAACGTTGAAAAAAAATTTAAAAAAAAAAAAGAAAAAGTTCACACAAACAGAGCCCCCAGCGTAGCCATTTAGGGCAAGAAGGGGCCAGACTACTTTGGAGGAGGAAGGAGCTGGGCACTGTGGACCTCGGCTCCTTGTGACGGGAAACAGGAAACCAGGAGGAAACCGGTACCACTGTCCCCGCGAGGAAGCCCCCAACACCCTGTTGCAGCCCGAGCCATGAGAAGGCTGTGGCCGTGGTGCTCTGTGTCTTTGTGTCGTGTCTGTTCTTACATCAGTAGCTGTCGCCTTTCCAGCATCTCAGGCTGCTTTTCTGTCTGCTGGGAAGACCAGACCGTGTTGCCCTTTGACCGGCAGAGCTGAGAGCTGCTTGCACGACTTCCGTCTCCCGTTCTGGATGCCCCGTGGTAGGGGCTGGCCGCGCTGGGGATGTCTCTGGCGTCCACGGAGTCACTTTTATTATGACGCAAACAGAAGTTGAGCTCTAATGTCAAAGCTCAAAAGAAGAAAAGAGGAAATGAACATGTTTTCCGAAATCTGACAAGGTTTTGGCCACATTTTTTGAAATCTCCCCTGAGACCTTCCACTGCCCTGCGAGCCCTGAAGCTCCACTCCTTTTTTTCAGTTTTTTCTTCTTAAGTTGTGTAAACTCTGCTAGTTTATGTTCAGGTTCATTGGCTCTTTCTTGTGTCACGTCCATGCTGCCATCCGGCTCACCTGGTGACATTCGAATCTGTGTCGTCGTGTCATTACAGGTTCCTTTTGGTCTCTTCCCCACTTTCTGTGTCTGCTGACCCTTCTGCCTTTTCATTTGTCAGGATTTTCCCTCACCCCACGGGCTGCTTCCCTTCCCTCCTTCTCAGCCTCCGATGGTGTTAGGGACACGACTCGCGTGGGCTCCTGACAGCCTTGACATGTCCTCGTAGATGCAGGCACCTCCCTAATTCCTGTGTCCTTGGGAAGGCCAGACAGCTGCCTTGTGGCCCCCGCAACAGCATAGCCCCGACCCCTGTACTTCTCTGTCCCTGTGGGACGAGGGCCACGGGGCTGCACCCATCGGGGTCTGTGTCAGTGATGACGATCTGACCCCAGCCCGGGCTCACTTGTGCGCCTTGGAGAGTGGGTCCTTCCTCCTGCTCCTTTGTGGGGGGTGGGGGCGCGTGTGGTTTTGGAGCACATTCTGGCTCTGGGCGGTTTGCTGTGGGGACGGGTTCTTTCACCCCTCCTGAGGGTGCTGATGGCTTTTTTGTGGCCAGTGGGCCTGGACTGAGTACAGAACTGTGGTCTCCATCTCACTCCTGCGTGGGCGTGGTGACCCCTGTAAGGGCTCATCTGTCACCTCACGTGGCCCTGGTCATCTTGACTCCTCACAGTTCAAGCTAGAAGGATGGTGGGTTGTCATGGGCCCCTCAGGGGTACAGACGCTGACGTCTGTGAGGAGGAAGCTCGGGTGGGCTGTGGACACAGGTACTCGTGTCCTTCCCGAGGGCCCACCACTGGGGAGTGCGTGTCAGAGCCCAGTGATGTTTGGTCCTTTGTCAGAGATTCCCACTCTCAGTAGAAAGTCTCCAGTGTTCGTTTATTTTTTCTATCTCTGTTCCTCCAGCACGTCCCTCGCGGTGGTTCCTGTGGCAACCCTGCATCTGTTTCTTTTGTCGTCTTTTGCTATTTTAACACCTGGTCTTTTTTCGTTTTTCTGTCTATTCCTTGTGGTGTTAACGCTATCCAGAAATTGTACGTTCAGAATTGTGGAGGCTTTGGGAATGCACTTCCCTGCGGGGATCACGAAGGTTCCATCTGTCAGGCCTGCGGTGTGGGTGCAGATTGCCTGATGCCTTCAGCAAGCGGTCGGGTCGTGCCTGTGTGGCCTCCCAGCTGCCCAAGCCCGGCATTTGGGACCCTGGCCCGTGCTTGCCCTGCCAGGAGCTGGTGAGGCCCCGAGGGCGTGTGCAGCTTTGGGTTTGTCCTCTGTGCATCCCCACCACCTCTCCTGTGAGTGCTGTGCCCACAGACACTGGAGGTCCATGGGGACGCTCAGGCCTCCTGCCCCCATCCCCTGCCCACCCTTGGCGTCTGTGTATTGGGTCCTGAGCAGCATCTGGTTGGCAGCCTTGCCCCAGGGACAGTCTGCCCAGCTCCTGTGAGCCCCCTCAAGGCCAACTTGCGCCTTGAGCGCCCCACACCTGCGCTTGGTTCGTCTGCCAGTCTCCCATGGGCCAGGACCTCCATCTGTCGGAGAGGGCAGGTTTGTGGTCCCTGCTGCTCAGCTGTGTCCCCAGTCTGAAGTGCTGCTTTCACCCTGGGTCGGTCAGTGATGCTACAGGCTCAGGTTTTCACGGCGTGGAAGCTTCGTTTTCTTCAGCGTGAGTGAATGTGGAGTGAGTCTGTGAGAGCAGAGAGTGACATTCCGGTCACCCGCTGCACATGTGTGTCCCGACATCTCTGTGCTGGTTTTGGGGTAGAGTCATGCTGTTTGTGCGCACACTGGGGACGTGGCATCTGCCTTCGGGCGTCAAATGCGCATCCTTGCTGGTGGAGCGTGGAGAAAGCCCTGTTGTCGGTTGCCTGTACTGGGTTTGGTGGATGTTTCTCACTGAAGCGATGGTCAGTCTCTGAAACTCGCTCTGGTTGAGGGTGTGTGGCCGACAGGTCACATGGCGCCTGGGCTCTTCACCGCATCGTTGTCCCTGCAGGGTCCGTGAGGCCGCTATGACCAGTCTGTTGGACCTGATGCTCCTGGCGGCGAGGGAACAGCCAGAACTGATCGAGGCCACTGTGTGAGTGCCCCCCGTGCGGGGGTTGGGTCCGGCCTGTGGGTGGGTGCCTGCATCAGGGGTGCGGCCGGGGTCTCTTGGGCCTCCCTTCCCTCCCACCTACCCCACCCCACCCCACCCCACCCCACCCCAGCTCACCGCTTCCATCCAAGACCTGGTGCTCAGGCCTCTGAGGTGTCAGGTCTGCTGCGGTGGCTGCCGTGCTTGTGGGGTAGCTCTGGGTGGTGCCCTGGGCTCACACGGGGCTGACGGCCTTGCTCTTGGTTTGCAGCTGTCAGCAGGTCATGTGTTGCGTGGCCCAGCAGGCAAGTGAGAAGATCGACCGGGTCCGCGCGCACGCCGCCCGCGTGTTCATGGCCCTGTTGCATTCTGGTGGCTCCCCTGTCCCCCACGTGCCCCATCGAGAAGAGCTGGAAAAGCTCTTCCCCAGGTATGGGAATCCGGGATCCCCGACCCCCAGTGGGCACGGGTGACCCTCCAGCTTGTCGGCTCACTGTCTGCAGGTCCGACATGGCCTCTGTGAACTGGAATGCGCCGTCCCAGGCCTTCCCTCTCATCACCCAGCTCTTGGGGTTGCCTGCCTACCGCTACCACGTCCTGCTGGGGCTGGCCGTGTCTGTGGGCGGCTTGACAGAGTCCACGGTAAGGAGGCCTCTTCCCAGGTCCCACGGTTGTGGGAGGCGTCTGCCCGGGGGCTGGGGCAATGTGGGAGGTTCGAATGGGCACACACGGTGTCTGGCGCCTTTTCGGGTGGCAGCCAGAGGCTGAGAGGTGCATTCTGGGAGGCCTGCTGTCGCCTTGTGTGCTGTTTTTTTCCTGCTTTGGGGGTCCAAGTGGGGTCGAGGGTCCACCCCTTCCCCTGGCCTTGGGTTTCCAGGGCAGGACCCCCAAGGGTGGCATTAACCTCTCACAAGAGTGGGCTGGTGTTCCCACTAGGAAGAGTACGGAATTACAAAGAACACCGCGGGGAGCTTCTGTGCGCTTGGCATCTCGCCACAGGCAACACAGAACAGTGTGGTTTTGTGTTCCCTGGGCTTGTTGGCACACGTGGACTTCACTTGCCAGCTGCTGCTTGACCCTCTTTGTCTTCGTCTGTCTTCTTCGTGCTGTCTTTCCTGGATAGGTTTGGTCTGTTGGGTGCGTTTTCCGTCACCTGCTGTCCTTCCTGCTGGTGTAGCGGTCATGCGGTCCCTTAACACAGTCTCCACTGGACCCAGAAGCAGTGTCGGCGGGGGGGGGGCATGTGTCCTCCCCTGCACGGTCACACGCAGGCTTCCACGGGGATGGCCGTGCATCTTCTGTCATCTGCCCTTGCCCTCGGGGGCTGCTGCCGCGGGAGCCCCGTCTGGTGGTGACGCCCGCCGCCCAGCCCCACTTGGCGCTCGGCAGCTGCCCTCTGACGCTCCCACCTGTGATCTGTTGGAATTCCTTGTCCGCCCAGTGGTGTGTTCACGGTTCCCATCTCCTCTGGAACGTTCCCTGCCCTCCTCATTCTCGTTCAGGGTTTCCACGCCCCACATTTCCACCTATGCTCTGTCCTCCCTGGTTTTCAGACTTCTTTTCCAGGTGCTATTGTGTTCTGCAGCTTTTTATTTTTTTAAGTTTACTTTTATGTATTTTGAGAGACAGCAAGCAGGGGGAGGGGCAGAGAGAGAGATAGAGAGAGAGAGAGAGAGGGAGGGAGGGAGGGAGAGAGGGAGAGAGAGAGAGTCCTAAGCAGGCTCCATGCTGCCAGTGCAGAGCCCGATGCGGGGCTTGATCCCATGAACTGTGAGATTGTGTGTGACCTGAGCCGAAATTGAGAGTCGGAGGTTCCACCAACTGAGCTCCCCGGGCGCCCCCCTCTTGTGCTTTTGCACTGTGGGCTTATCCCTGTAATTGTGTTTTCCCTGACAGGTAACCGAGAGCATCTCCATGTCCCTTGTCTCATAGTTATGGTACCTGCGCTGTTAGGTGGGGCCTGAGTCCGCTCACTTCCTCTTGTTGACTCATTGCCAGTGACTCACTGTCCTGGGTCTGTGCGTGGAGGCGTGTGACGCCGGTCTGGGGGGGCGCTGCCTTTGCCGCTGTGGGCAGTGTCACAGGGCTTGGTAGGAGCAGGGTCTCCTGGGCGCCAGCCTCCAGCTGCCGGTTGGCTGCAGGGCACCTGGATCCCTGCTGTGCCCGCTGCCGGCTGTGTCCGCATCCACGTTGGTCACCGTGCACGGGACCAGCTCTGTGTCAATTCCTTCTGCTAGTCCATTGGGGTCCGTGGGGAGGGTCTCTGAGTATCTGGTCCCCTGACCTGACCTGCTTCCTGGGAGACCCTCTGCAGCCTCCACTGAGGCCAACTTGGGGTCGTTGTGGCAGATTCAGCGCTCAGTCTGTGCTGCTGCCCCAGGGGAAGCATTTCCGTGTCAGTGCTCATTGCACGTCTCTGCTTGTGCCCCATCTGGCAGGACATTTCGAAGGCCCACATGCTCTGTGGCTCCGTCCCCTCAGCTCCCTAGTGGATGTTCCAGCGTGACCATCGAGGTCGACCCTGGGGCAGGTGGCGAGGGGGCGGTGGTTTTGTCACCGTCACGAGAGCGCTTTCCCTGTTGCAGGTCAGGTACTCCACGCAGAGCCTCTTTGAGTACATGGCGGGGATCCAGAAAGACCTGCGGGCCCTGGAGGGCTTCAGCGGGACCCTCCTGCAGGTCTTTGAGGACAACCTTCTGAACGACAGGTATGGGCTGGGGCCTTCGCGATGGTTCTCAGACCTCCAGGGTGTCGATTGTCCTCATTGGGATTTCACTTCAAGGGAGCGGTGAGGTAGATCCAGGTGGGACCCGGGGTGCCCCCAGCTCGCGGGACTCCACTGGCCACACCACCATCACCGCGCCAGTGGAACTAGCACGCCTGTATGCACTGGGCGTGAAGACGACCCAGGCTGTGAGCCTGGGAGGGTGAGTGTGGATTTTCCATGAGGTGACATCTCCCCGGTCTGTGCACGGACGCGTCCACTATGTAGACAGGGTCTCTGCACGCCAGGACCGAACATCACAGCAACAGCTGGGGGACGTGTTTTCTGAGCATCTTTGCCACGCTGTTTTGCTAACTGCTTTTGCACGAAGGCGATACCGACCCCACGGGCCCTGACCCTGGGATGGGGTGTTCCCTGAAGCCCTCTGACAGGGTTCAGACTCAGTTCAGGACTCAGTTCTCAACTGTGGGTTACAGTGGTGTGGCCGCAGGCCATCACCAGGCCATCCTGTCTGTGAGAAACAAACGGGAGTTTAGCCATTGGGAGTGTGAGTGACGTCTCATGAAAAGCACACGGAGGGTGCAGTTCGATGGACTCTGTCAGCAGCCCCGAGACCATTCACGACACGACACGCTCATCCCCCAGAAGCGCCCTGTGCCCTCCCAGCCCCAAGGCAACTGCTCATCTGCTTTCTGTCACTGGAGCTTGTTTGGCATTTCCAAAACACATTTTTTTTTTTTTTTTAACGTTTATCCATTTTTGAGAGAGAGAGCATGAGTGGGGGAGGTAGAGAGAGGGAGACACAGAATCAGAAGCAGGCTCCAGGCTCCGAGCTGTCAGCACAGAGTCTGACGTGGGGCTCGAACTCACAGGCTGTGAGATCATGACCTGAGCCGAAGTTGGATGCTCAACCGACTGAGCCACCCAGGTGCCCCAAACCTTTTAAATGAAAATGTAAAATTCAATTGTTTTAAAAATGCTCACATTTTGTCATACAAGACTCACTGTTGTTTTGTACAATTAGATTTTCTCACTTATGTACCACTTTCTTTGCTCTGTGCTCCTTCTTAGTTTTTGGCTTTACAACCTGTGATCACTTTTCTTTTGGCTGAAAAGCATCCTTTTGGCTTTCCTTTGGGAGGGTCCTCCTGGTAGAAAACTGCGTCACTAGAAATAAAAGCAAATGGTCTTCAGTCTGAATAATGTCTTTTTTTTTTTCTTTTATTGGGGGGGAGGGGCAGTAGGAGAGAGAGAGAGAGAGGGAGGGAGAGGGAGAGGGAGAGAGAGAGAACCCCAAGCAGGCTCCATGCTCAGCACAGAGCCCGACACGGGGCTCAAGCCCATGAACCCTGAGATCGTGACCCGAGCCAAAGTTGGACGCTTACCCAACAGAGCCCTCCAGGCGCCCCTTGAGTTTTGAGATTTCTCACCTGCGCTGCACAAACCCTTCGTCAGACACCCTCTTCTGGGGCGGTGGCTTGTCCTTCATGCCCTTGGCCGACTCTTAGCAGGTGCCTGCATGCTCTCCAGCTTCTCCCCTGTGGTTTTGCAGGTGTGTTTGTTGTCAGGCAGAGTCCTAGCCTGACTCAAGGCCATGAAGGTTTTCTCTTATGTTTTCTAGAAGACTCCCAGTTTTGGGTTTTATGTTTAGACGTAAGGTCCATTTTGGGTTACTTTCTGTGTGTGACATGAGTGACGGATCCGGGTCCGTGTGTTGGTTCCGCCTGTGAGTGTCCAGTGTGTTGAAAGACTGTCCCTTCCACGATGTTGCTTTTCCACCTTTTCATAAATTGTGAACATGTAAGCTTATTTCTGGACTTCTCTGCTCTTTGGTTTATGCTGTCCCCAATCCCTCGAGCTTTGTGGCTGAAATTAAGTGGTGCCAGCCCTGCTGTCTCTTCCCTTAGTTGTTGGGGCTTTCCTTGATCGTAGCGTTTCCATATGAATTCTTCAGTAGGTTTGTCATTTTCTACACCATGTTCTTCCCGGATTGGGATTGGGGTGGGGTTGGCGCCTGGCCCTCAGCGCTTGCCTCCTCCTCTCAGGGTGTCTGTGCCGCTGCTGAAGACGCTGGACCAGATGCTGGCCAACGGCTGCTTTGACCTCTTCACCGCGGAGCAGAAGTAAGTGTGCCCCGCTCGGTCCCACTCTGTCGGGCAAGCCTCGGAACGCGCCTTGTAGAGATGAAGCGATGAGATGCCGGAGAGGAGAACCTAGAAGGTGATTTTCTGCGCGTTCAGGAACGGTCTGTGCCATCAAGAGGCTTCGGCTGCCCTCCGGTGAGGCTGGGGCTGTGCCTCGGCCGGGCTCCTATGGTAGCACTGGCGCCCAGGTGGGAAGAGACCTAATGAGGTGAGGCGTCTGTACTGTCGTGGTGGCAGGTCTGGTGCTGAGGCTGGAGAGCCCCGCACGGACGGAGGAGGACAGAGTGGGTCCGCGGGGGGCTGGCCGGGTGTGGGCACAGAGGACGGGTGCACAAGGGTTCTTCGGACACCCTAGTGCAGGGACACACAGCAGCCCTGGGTCAGCTCCTGGCCAGTGAGCTCTGGCGTCGAGGTCATGGTGGCTGGTTTATCTCATTAGGGCCTGATGATTTCCACTGGATCCCAGGCTTTGAGGGCTTTGCCTCTGGGCTGGGCCTTTTGTGCCCTGTGGGTCGCCTGGAGCCTCCTCCTCCTGGGCACGTTTCGGGGACGTGGGAAGAGCCATGCCAGGTGGGCCCTGAGTGGCGTTTTCTCACGTGCGCTGTCTCTCACTCTGTTTGCTCCTGGTGACAGCCTTTGTGGGCTGTCAGCCCTGCTCCTCGGTGGCACTGCTGCCACCGTGTCCCCTCCGCACTCACCTTTGCCTCTTGGGCCTCGGTGATCACTGTCCTCGGCAGTCTGCAGTCATGTGAATTTTGTTGGGTTTTAGTGTCAGGTGGAGGGTGAGTCCGGTGCCTGTGCCTCCATCTTTGCCGTGTCACTGACTCCCTAGTGTCCAGGGCCATCTGCACTCAGGACTCGCCAGCCTGGTTGTGGGATGGGGTCCTTGTACGGATTGCGTCGCTTGGCTTGCTGAACATTTTGTTTCGAGGCCTAAACGCAGATTTTCCTGGCTTAAAATTTTTGAAAGAAACAGGAGAAAGTGTCTCGTTAACAAACACGTCTCATTTTATTTCTGGGCGGTTTTGTAGTTTTGTCAGTTCTTTCCTTTTTTTTTTTTTTTATTTTAAAAGTAGGTTTCAAGCTTGGCATGGAGCCCAATGTGGGGCTTGAACTTACGAACCGTGAGATCATGCCCTGAGTTGAGACCAAGAGTCAGACGCTCAAACAACCAAGCCACCCAGGCACCCTGGTGGTTTTGTCTGTTTCTGCTTTGGGTGTTTGGTCTTCTGTTCTGGTGCGTGCGGGTGTCGGTTCAGGCTTGTGTTTCAGTGGCCCGTTTCATTATTCTGGTGCTGCTTTGTTTTATACTCTGCCTGCTCTTGTGCTGATCAGGCTGCACCAGCTTCTTCTGACTTTGAACTTGTACCTTTCTCTGTTCTGTGACTCCTGTCTTCACGTACTTAAATTTGGTGCATCTCTTATGAGCAGGATGAAACTCAGTCTGACCTCCTCTGACTGTTAAACTGGGTCATTCGGCCTCGGAGCTGCTTCTGTGGATGTTTTCCACTGGTCCTGCCTGCTGCGCATCCCTCCTTCCTCCCTGTTTGATCAGTTAAATGATTTTTATCATTCAGCAGCACTGTTCACTTTCTGTGTTTCAGTGGCCACTCTGTCAAAGTCTCACTTTCTCTGTTTTGCCCTCTTCCTGGACAAAACCGAGGACATTAACATGTTTATTTACTTCCCTTGGGTTATGTGAGCTCATCACGTGTTGTATCATAGGTACGTTGTCACTTAGTTTTGTGCGGTTGACAAGTTAACTGTGTTAAGTTACCCACATACTTGCTGCCGTCTGTATCCTCACTGCCCCGGCCCCGCTCACCCTTTCCAGGTCCCTCTAGTGAGGTCCACTGGCAGTAAATCCTTTATGATTTTGTTTGCGAGTTACTTTCAGAGCATATAGGACTCTAGGCAGACGTTTTATTTCAGGACCAAAACCTCTTTCTTGTTCTGACTTCCATTGCTTTTGAGATGTTGCCTGTAAGTCTGGAGTCTGACAGAGGCAGTCTGGGTTTTCTGCCTCCTTTGAAGTTTTCTCTCCAAGAAATCTCCACTGCCCATTCAATGGGTCTAGTTGTTGATTACATACTTGTCTGTCCTGCCACAAATTTGTTAAACTTGAAAATGTGATTTTGTTTGTTTTCTGTGTTCTAGAAAAATCTGAGGATGCTCCGCCCCTCCCCCGCCCCAGCTCCTCCAAGGCCACGCTGCATCCCACGACCTGTCCTCCACTTATGATTCTTTCCTGACACATTTCTCCTCCTCCTCCTCCTCCTCCTTTTTTTTTTTTTTTTTAACATTTATTCACCTTTGAGAGACAGAGAGGGAGAGAGAGAGTGTGATTGGGGGAGGAGCAGAGAGAGAGGGAGACACAGAATCTGATGCAGGCTCTAGGCTCCGAGCTGTCAGCACAGAGCCTGATGCGGGACCCGAACTCACTGGCTGCGAGATCATGACCTGAGCCGAAGTCAGATGCTTAACTGACTGAGCCACCCAGGTGCCCCATCTCCTGACACATTTCTGACCCAAGTCAGAAAACGGCCAAGTTGAGGTGTGCGGTTCTTATTTTCGGTTTTTGTTTTCTTATTTTCAGATGCAGCTTTTTCTTTAGTTTGTTTCCCAGCCTGCCAGCTTTTTGCCCTCCTGGACATGGTGTTGGGGTCTTTCTGTGTGCTTCTGGTCTCCGTCCTCGTTGGGCTGTCTGGTTTCTACAGCCCATGGTGTTGGGGGTTGGGCTTTCTCATTTGTCTGCTTACTCGTCGTCTGGATGCCGCGCGTGTGCAGGTAACCTGAGGCCACGGCATCTTTGTTCGCCCTTTCTAGGCCTCGAGGGCAGCGGTAGCAATCCAGACCCTCCCAGCTCCACATCCCAGAGAGGTGCTCCCCCACCCGGGGGTCGCCTTCTAGGTCTGGCAGGTGCATACCTGTGTCGAGACCGAGCTCTGGGTCTCCTCTCAGCTGGAGGCTGGGGACAGCACACCGGGCTCCTCTGGCAGGTCGGTATGCCTTCGTTGTGACGCACCAGTGGTGCCAGGCTCACCTCTTGGAGTGGAGGCAACGGAAACTCCAGCTGCTGCCTGTAGAATGGTCTCTGGGTCCAGGCAGGGAGGGGCTTCTGTGCAGGTGGCTGTAAGCCAGCAGGTTCTCTCGCGGCCCAGATGCGGGTGTGCGGGAAGAGACTGCAGCGGGACAGGAGAGCAGGTGGGGCCACAGAGCCACTTACACGGCAGATAGTCAGTCCGCACGGTTCTGAAGGCAGGAGGTCTGAGGTCAAGGTGCCAGCGATTCAGGTCCTGGTTTGCAGAGAGACCCTTCCTGCTATCTTCACGCGGCAGAGGGCGGTCATCTCGTGTGTTTGTTCTCATGAAGACACTCATGCCATCGGGGGACTCAGACTCGTGACCTAATTGTGTCCGAGGCCCCAGCTGGTAATACCCTCACAGTGGGGATCAGAGCTTCAACGTGTGAATTCGGGGGATGCAGACGTTCAGTCCAGGTCACAGATGTTTCGTCTGAGATGCTCATTACATCCCAGAGGGATGGCTCTTCAAGGCTGGAGCCCAGTGGAAAGAGGGTGGTGGTGTGTGAACTGGGAGATCAGCAAGGGAGCGGGTGTAGACAGAGAAGGGACCGATGGCTCTGTGGGGTGTTGCATTTTTATGAGGAGGACGAGGAGCAGGAGACAGCAAAGCCCCTGCAGAGTTGGAGCACGTCACAGCAGGGTCGTTGGTGATCATGTAGGTGGGGGACGGCGTGACTGTGGCCCCTACTGACACGGTGGTCACTTGGTCCCTGATGAGCATTTCGGTGAGCCGTGGGGAGAAGCCTGTGGAGGCGAGGGGCTGGAGGTGCACACTGACCACTCTGGGTGACAGGGACACGGAGGGTGCGGTCGGGGTGCCCGCTGATGGGGAGAGACTGAGGGCCACTGTCCCTGAGGACAGGACGTCTCCCCAGCAGCCGGGGAGGAGGGCACAGGGGCAGTGGAACCCCACCCCCCCTCCCCGCATGGCTGCCACACTGGAGACAGAGGAGTGGATCTCTCTGGTAGGGACTTGGCTGTCCTGACCCCCCATATTGTCATCAGCTGTGCAGAGTGTAGGACACGTGTCCATGCTCTGGCCGCTGCCTGGTTCTCCTTGGCCCCGGGGCCAGGCCTGGTTATGAGATGGCTGTCCCTCCCCTTGGTCCTGCGTTGAGGCCCCACCAGCTGGTACCACCGTCTGGTGCACCTGATTCCTTCCCTCGTGGCGCGCCTGGGATCCACCTGCCCCCCGACCCCCGCCCCTGTCGGCGAAGACGGGGAGGCGCGTGAAAGGGACAGGCAGCCATCTGTCCTGTGCTGGTAAAGGAGCCCATTAATGTAACCTGTTGTGGTACCCTGAGGGACACGGCCCTCTGGTCACCTGGGCAGCGCTGCACCAGATGGCGCAGTGGGTCCGTGCTCCGCGTGCTCTGAGAGCTCCTCTCTGGTGTCCCGTCCTTCCCTTGCAGCCACCCCTTCGGCGGGAAGCTGCTTGCGCTTTGCAAGGAGGAAATCAAGAAGTCTAAGGATGTGCAGAAACTGCGGTCGAGCGTCGCTGTGTAAGTCTCCAGTTCCTCGTTGTGACGGTAAAAGGAAGGGTCTGTCAGGCGGGAGATACTCTGGAGTCGGTGTTCCGACTTCCGTGGACAGCCTGTCGGTCTCAGGGGTCAGCGCAGATGGCCTCCGGGGAGGGGCTGTGTCTCTTCGGGGGCGTCCTCACCGGAGGCAGGTTTCCCTAGAAACAGACCCGATTCACCCGACACTGGAGAGGCGGACGTGTTGTTCCAGTGGATGCTGGATGTGGGGCCACGCTCGCCCGGGTTCTGTGGGGGTGGACGCAGGGCTGTGCTCACCTGGGCCGTCACTCCCGCAGGTTCTGCGGGATGGTGCGGTTCCCGGGCGACGTGAGGAGGAAGGTGCTCCTGCAGCTGTGCCTTCTGCTCTGCCACCCGTTCCCTGTGGTGAGTGTGCTTGCGGCTGCTCCCCGATCACGCGCTGGCACCTGGGGCCGTATCTGGGGGCAGCGCTGGGTCACACCCCACAGGGTGCATGTGGGGGCCCCATGAATGGCGGGTGCTGCAGCCTGACCCACCCGGGTCACGTGTCCCGGGAGTTCCATTTTCCACTGGCTGAAAAACCACTCTTCAAATAATGCAAACGTGCCACTTTGCTAGAAGGTAAAAGTGATGCTTGTATTGGACACACTGGTTCTCAAAGTGGGGATCACTGGGCCAGCTGCAGCACCCCCCCCCCCCATCAGAAATGCAGATTCTCAGGCTGCCCCACCTGCCGACTGAGGAACCCTGGGGGTGGGCCCGGGGTTCTGAGACCACCCGCCCCACAAGGTGTTTTGCATGCAGGTAGCTCGAGAAGAAAACAGGGGAGGTGGGTTCCTGGGTGAGGAGCAGGGGTTTTTTGTTGTTTTTTTTTAATGTTTGAGAGGGTGCACATGCGAGACGGGGAGGGGGAGAGAGAGAGAGAGACTGACCATCACAGAGCCCCATGTGGGGTTCGATCCCATGAATCGTAAGATCATGACCTGAGACAAAAACCAAGAGTCAGACCCTCAGTCAACTGAGCCCCTGAGGTGCCCTGAGGAGGCGGGTTTTAGTGATGCATTTTAGTAAGAACAGTGTGGCCTCACTCCTCCCTGATAAGGCTGCTGTGGGGCAGCAGGGAACAGAGAGCAGCCCACACCGCGGCTTGCTTGTCATGGGTCCAGCTGTGGCCAGGGCCCCAGGTCACGTTCTTCCTTTTAACAATCTATATGGGTCTCAGGTTCCAGTCCGACCTGGGGGCGTGCCTGGCCCCATGTCCCTGCTCCCTGAGCAGGGTTCTGTCACTCTGCTTGGGTTCTATGGGCCTTGTCTTCCTGCTGATGCGCTATGTCCTACCCAGATCCGGAAGACCACGGCCAGCCAGGTGTACGAGATGCTGCTCACCTACGGTGACATCATGCGTGAGGACGTCCTGGATGAGGTCATGGCTGTGCTGGGCACCACGGCCTGGTGAGTGCAAGGTCCCTTCCCATCTCCCCACCCGGCCCGGTGCGGCACTTTGGTGAATAGGGATGTCCAGAGCCTCCCTTCCTGTCCCCGAGGTGTCCCCCAGAAACCCTCTGAAGGGGTGAGGAGAGTGAGGCTCCCAGCCCTCGATGGCGTTACCATGAGGTGGTGGCCCTGTTTGTACCCAGGGGGCTGGGCAGTCCCTGAGGACACGGGGAGGGGAGGAGGTGCCTCTAGTTCAGGTGGGAAAATGTTCAAAGTGAAAAGGTGGGTGGTTCTGATCACTGATTGGTTAGAAGCTAATTGTTTATTTCTCCCTGGGCCGCTTTTGTTAAGTAATTGCGTCATGGGCTCTGGGTGCTGATGGGGTCGGGGTCACTTTGGGAATGGCTCCTCCTGCCCCCGAACTGCAGCATCAGAAGTGCCAAGAGGGGAGCGGCAGGGGGCGGGGTTCACCCTTTGCGGGGACGTGCCAGCACTGTGGCCAGGGCCTCTAAGGGGACAGGTGCCGCCACGCCCAGCTCCCCACAGAGGAGGCTGTGGTGGCAAAGGCCACACGTGGATGTGTCCAAACATCAGAAAGGGTGGAAGGAGACCAGAGAGTAGGTGTTCCCCTGCCCTTGCCCCTCCCCCTCCCCAGCCCTCTTGTCCCAGATACCCGGTTCCTTCCCAGGGTGTCCAGGGCCTTTGGCTTCTCGCGGGTCCCTCAAGTCACAGCTGGGCCCCAGAGCTGGTTTTAGGTGCAGTGTCCTGAGGTGTCGTTTGCTTTTGGACTTGGTAAGTTGGGACAGCAGGTGTGTTACGTGGGGGCGGGGCTGATGGAGAAGGATGCGTGGACAGTGCCGAGAGCGGGAAAGGCACAGCCCGTGAGCGCAGGCTTGATCGGGTGCACCAGATAACAGGTCACAACAGCCGTGTGGGGGATGCTGCTATGTTCCAGGCACCCCGCGTGCTCATGTGCGCACATGCTCACCCACACGTGCATCTACAAGGTGACGGCTGTGCTCACTGCCCATCTTAGGCCAGGCGGTGGCCCATGGAGGCACCGGTGGTAAGGTTGGTGCGCTGGCATTAGCAGGTGAGAACACGCATAACCAGCTTACGTGTGTTTTTCCCCTGAGATTGTGACCTTCCTAGGAGGGCTGAGCTGGCCACAGAGCCCCAGAGGCCGGCTCCCGTGCTCGGGCGTGAAGGACAAAACAGGGCCTCTGGTTTCAGGGCTTCCTGGAGGTTTTGAGGGATACATAGATCTTGGGGAGGAGGGAACTCCGGTGAACGTCTTTGCCAAGCCGCTCATGAGAGCTCCAGAACCGAAAATGTGGGCTCGGGAGGTGTGGGTGACCCACGTTTTGAACAGCCGGGCCGCTGACCTAACCCCGTCCCCAGGGCCTGCCCTGCAAACATCTGTGGGGAGCGTGTGAGTTCTCGCTGTGGAGGGTGCTGCCACGTGGTCACCTCCAGGTCACTTGTGCCCCATGGCTCCGGCCCTCCCCCCTCACCATGTGGGGTGCACGGGGCCCTTTTCCCACCACACTTGGTGTTGGAATAAATTCCAGAGAATTTTAAAGTAATTTTTTCTTGTTTCAAAAGAAAAATATAACTTAATCTTTATTTTTTTAATGTTTTTTATTTACTTTTGAGAGAGAGAGAGGGTGTGAGCAGGAAAAGAACAGAGAGAGAGGGAGACACAGAATCCGAAGCAGAGTCCGGGCTCCCAGCTGTCAGCACAGAGCCCGACGTGGGGCTTGAATTCATGAACCGCAAGATCACGACCTGAGCCAAAGTCGGACGCTCAACTGACTTGAGCTAGCCAGGCAGCCCTTTAATCTTTATTTTTAATTAAAGTGATAAGCAGCTTTTGAAGTCCAATAAAATTCAAAAAACCCACCTGCCCTACCTTCTCGGGCCTTAGCGTTTCTGTCCGTGTCGGGCCACCCGTCTGGGGCCACACCTCCCCCCCAGTTGCCCCCGCACCTGAGGGAGGGTTTGGCAGCTGCCGACTTCCCTGGTCTCCACCGAAGCAGAGGTGCTGGGGTCCTGTGCACCCGGCAGCAGCTCCTGAGAGCTTCAAACGTGAGGCAGGTCCCAGCTCGAGCACCGTGCCGTGGCTGACGCTGCTCCTGCCTCTTCTTCCCCAGGGATGCGGAGCTCCCGCTCGTCAGAGGCCAGCGGAACCGCCTGTGTGACCTCCTCGGTGTGCCCAGACCTCAGCTGGTCCCCAAGGTAGCCGCGCGGCCCTCGGCCACACTGGGAACCTGGGGCCCTTCCCACACGAGGCCTCTAAGTGCAGCTCCCAGGAGCCACTGTCCCGAGCTCCAGTCTGGGACGTTCTGGGTCACGTTGACTGCTGGGCGCGTGCCTTCACCCCGCCTGCCCCGTGTACACTCTGCTGGCTCCTCCTCCCAAAGCCAGATGAGTCTCACAGGCTCATGCGTGCACGTCCCCACCAGGCGTGTGTCAGGTGTGTCCTGTGGGCACTGCTCCCAGACACGTCCTCTGCGCCACCAGCCCTCAGCGGAGTTGTCAGTGACCTAGTTCACTCTCTCAGATGTGCTCCTCCGTCACGGCCGAAGGGAGGCTGCCTCGGGCCGGTTTCCACCATCACTACCTCCCTGGAGACTCGTCTGGTCCTGGGACTCTGTCACCCCAGGGTTTCCACGCCCCTGGCCTGTGCACTGTGGCTGCGGTGTCCTGAGGTTGCAGGGCCCTGAGCTGTCCCTCCAGGTTCTGCGGACCATCAGGTTTTAGGGTCTCGTGTGTGTGCTTGCAGGGAATCAGGACAGACTCATGGTCAGTGTCTCCTCAGGCCGTGGGCTCTGCCAGAGCGCAGTGGCACGTTCTGTGACCGCTGGGGACAGGGCTGGTTCCTTGGCCCCTCGTTCCTGATCCTGCCCATTGGCTGTATTCCCCCGGACCTGGGTTTGGACCCTGGCTGCTGCCGAGCTTTTATTGAGCAAGAACATCCACGCGAGAGCGCGTGCGGTCCGGCTCTGTGCACACACACGCAACGGGCACCTGGCTCAAGGGTGGAGCCCCCGGGCGGGCTGCCGGGCTAGATGTTGCTGCACGAGATGCTGGTGAGCAGATTCCAGAAGGTGCTCGGGCTGCGTGTGCGGTGCAGGTGGTGGGCACGGCCAGTACCCCGTCTGCGGTTGTTGGCCTGTGGGTCCCCTTCAGTGTTTTTGTCTCTGGGCTCTGTGGTGTGCATGGGCCCTGGAATTGTATCTGCAAATATCTGCTTGGGGGCAGGGGGCGCGGCTTAGGGTTCTGGGCTCCAGCCTTCATCTCGTCCCGCTCTGTTGTTCGAGGAGCTGTTGAAGGTCTTACTGGTTCTAAGGCCGTGTCTCCTCAGTGTTTCTTAAAAGCTTTATTGTTTTACCTCCTACATGTAGACGCGAGGCCACTCGGGACTGGCAGTTGTGTGTGGTGCCAGGGAAAGGCCAGCAGACACTTCTTCCACATGCAGTCCGTGCAGCCCCATTCTGGCCACGCTGTCGCTGTGGTCAAAGTGGTCGAAGTGATGCATGACTGTCCTCTCGGGTCCTGTCCTCCACGATCTGTCTGTAATCCGCACCGGCCTGTCTTGCTGACACGGGCGTGGGTCTTGTGAGACGTCGTGGTGCTTGTGCATTTCCGTCTCGGGTTTTATTTTTCCAAGACCATCTTGACTCTTAGCCCCCTTGGGTTTCAGAAACCTGTGTGGAATCGTCATCAGTTTGCAGCAGGGAATCAGCCAGGTATTCGGCCGAGGTCACTTGGAGCCTCTGGGTCCACTTGGCGAGAATAGACGTCTGTGATAGAGTCTCGTGGCCTTGAGTATGCAGGACTCTGTTTTACAGCTTTGGAACTGCCCTGTGGTCTTGGATACTCTCTTCTGTTTTCCCACTTTTTTTTCTCAGCATTTCAGTTTGGGAAGTTTCTATCGACCAGTCTTCAGGTTCACAGATTCTTTCTCTGGCCGTGTCCCGTCTTCATTTCTGTAAGCATGTTCCTGATTTCTGGTGTCTCCTTTCATTCCTTGACTTTCCACCTCTACTCTCACTGCCCATCAGTCCTTGGTGGTGCCCACTTGCCCCAGCAGAGCCCTTGCCACGAGTCATCCTTGTTTTAAGCCCTGGTCTGATTATCCCAACTCTGCCGTATCTGAGTCTGGTCTAGATGTTGGTGCCATCTCTCCCAGTTGCTTTTTCTCGCCTCTTGGTGTGTTTTGTAAGTTTTTGTTGGAAGCCAGACCCGTTGTGCTGGTAACAGGAAGTCAGGCCTCAGGATCATGAGGTTTGTGTCTTTCCAACAGGGGCCCCTCTGTTCAGTATTGCCACAGCTTCTCCGGCACGTCGTGCCCTGACCTGGGTGTCCCCGCACCGTCCCCCTTGGAGCATCGGAGTCTGAGAGAGGACCCATGGCCGTGGCCCTGGAGCCCTGCCGGGGAAGCGGTGGGCTGTGTGGCAGTCTGCGGTCATCTGAGCGGACCTCAGCCATGGGCTCCCGTGGGGCAGCTCTGTCCCCCTGTGCCCCTGCAGGTGCCAGGGGCTCTGGCAGTCCTCTTCCCTGGAGGGGAGACGCCCAGAGTGTGGGGGACTTTCCAGGATCATGACCAGTGAGCCTGGTGCTCCCAGGGTCCCCCCAAGATGGTGCCCACAGAGTCTGGCCGTCAGGTGTGCCTTCTGCCCGGTGGTCTCTGCTCCCGGCAGGGTCTGCCCGTGTCCGAGTCCAGCCCTCTTGTCTGGAAGAGAGAGAAGAGGTGCGGCCTCTCTTCTCTGACAGGCCGAGAACGCGCAGCATCTTGTTCTCGTCTTTGCGATGTTGCGACACGTTGGAAGTGACGTCACTCGGAATGTTCTTTATCTGTAGAAGTGCTTCCTGCCTTCAGGTCTACTTTAGGGGTAACCCAACTGCACTAGATTTTTGGATGTTTATACCATTTCCTCTTACATTTAAACGGGTCTCTTAAAAACGGTAGTTAGGTCTTCTCTGTATTTAATCCAGTTGAGTATCTTAATTGGAGTTTTGTCCCCTTGTATTTAACGTGTGGTTATGGGTTTGGGTTTACATCTATGATCTTTGGTTATGGCTTGATCTGTTTCTTTCTCTTGGCCTCACTTGGATTTGAAGGGTTTATCGCTTCACAGCCCCCACTTGTACGGCTGCTACTCTGCTGGCAGGGACCGCGAGAGCACGCAGTGAGCGGGAGGGCGGCACCAGGCGGGACCCCTCTCCTTGCCGTGTCCTGTCAGCTTTCCAGTCTCTTCTCCTTCAGGCTTGGAATCACGTTGTTATTTCCTGCATCCGCTCCGGTGCCACACAGTGTGGTGGCCCTGCCCACTCTTCTGTTGGGCACCAGGGGGGCTCCGTGAGGGGTGCAATCAGCTGGCCAAGCACAGTGCCAGCTTCCCAAGTAAATATGCTTTTATCAGGAATATTTCACACACAGTGGATGACGTTTGTGGAAAAGTACCGGGAACCTCTGCCCGCTGCCTTGGGGTTACGTTGGCCTCAGGGTCCTGGGTGGCTGGGGAAATGGGGGCCCAGAGGGGGTGGTGCTGGTGGTCTGACCCTGTGCTGTGTCCCCAACAGTCTGGCACCCGCTGAGGCCCCCTGCCCGCCTGGCAGCGGGGAGGAGCCTGATGACAGCACGGGACAGCTGGACATGGCGCAAAGGGACTTGAAGTTCGTCACCACGGCGGCGGTGGCTTTTCCTCACATGTGCCCTGGGATGTTGGTGCTTTTGCCTTCACGTCCACGGGAACCCCGTCTATAAAATCATGTTCTGAGCAGTTCTGTGTCTCTGTGTGTGATGCTGATGCGGGGGCCTGGGGGGCGGAGGGTGGCCCCAAGCGACCCTAGACGGGCCAGAGAAACGGCCAAGGGGTGGGCTCCCAACCTTGCCTCTGCCTCACCCCATCGTGCCCGGTGCTTGTGGGCGTTGCACGTGGTCACCTACCCTCACATGGTTGTGGGCAACCCAAGCATCCTGCCTGAGCCTGGCTGCGCCCCCCACAGCAGAGTCTCGAGTCAGGAGTCAGGAACCCAGCGAACAGCCCCGCGAGCGTGTGTCCTCGGATCTCGGGTTCTCCGGCGATGTGGGGAAGCACCACGGTGCACCCGCTCACCTTGGCGAGGTGTGTCAGTGAGGCTGGTGTGCACGGCGCTTCGCGGGGCTGCGCCTCATCTGCGGGCTGGACGCAGGAGCTGCCGCCCGCACCGGAGGCGAAGGTGGTGGCCGCGCTGGGTTCGGGGCCCTGTGCCAAGGACCGACGGGGTCAGGGCCGGGGAGCCAGCTCCCCTCTCCGGCGTGCACGGGGACGGGGGCCGAGCGGCAGGTGCTTTTGCTGCGTCCTTCAGCGGGAGTGGTTTCCTTGCCTGGGCCGAGGCACCATGTGGGAACGTTCACCTTGTGTGCTCCCCTGACGGCGTCCTGTCAGACCCTCTGGAAGGGAAAGTCGTACGTTACTTTGTGAATTAACTTTCACTGGATTTCGAGCCTTAAGACGTGCTTCCCTCTCTGAAGTAAGTTGGGAGTTCCCATTTTACTCCATCATAGGTAGGGGACCAGCTAGAGAGGGATGAGCTAGAGGACCCCTTGCTGGCGGGGGCCGGAGGGCGGCAGGTGGGGAGCCCGGCCCTGCAGAGCAGCGTCTGGACCTTGGCTGCAGAAAACCCAGCACGCGGCTTCTGAGAAACAAGAAGATGAACTGTTTCTTGTGTTTAAAAATCCACAAGATTCCAAAGAAGGGCCCTTTTGGACACACGGAGACCGGTCGCTGCACACAGACCCGCAGAGGCCCTGCATCTCAGAGCTCTTTGCCCGCCAGCGTGAGGAAAGCCGAACGGACCACGGGCTGCACACGGCCCAGCGCCCCTGCTCACCCTCGGCCACGTCGGACCCTGAGGGTCACCCTCGCTTAGACGCAGGTGACCGGGGTCACCCTCCCTGCAGCTGCAGGTTCTGGAGCTCCCCTGGGTCCGGGTGACGGATCCAGGACGGGGGCTCTGTGCACTCACAACTTGGGAGTGTGGCCAGGAGCAAACGTGGACTGTCCCGGTCAGCAGCTCCAGGGCCCGGAACCACACGCGACGGCCAGGGTGTTGGGCTGTCTTGGAGGGAAGCGGTCGGGAAACCCTCCAAAGGAGCAGCGAGCAGGTGGGCGCCCGACAGAGAGGAGCACCTGGTGAGCTTGGGGAGCAGGAAGCCAGTGTGCCTGCGGTGGAACGTGCAGGGGCGGGGCTGGTGGGGCCACGTGCACACACGGCCACGGCTCAGTCCCCGTGAGTAGCTGCTGCATCCTGAGTATCCGTGTCTGCCCAGCCCAACACTGGTGGCGAAGCTTCGCTGTGGTGGCCTCTTGGGGGTAGGACGTTATGCCAAGCTGGGACCCTGTGTGGTTGTGCCCTCCGCGGTGGCGTGAATGAGGACAAAAGGGGACGGCGGTGACACCCTGGGTAAAGTGTGGGCAGCCGAGCGTCTCTGTGCAGGGAGGCACGGTCAGCAGACAGTGACCCCAGGTACACAAAACGAATGATGGCTAACGTGGGGAGTAAGTCGAATTTGAAAACGGACAAGAGTAGCAAAAGGTAGGCAGTATAATGAGCAGACATGTTTCTGGAAGACACTGAGCACTGTGGCAGGATGCTGGTCCTCCCGAGCTTTGCACTCAGAACACAGACCCTGTGAGCCCGGGATCCCGGCCTTCCTCATATGAGCTCTTGGCACAGGCTCCTGCCAACCTCCGGCAGAAGTCGCCGACGAGGCAGCATGTCAACGGCCTTGAGTCCAGAGGCAAAGAGGAAGCTGGCTCCCTCACCTGCAGCGAAAGGCGACTTGGTCGCTCACGGCTGACGGGATCTGCTCTCGACCTGGGTTTGAGCACTGGGGTTCCTGGAGCTGAGAGACAAGGTGCGAGACCGCCCACGGCCTGCGGCAGCCAGTTCAGGAAACCAAGCGAGAACCCCGAACCCCGTAGCCAGCAGCCCGAGGCTGCCAGGACGCGGTTGAGAACTGCCAGCCCCCTTAAGCCGCCCCTCCTGCGAGCAAGGACCAACCAGAGAAAGCCAGACGTGCTCCCCCAGCCAGCGGGCCACCTGAGCCCCCCTTTCCCACGCTGAGTCTCGGCCATCCTCATGGGACCGGAAGACACCGCCCCGCGAGCTCTGAGCACACAGCCTGCGCTCTCAGTTGCTGGTCTGTGTTTCCACATCTCTAACCGAGTCACACGGGAACCGTGCCCCTGGGTTGGCCTGAGATCGACACAGCCAGACTGCAGCCCCCAGCAGTGTTTGTCCTCGTGGCACAGGGTCCGTCAGGAGCGTGAGCTAACGAGCTCCTGGCGGGACAGACACGCTGGGTGACGGCGGTGCAGGGGCCCCAGCGGCAGAGAAGAGTATGTGCCCCACAGACGGTCAGGGACACGCTTCTCAGGCCGTGTGCTCACGGCCCCTCATTTTATCGCGTGTCCACCACAGGCGCGTGCCCTCCAGGTGAAGGGCCAGCCCCACACGCATTCGGTGCCACCTCCCGCTTGGCGTGCTCCCTCTTGGGACCACTGGCCACCCTCCCTGGCGCCCTCGATCTCTCTCCTGGGCTGTGGCTGTTGGGGGCCTTTGGCGCACCTGGAGGCAGCTGTCCAGGCCCTCAGCTGAAGTGAAGGAAGTCCCGGCCCTCCTGCAGGTGTAGCGACCTCAGGTTGTCCTCAAATGCGCCCCCGGTGAGGTCCTGTGGGAGGAACAGCAAGTCTGGCTCAATCAAGGCTCCCCGGCCCACACTGTGGCCCCCACAGATCCCCCCCCAAGGGGGCCTGCCTGCCAGGTGCTCTGCTGTGAACTTCTCTGTTAAGAGGGGAGGGGCGGACACGGGGTGGGGATGTTGCCAGAGTTGGCCACAAAGTCCTGCTGGTCACCGGTGGGAGGTGGGGGTGGGGATCCTTCCAGGCACACACCCTCCCCCCCCCCCCCCAAGCTGGAACCTGGCCCCTCCCTGCAGAAGGGAGCTGTCCCCTTCACCCCTTGGTCCAGGCCACCCGGCTTCCCTCTCCACGTATCCGCGTCCATGCCCTGCCCCTGCTGCAGAGGCCCCAGCCCGGACTCCAGGAGCTGTCAGCAGACCCCTCTGGCCTCTTGGCCCCAGCCCTGTACTGGGGAGAGGACCCTCGAGTCAGTCTCTATCCAGGGCTTACCTGTGGCCCCATGAGCTCCCTGAGATGACCCCAGAGCTGATAATGCTTCAGCTTGGCCTGTGTTGGCTCTGGCCAGGCCGCGTGGCTCCCTGAGTGGGAAACAGCTGTGGCTCTGGCCAGTCCCTCACCTGGTGGCCTGTCCCAGATGCCACAGGCCTTTGGCCGGATGCAAGGGGCCCAGTGTTCACCCCGTTGGGTTCCTCTGTCCTTGGGCCCACCATGGGGGTCAGCCTGGCTGTGCACGCCCTTGACCACTGGGCACCGCTAGAAATGCTTAAATGGGAAAGACCCGAAATTCCTGCACTCTCCTCCACCTGCTGTCCATTCTCAGCTCCGCCCCCTTCCCCGTTATCTCTGCGCTTTCAAAGGAAACGCCTGTATTCAGGCCAGCCAAGCTCCACTATGGCCCAGAGAGGAATGGAGGAGGGGGCTCCCTCTCAAGATGCCACTGAAGTTAGACGCTTCTGTAAATTAGCGTAACCAACAAAGGATCAGGAACCAGAGGCATTAGAACTTCTACAAGCTGTCAGGGGAAGATTTGCCCCCCACCAAGTGGGGGGAGTCCGATCAGAAGCATCCCAGAGAAGGGAGGCACTCAGCCTCATCACTCAGACGCATGTGCTAAAACCACAGCGAGAGCCACAGCCCCTCCTGAGCCCCAGCTTCGGGGAGCTGGCCCTGACAGGACACCTTGGGGGTGCAGTCCGGGACCCACACTTCCACTCCTGGATAAACCCAGAAACGGGCGTCAGTGTGACATTCACACGGCTGAATGCCGCAAGGCAACAAGAAAGGGCGCTCAGTCCGCCTCAGAGGTGATGTGGAGTGACAGCACATTTAGTCTGCTTCGCACAAACTACAGAAACAGCATCAGACCGTATGGTTTGGGGTTGCACACACACACACACACACACACACACACACACGGCAGAATAATTAGCAAAGAAATTATGTGCACCGGGGCAGCTCTGCGGGAAGGCTTTTTTCTGACATGGGTTGGGCCACTTGTGTGGGCACATTAACCTGTGCAGCACGTTCTAGAGCAGATGTCTGCAGTGTTTTCTTAAAGGGCCATACAGTAACATTGACCGTTTGGTGGTCATAATATGCTGTGTTCTAATAAAACTTTATTCATAAAAGCAGGTGGTGGGCCATGTGTAGGCCATCGTCTCAATGTGTTAGTTCACAGTAAAAAAGTTTATCCAGAAAAGAAAATTGTGAGGTAAATTGTAAAAAAAAGAAGAGTGGAAGAAGGCTTGTCTTCCTAAATGGTAAATACCATAAAGCCCAGGAATTAACGGTGCTGGTGCACAGACAGTAGTAGACCAAGAGTCCGGAAGTAGATCCAACATAAAAATACAGTGTCTCATTATTAGAAAGGATAGGAATTCCCCAAATAGTCCCAAATTATTTGGGGACAAGTGGGCATCCAAATGGGAAGAAAACTTTGAGTCCCTACTTTATTTATTTTTAAATTTGTATTTATTTTAAGAGTGTGTGTGTATTGGGGGTTAGGAAGGGCAGAGAGAGAGAGAATCCTGATGCAGGGCTCGAACTCCTGAACCGTGAGATCATGATCTGAGCTGAAATCAAGAGTCAGACACTTAACTGAGGGAGCCACCCAGGTGCTCCTGAATCTCTAATCTTTACAGCAAAATAAATCCTAGTGGTCAGAGATAAAGTAAAAAGCAGAAATCTCAGAAGCAAACCTGGAGAATGTGCTTTGAAATTTCACATTGAGGAATTAATGTCTTAGAACGAATAAACCTCCCAAAGCCATACAAAAATCAATTAATTTGATATCTAAACAAATTTTCCTAAAAGGCAAAAATAAAGTCAAATGACAGAAAAATTCACAAGACCTATCACAGAGGCTTTTGTCGTCATATAAAGAAAATACTAACAGACCAATAGAAGAATGGGCTGATGAATAGATAATTCACCAAAAGGGAAATAAAGATCCTTTTAAACTCGTGGAAAGACACCCTCCGTACTCGTAACAAGGCCTTACAAACCTTCCCCCATGATGTGAAAACATGGCGGAATTTGGCCACGCTGCAGGGGGCGGGTAGGGAGGGTCACCGGTGGGGGCGAATGTTACCGCCCCCTCCTGGGACAGAGCAAAATTCCACGTATATATTCACTGCACCAGTATGTTTGATAGCAAATGATAAAAATGGTCTAAAGGTGTGTTGAGACTTAACCGGATGATAAGGGGTGAAACCTCCGTACAAGCGAATAGTGTGCGGGTACGCACACGAATCCCCAGGGGTTCCTCCTCCCGGAACTCGTCCAGCCCCTGACAGGAGCAGGGGTGGTGGGGGGCCCCTGAGGGGCAACCGCCCCTGGAGCCGCGCAGGCTGGAGCCGCGCCAGCCTCCCGCCTGTGCAGAGGGAGCGTGTGTGACCCCGGGGCCCCAGGCCGCACGGAGACACGCAGGTGCCCCCCGATGCGAGCGTGGGATCCGACAAGCCATGGAAGAGCAGAACACAGAAGGCCCCGGGGACCTCCGACCAGATGGGTGTGGGGAATTTTGGGTGTGACATCTCTGTCTCAGAGTAAATTTTGTAAGGTTTTTATCTTCTTGGGAAATAACGTTGGAATTTAGGATTTGCTTCCCAATGTCGGGGGCAGGGGGATTTGGGAGGATAGAACCCACGACGGCCATGGAGGCTGCACAGGGACATGGCACACAGACACATGCCACATGGGGGACGGCCACACGGGGACACAAATGGGGGGATAGCCACATGGGGGACACACTGTGGGGGACACACCACACGGGAACAGTGGGGATGGCTGAATGAGGCTGGCTTCCTGCGGCTTTGGGGATAAGGCTGAGATGTGCTAGGAAGTTTGCTTGACTAAAAGACGACGACAGGGGAGCCTGGGATCCAGCCCCCACACTGGGCTCTGTGCTAACAACACGGAGCCTTCCTGGGACTCTCCCTCTCTCTCTGCCCCTCCCCTGCTCCCGTGTGTCACAAAATGAACATTATTTTGTGTCTCAAAATAAATAAACATTAAAAAAAAGATAACAGTCAGATGGTACCAGCGGGTTCATATGGAATAACCTGCAAGATACATCATGTAAAACAAGCAAAATACAGGAAAAGTATGTATAACATGCTGCCATTTGCTTAGAGAAATCCCACACATTTGTGTCTGTGTTGGCTGACTCTGGCCGAAAATACAAGAAACTGGTGCCTGTGGGGGTCCCTCCAGGGACACAGAGTGAGGGATGGGAAAAGAGCTTCACCTCCCACCCAAAGCCTGCTTGCCAGGAGGGGTTTTCATTGTGGGGAGCGTTCTAATTGCCGGCAGTTTTTTGGTCCCAGAGAAGCAGACTCTTACCAGAGCTCGTCTCCTCTGAAAAATTACGTGTACATTTGTGCAGAATTGAAGTGTCCCTGTACAACCTTATAATTATCCATCCAGTCTCCCTGGCGACTTGGAACCTTGCTTACCTTGGCTTTAAACAGCCTCTTTCCTTTTAGGAAACTGCTTTCAAACCAGAAAACCCAAAGCCAGGTGGGCAGAGGTGGGTCTGTGTCACCCCTCCCCTGGAGCGCAGGCAGGACCGGCCATGGGACACAGCTAAGGGGTGGGACGTCACTTGTATGACTTGGTCTGTCTTGCTAGCAGACCCTGCCCCTTGCCAGCTTGGAGAGAATATGCTGCCACGTTGCAGGAGGGGGAGGGGGTGGGGGTGGGGGTGGGGGTGGGGGCAGGGCACGTGGCAAGAAACAGCCAGCAAAGCACTAAAGCCCTTGGTCCAACATCCTCCAGGGTCTGGCTTCTGCCAACAGTTCTGACCCTGCTCCGGGCAAGCCTCCCCATGTGACCGGGTCTTGGCTGGCACCTCACCAGCAGCTTCGCCTCTGGGCCCCACCTCTGGTGCCTGATTTCTGAACCACAGACGCTGTGAGGTAAGAAGTGTGTGTTGTGTGGGGCTAGCTTGTGACTGTCACCACATAGCAGTAGTTAAATAAACAGGGCCAAGCTGGCAAACAGACAAGCAGGACAAAACCTCTGGGTGACAGCTGGGGACAGGAGCTTGCCGCAGCCGTGGTGCACGGAAAGCCAGACTGCCATGTGCCCAAGAACGGGGCCGGCCGCCATCTGCACACCACACATGACACTCGTAGAAGGAAATGCAGGGGGAAAGCTGGCAGGCCTGGATTTGGCCGTGGTTTCTTAGCTGTGGCACCAAAAACATGAGCAACTAAGTTAAAAACAGATAAACTGGACTTTGTCAAAATGAAATACTTTTTGTACCAAAGGACCCCGTCAAGGGAGAAAAAGGAGAACCTGTAGAACAGGAGAGGGTGTCTGCATCTGGAACACACGAAGAACTCCAGCTCGACAAGATGAAACCCAGATAAAACGCGGGCAAAGGACACCAACAGACCTTTCTCCCAGGACGACACCCGCACGGCCAACAAGCAGCTGCAAAGACTTGGCATCATCAGTTGTCAGGAAGACGCACGATCAAAACCACACTTAGCAGCCACCCGGACGGCTGGAACACCACCGCCAGCGGACAGCGTGGAAACGCTGGTGCCCCTGCGCTGCAGTGGGAACGTGAAATGGTGCCACACTGAACACGGTGACCCCGTGACCCCCCACTTCCAAGAGACGGACACGCTTCCACACAAACCGCACAGGAAGGCTCACGGCCACGTGGTTCTAACCGCCACCTTGTGAGTCATCTGTCGCTGAGGAACGGGTCAGCACCGGCACAGCAGCCTGGGACAACACGTGTCTGCTTCTGGCAGTTTCCACAGGCTGGGACTCGGGATGGCCCCTCCAGCAAGAGGCAGAGTCCAGCCCCTTGGAGCCGTGCTCCCAGCCCCACCTGGGGGCCCTTCCCCGGGCCACCGGCCCCGCCCAACCTGAGGTGTTGGGGTCTTAAAGCAGCCAGCAGGGAAGAAGGGCGCCCCCTCCCTGAGCCCAAGGCTCAGAGCAGGACGGACTGCGCCTCCCGAAGGCTCCTGGTGCCCTGGTTACTGCGCCTCCAGCTCAGCCTCACGGGCTGGCAGCTGCTGGAAGAGGTGGCACGTGTCCCCGTCCATCCTGTGCCCCCCCCCCCCCCCCCGCAGCAAGCACTGGGCCCCGCATGCCCGTTCGGCCCACCTGAGCCCACTGGCCCCATAGCTGGGGTGCACTAGGCATCCAAATGTGAAAGATGACATGTATATTTATACAAGTGAGAATGCAGCTCTCCGACCCCGGAGAAGGATTTCCTCCACGGAACCCAGGTGTTCATCGTAAGAGAAAGGTTATGAATGTCCCCGTATGGGAAGTAACCTTTCCTGGAAGGCTCCATGGAAAGGCAAGTCCCACGTGGGAGAAAATGTTTGCGGCTCTAACAGACGGAGGACGGGCACCAGAGTCTGTGCAGAGTGCCTGGAGGTCAGCAAGGCAAGAGGCGGCCCTACGGGCACGTCTGGCGGGAGAGGCGGGCTGAGCCTACTGGAGGTCTCACGAAGGTGGTGAGGGCTGGGGGTGGGGCCTCCCAAGACCCTTCAGGTCTCCAGGCACGAGAACGTCCGGACTGTGCCCTTGCCGTTGCCAGGCTGGAGGTGACCAGGGCTCACAGCTGGATTTCAGCAAGTAGATTCACAGGCCAGCCTGACGTGGGCAAGCAGACCGGGGTCCCCAGGACCCCGCTGTGTGATCCCAACACAAAGCTGGAGCTGAGAAGCGGGCACCCGTGTCCCCGGGACTCTGCGGAGGGGGTGGGGAGGATGTGGTGGGGAGAGTTCTCGGGACGGCCCTGGGCACGGGGACCACGGTGCTGGGTCAGAGGGGTGTCTCAGGGACGCTTCCACCACCTTCCACCCTTCGTCTCTGCCACAGCATCCGATCAGCACCCGGAAGGTGCCTCAGGCCTGGCACTGAGCAGGTTTCCAAAAAACGTTGCTTTTATAGAAATGCAGCCCATTTTACACAGGCACCATGGCGGCCTCTCCCAACACCCCAGCGGACCCCTGAGAGCAGCGGTCACCACCCCCGGCATGAGACCACGGCTCCAGACAGGTGGCCCAAGCCAAGGGCCTGGATGCCTGGCCACGTGTCAGACGTCTTGATCCCACAGCTGGGGCCTTGTTCCAGCCACGCCGTCATCAGTGGAGCCCAGCCACGGCTGACACTCACCAGCTTCACGCAGATGACGAAGGGCGGCCGTGCAGCTCGGAAGTGCAGGATCGGAACCCGAGGCTTCGGCCTTTCCTGAGGGAGGAGAGGCGTCGTGGGCTCGGCTCTGTGCTGGCCTTCGGGACGCCCGGACGCGCCAGACATGCGCACCTGTGGCCGCCCCACAGCCTTCACCCCTGTCCGGCCCTGAGGTGCCCTCCAGTGGGAGGACGGGCCAGGCAGGGACACTGGTCACTCTGGGGCCCGAGTCGCCCAGGAAATGGGTTCACCTGTGCTGGGCCTGGCAGCTTTGTGGCTGCAGGCGGCCTTCCCCGGGGAGGAAGGTTCTGCGCACTGGCTGCTCTGTTTCCTGGCGGGGTAGGGGTGGTGACCCGTGTGTGACCCAGGCCCTCCTTGGAGGGGCTCCTGGGCCCCACGCACCTGAGAGTCTTCGTGGCAATAGAAGCCTTTCCTGATCTTGTTCTCGTCCACGTCACAGAAAGCAACCACCTGGGGGTGCAGGACACCAGCCTCAGGGACGGGGAGGGTGGGAGGCGTGGGGCAGAGGGGGAGGACGGGGAGGGGGACGGGGACCCACCTTGCGCTGCATCCCGGCTGTCAGGCTGCGATAGAGCCGGCGGCCTTGCCTGCCCGCGTTCCAGATGGTGAAGGTGGCCCAGTGTGGCAGCGCCCGCTCTTCCAGAAAGCGCACGCGATGGGTCCAGATGGTGGTCCTGTGGGGGCACGGGGGGGGGGGGTGGTGGTGGTGAACCACGTGGGCGGGGCCCCCAGCTGTCCCCAGACCTTCCTCCCTACCCGGCATTGGCTGAAGGAATGAAGGGTGAACGAGGGCCACGCTGCCTCACCCACCCTCACACCCAGTGGCGCATGCCTTTCTCAGGGCCGTGTCCTCACGGACCCAAGGGACACCAGGCACAGACCCTGGGGAGCCTGAGGGGACGTAGCCACCCCAATGTCAGGTGAGCTCAGGCAAGCACAAGAGCCTGGGCATGTCCCAAGAGCCGCCTGGAGGTGAAGGTTTCCTGCGGGAGCTTCCTGCCTGGTCCACGTGGGGACCCCTCCATAGGCGCCTTGCTACAAGCAGACTGGAGGCCCAGCCACTACGGGGGTGGGGGGGCTGGCACACTCAGCTGTTTCCTGTTTAATGTGGTCACACGTGAAAAGGGCCTAAATCACAGGCGTGAAAGCATCGCTAAGAATTTGGAGGGCAGGGGCACCTGGGTGGCTCAGCTGGTTCAATGTCCGGCTCTAGATTGCAGCTCAGGTCATGATCCCAGGGTCATGAGATTGAGCCCCACGTTGGGCTCTGTGCTGACAGCTTGGAGCCTGCTTGGGATTCATTCTCTCTCACTCTCTCTGCCCCTTCCCCGACTTGCTCTCTAATAAATAAACTTATTATCACCATGCCCCAGCGTGTTTGTGGACGTTTGAAGACGTGCCCCAGCCCCGACCCAGGAGCTCAGGGATGAGGCAGCGCAAGGGGCCACGCAGAGGAGCCACCCGCACCTCCAGTCTGCTCAGGAGTCCGGGGCCCTGAGATGCCGGCACGTGATGATACAATTTAGAAACTGTCACAAACACACGTGCCTTATGGAAAACAGGACAGTTCCCGCAGCAGCATGGCCAGCAACCCGCAGACCAGAACATGCCCACGCGCTACGGCCTTCCTGTCCCTGGGCGGCCGCTGGGTCAGAGAGGCCATAGGAGAAGGTGGTGTTCACGCGGGAAGGGCAGCGGGCAGCGCGTGCGGTCAGGGAGCCATTGCATGTGGTCCAAGTGGAAAGACGCGGGGGAAGGCGTGACTGCCGCGCACCCACCGTGCTGGCCTTGGCCGCGGGGCTGGGAAGGTGGCCGCGGGAAATAGGGTGAAAACTGCCCAATGAGGTAACCGCTGGCCATCCCCAGTTTAAAATACAAGGACAACTCGGGAGAGCTCTCACAGGGGGGCCTCTCGGCAGAGTCTGAGGAAACTCAACTCCCGACAAGCCCGAGGGTGTAATTAAAGCTCATTACTCTGAGGTTTTGCCACTCACAGCTCAAAGCATTTAATCCAACACAGAAACTAACATGAGATCACTTCTTTTGTGTTGTGGGTGGCAAAGCCTCACGCTGCAAAAAAGAGAGAAACCTCTCAACATAAAAGACAGTGATCCCATGCAAACAAGATGAGGGCGTGTGGGGACAAAGCCTAGTGGCCGGCAGCTGGTCCTTCCTGGACACGCGGGCTCCTGCCACACTGTGGGCCACCACTGAGTCCTACAGAGAGATCCCTTTCCGCTGTCTTCTGAGAATCTAAGGTGAGGACACATGGATGGGAACATTCACGATGATGACAGAGGAGAGCTCCGACGTCCCACCCCTGATGGCACATGGAGAGGGTCCCACCCCTGATGGCCGTGGGGGGGGGGGGTTCCCAATGTCCCAGCCCTGATGGCATGTGGTGGAGTCCCACACCTGATGGCATGTGTGGGGGGGTTCCCAATGTCCCAGCTCTGATGGCATGTTGGGGGGGGGGTTCCCAATGTCCCACCCCTGACAGCACGTTGGGGGGGGGGTTCCCAATGTCCCCTATGTCATGGATCTAATTTCTATCTAGTTCTAATTACTGTCACCAAACGCTGGATCCAGTCCCATGTGCACACGCCAGCGGCAAATCCCCCCCACTGTGGAGTAGTTGTGATGTCGAACAGCATGCTTTCTGCCTGGTGGGAGTGCTTCCAGGAAGCACCATCCCACAAAAGCATCTTTTGTGTCTGGCCTCTTTAGTGACCATATTGCTTTGACATTAACCCCGGTCCCTGTGTCTATCAGTGGTTATCTGTTCAATTATTGATGGCCATTTGGGTTGTTCCCAGTTCTTGGCTATATCAGCAGCGATATGTTGAACGATGCTTTCACGTCTCTTGCCTAAACACCCACACATGGACTGCTGGGGCACCGGGGATATTAATTAATTTAAAGATTGCCAGGTTTCCAGAGAGGATGTACTTTTATACTCCTGAGAGCAGAGTATGACAGTTCTGGTAGAGCCACACTCTTTCACCCGTTAGAATTGGCAGACGTTACCTTTAGCCCTTCTGTTGGATGTGTAGAGGGTTTACATTATTTACGTATTACACGGTATTGTTTTGTGAAATGTTGTGTTTGTTGAAGTATTCTGCCTTTCTTCGTGGGTGCTCGGGGTCCTGTACGCGCCTCCCATTTGGTCCCTTCAGATACATGGATTGTGAACGTCTCCTCTCAGAATGCAGTCTGCCACTCAACCTCCGAATGGTGTCTCTTGATGAGCAAAGGTTTTTAATTTTTATCAAGTCCACTTTATGAAGTTTTAAATGGTGAATGCTTCTCACATCCTCACTGAGAAGTTTTTGTCTGCCCTGAAGTTGTGAAGACGTCCCCTAGTGTTTGCTCCAGATGCTTTCTACTTTAGCTGTTTCTGTATTTATATCTAAGATCCACCTGGAATTAGTTTTTCTGTATGGTTTGTGATTTTCTTTCTTTTTTTTCTCACGTGAATATCTAGTTCCACTTGTTGAAAATACTTTCCTTTTCCACTGAATGCCTTTGGAGACTTTGTTGAAAATCAATCTGTGATACAATTTTGAGTGTATTTCTGGATTGTTTCCCTGGTCTCTCTCAATGCTGTTGCTGTTTCCTGACTGCCGTGTAAGACTTCAGAGTAAGTCTTGAAATCTAGCGCGGGGAGTCCTCAAATTTTGCTCTTTTTAAGGCTGTTTTGGCCATTCTGGGTCCTTCAATTTTCCACGAGGATTTCAGAACCAAGATATCAATTTCCACAAAGAAGCCAGCAGGCTCCTGTCCTGGGACTGCGAGTTTGGGAAGAATGAGCACCAATGTTACTGAGTCTTCAGACCACGAAGGTGGCGCCCCTGCGTCCGCCCTACAGGGTTTCCTGGATTTCCTGCAGCACTTTGCAGACATACACACACCTTGTGAAATTTACCCACAAGCATTGTATGTTTGGTGCCACCACACAGATGCCTTAACTGTGTTTTCAATCGTTCATGGCAAATGCGTGGATTGTGTGCTCCGGCTGAATTCTATAAATTGTGACCATTTTAGTTTCATCAAATTAAATTTTTTTCTAATTTCCTGTGTGATTTTTTTTCCCCTTGGTTGCCTAATTTCCAAGTATTTTGGACTTTGAGGATGTGTTAATGATTTCTAATTTAATTCTATGTGGTTATAAAACATACCTTGTATGACTGCAATCATTTGAAATTGATTCAGAGTTGTTTTCTGGTCCAAAGTATTGTCCATCTTGCATCTTAAAGGGACAACGTCTTCTGTGGTCGAGTGTATGTCCCGAGTCAGGTCACGGTTACCAGTGTGACTCTAGTACCCTGGCAGACTTCCCTGTTTCTCTCGGTTACTGGAACGTGGCACAAAACCTCCAACAGTAGCTGCGGACTGTTTCTGTTGGGGTTTTTCACGTGGAGACTGTGATTAGACACACAGACATCTGGTGCTTTGTCCTGTGACATGACCTCTTCCCCTTGGGTGTAAATCACACTGGCACAGAGTCAGCTTCATGACAATAAACCGAAAACAATGATGCCCCACCAAAGCTATTATATAAAAATTCAGATTTAACAGAGGACAACCAAAATTGAGCTCTTCTGCTGAAAGCCGGAAAACAGAAGTTTCAACACGCAACAATACGCCTGACCTCCCGAGTCAACATGGATACTGCAACCTGGGCCCCACACATGACCGTCACACAGACTGGCACCACGCCCCCCGTGTAGGTGGATGGCAGCCCTCCCCAGACGAGGCCGCTCAGCTGAGAAGCTGCAGCCTTCTCACACCCTGCAGGGAAGCACAGTGAACCCTACTTCCAAGACAGGAATGCGCCCCGGGGTCAAGCTCTTCGCATTCAGAGGGCCCAGTTCCCCCAACCCTGTTCCCAAAAGTGAGCAGTGTCACAACCGTGAGGCACCAAGGGGACACACACTTGTAATTGTGAGAAACGTGCCCACGCACGCACAGTTCAAACCGAAGAAACAGGAAGACGCTCCTTCCCTCGCTTCGCCTTCCTCCATGTTCCACCCCTCCTGCCCGGGCAGGACACGCCCGAGGACACGCCGGCCACTGGGGACATGGGGCCGAGCAGATGCCATCACAGCAGCCCCCTCGGTGGGGGCAGAGAGGGCACAATGAGCCCACCTGTAGCCAAGTTAGACGGGCACCGGGCTCACTGGGAGGCTGCCATCAGCTCACGGCAATTGAGACCAACACTTCAACGGGACACGTACGCAAGATTCTACCTCACTGTGAAAAAGGGGACAGACGTGGCCTTCATCCTGGGGAAACCGCAACCACAGACCCTGGGACGGCTTTCCCCCATGAAGGCCACAGACTCTGTGTACCCACACTGGCCATGCTCACCTGGGGTAGAGACCCACACCAGGTGACCTGTGTCTACCCCACTGATCCTGGCTTAGACTTTGGCCATCCCTGCACCCTCCACCCTGGCCCCCGGCCTCTCCCCTGACCCCAGCCCTTCATGCTTGACCCTGGCCCCTCACCCTCAACCCCAGACCCTGACCTCTCACGCTCGACCCTGGCCCCTGGTCCTTCATGCTCAACCCTGGACCTCGACCTGGACCCTAACCCCTCACCTTTGACCCTGGACCTCAGCCCCTCATGCTCAACCCTGGCCCCTCGTGGCCCCCAGACCAGGTCTGGAACCCTGGGACGTACATACTCGAGGACAGAGTGTGTGGCCGCGTTGGGGTGGTAGCGGTAGAGGAGGAGGCTCTGGTCCACACGGATGACCCCGCCGCCCTTTCTGAGGTGGCTGTAGAAGAACAACAGGTCCTCCGGCTCACCCTGCGGGGGAAACAGAAGCATCGACGTTGCTGGTGTCTCGCTCACCGCAGAAGACACACCTGTGCCAGAGGCTTCCGTGTGAGCGCTAGTTCAGGTGACTGGAGGTGGGGAGTAACGCCCAGCCTCATCTGCAAGGCTCCAGTGTCACTGGCGTGCCCAGCACTCGAGTGTGGGGACGTCATCTCAGGATGAGGACGTGATGGCCAGGAAGAGCTAGGGTCACAGGGGTGGACGAAAGGCCCCAGAGTCACCCTCGCTTATGCTCCCCCCCCCAACCCCCCACAAACGGGGTCTCTGTGCTGCACGGACCTGAGAGCTCTCCTGTCTTGAGAGAACTCAGCCTCCCACCATCCCCCAGCTGGTCGGGCTGGCCGAGCTCAGCACTGAGCACCGAAGCTGGAAGCCAGACACTGGTTCAGCCCCCTTTTCATTCCCTAAACTCTAGAGTGACAGCGGGCGGAGAGGTCTGGGTCCTGCCTACCCTCCTGGCTGTAAGCAGTGCGTCACTGAAGGTGCGCCCCGGGGCCTGGTCTCTGACTGTACAGGTCTACAGCCTGAACCCCAGGCCGGCTCACAAGCCCAAGGCAGCGCGGGCGCCACAGCCAAGCCCGCGACTTGACTGCGGCCTCTCCAGGGCCTCCTGGCCGCTGCCCAGTTTGCCTCTCTCCCCAAGAGGAAGGTTGCACGGCTGCCCTCGGAGGCATGGAATCCTGAGGGAGACCCCATCTCCCACCGCTCCACGCGGCAAGCATGTCCCCAGACTGGCTCTTCGCCAGGTCTCGTCAGCGTTGGTGGCACCCAGTACGCCTGGCTCCCCAGGAGCACTGCCGCTTCCGGCTCTGGGCCGGACGCTTCTGGGAAGGGCTGAGCCCCACCAGGAAGCGCTGCGCTGGGCGCAACTCCCGGCTCGGCTCTCGGTTCCCAGGCTCTTTCCAGGCTGCGTCACCGCTACCAACTCAGCCTCTGTACAGTTTTCGGCCACAGGAGTCTGAGCTCCTGGTGAGCAGGTGCCCAGGAGGGTGGACAGTGGCTCAGACTCTCTGCCTTGTGGGGAGCAGTGGTGCTCCAGGGCCACATCCAAGTAAATTCTCACGACTTTCCTTCTGGCCAGAAAGAAGGAAACCCTGAAGGTGAGTTCTTCCAGATCCCAAGAAGAAAGCCCACCTTTTCCTTCCTGTTCCTAAACCTGTAAAGTGCATGGTTACAGTTTGCTCTATAAAGGTTTGGAAAGACAGGAAATTAGAAAAAGGGACCTACGCGAATCACCTGTGACTCTGTCACCACAAAGCTGCTCTGAGCTTCCGTGTGTGGCCCACGTGTTTACTCTCCTGCGGACACACTTTCAGCAGAGCTGCAAAGAGTTTTGAAGCTTGGTTTTTACCTTAATGTTTTATTATAAATCTTTTCACGTCACCGTGGTCTTTGTAAAAACTAGTCCTTCAAGTCACGTGTGCTGACGCACTTGTCCACTCGCACGTTGGAAACGAGGGTGTTCACAGCTTTTCCCCACTGTTAGACTGCTGTGGATTGCCACAGGCTCTGTGCCCAAGTCACCCTGCCGTGAGCACGTGGCACCTTTCGACCAGCTCGGGGTCCGCCCATAATACAAGGAAGTGTGCACCAGACTCCTTGGCTAGGACTCCCGGGCCTGTCTGGCCTTACAGAGTCACCCAGGTGGACAGACACTCTGGAGTCGACCTTGGGAACCAAGGACTGTGCCAGGTCCCGCACATGGGGGCGTGGCAGGCGGGGCGGGCACACTGAGGGTCCCGGAGGTGGGGGTGTGGCGGGCAGGGCAGCACACCCTGGTGATGGGGTGAGAGGGGATTGGGGTCCTGGGGCAGACGGGAGCACAGAGCAGGCGCCAGTCCCTGATATGCTCTGGAAGCTGCGTGTGACAGTGGCAGGAGAGCGGGTCGTGTGGATTCCTGAGAACAGGGCCACGCAAAGTCATCTACGCGGAGCCAGTGGGAGAGAGTGCAGAAAGTCAGACACTTCCCCAGATGAATAAAATTCAACCTGCTGATGTAACCACAACAAAGACGACCCCGAACCAGGAGTCAGATCAGCACCGAACCGTCCCTGCACCTGAGAAGGCAAGGGGGACCCGGGCAGCGGTGTGTGGGGGGGGTGTCAGGGGGTGGGGGGGTAGGGGGGAAGGGTGTGCCTCCCAAGCCTGGCCACTCCTGGCAGCAGACTGGTGATGCGGTGTGCCTGAGGATTTGCTAGAAAACGTCCAACTGCACATTTAAACAGATGAATTGTATGGTACGTGAATTATTCCTCAATAAACCTCTAAAATAAGAGGGGATTGATTGAACTCAAAATAGAAATAGGAGGAAAAGATAAAATCATATGAGAAATGAAGCCTAGAAATGTAGGAGTGGGAGAGAAAGTTCCTGAGAGTAAAGCCAGGGACCATCCCACTGATGTGAAACCAGAGTCTGCAAAACAGAGGAAGAAAACAACAGAGCAGAGGGCACACTGAAAAGTACGTGCCAAGGAAACTCTGGGAAACACAGCAGACCTGTACCCACCTACCGGAAAGGCGCAGCAGTTAAGTCCCTGGTGAAGCTATTAGTTTTTGACAAGGAAATAACCCTCAGAGCCTCCAGGCACGATCACGCGCTCACCAGGTAGAGAGACTTCGGTGAGCGTCAGACTCTGGAAAGCAACAAACCAAGGCAAGAGCAGAACAGAATTTTCACTCTCAAGGAAAGGAAATGAGCCAAGGGTGTTCTGTACGGCCATGTCCCTCAAGTAGCAGGACCAAGGACCACGTTCTGAGCGGGACGTGTATGGCTGTGGACCCAGGGTGGGGTGGGCGACGTATCCACGTGTGTATGTCTTCCAACATTACTGGAAATCACACAACAAAACGGGAGAAGGGAAGAGAGGGTCTCACTGCAGGTTGTACAGGAAGCAGATGAGCGTCAGAATACCTTTCGAAAATGGAAAATAGCAGACCAGAGAAGGTTTAAGAAGCATACACAGGACTAAGGGCATCTGAAAAGAGAGAAATACAGAAATAACCACTAGAACAAAATGCAAGCCTTCAACACCAGAGAAATTTAAACAGCCCAGAGTGGGTGATGGCTGCTGGCTCCGGATGGCTGAGTAGCCGCCCTCCTGCAGCAATGACGCGGTGCAGGCCGTGTGTGCAGTGTGCAGGCCGTGGTTGGGGCGGTGGGGGGGGGGGGGCGACGCAGACCCCCCAGGGATGGGAGCCACAGCCTTATGGCCCCGATGTCCTCAGGCTGTGGAAGTGAGGAAATCCCATAATGCAGAAGTCAAATAGAAGAAAACATCCACAAGCAAATACTCGGTAAAGAATGCCAACAATGTGGGCGCCTGGGGGGCTCATTAGGTCGAATGCGCAACTCTAGGTTTCCGCTCCGGTGGATCTCATGACTCATGAGCTGGAACCCCACATCAGGCTCTGCTCTGACAGTGTGGGGCATGCTTGGGATTCTCTCCACCCCCCTCTCTGCCCCTCCCCTGCTCACCCTCATGTGTTCTCTCTCAAAATAAATAAACATTAAAAAAAAAAAAAAAAAAAGAATGCCACCAGTTTGACAACCACAAAACAACCCACTTGAAAGTGGGCAAAAGATTTGGACATTTCATAAAATAGCAAACGGCCAATGAACACATAAAAATTGTTTAACATCCTTAGTGGTCTCAGAAACGCAAATAAAAATGAAAAGCCGCCAAGACCAACCAGAATGGCTGACACTGAGAGCTCTGAGCTGCTGGCCGGGTGTTGGTGGGGGGGGGGGGGGGGTGCTGCATGGAAGGGCAAGACGTGGGGGGGCTGCACACGGTGTGGGGAGGGCAGGGCATGGGGGGGTGCTGCACGCGGTGGGGGGAGGGCAGGGTGGCCTCCCCCCTCACAAGTCAACTCCAGCCGGCTCTTTCCACCAGACAAAATGCACATCGGGAAAGTGCTGGCGGCCAGCCTTTCTGGGCAGCCAGTTCTCCCCGGGCAGTGACGGGCCTTCTCCCGACCTTCCCACCCAGGCCAGCCTGCCCTCAGAAGGCATGTTCAGAACCAACAAAGGCCTTTTTGTTGCTTTCCTTTTTGTGTAAGGGCCTGAACTGGTTGCCTCCTGGGGGCATTCAGATTCCCTAGCTTGGTAGCAGAGGCTGCTTACCACGGCTGGATGCCACCCTGTGCCAGCACGGTACCTACCTCCAAATCTCCCCTCCCCCTCCCAGCCTGCCTCTGCAAGTGCATTTCCCAGTTAAAACCCGTCCACCTTGTAGGTCCAGCTCACAACCACTATTTCCATCCCCCTGGAGCCCCGGCTTATTTGCTGACCCTTGGGCCACCCCAGTCCACACCTCTGGTCACCTGCTACATCATTTAGCACCTGGACTGTTTTCTGCTGCTTCGGCCACTTGCCCCTCTCTCCACAGAGTAGGAGCCACAGGCTCTTGGCCCTGGGTAGACTGTGGCTCTTCACTAAGGCCCATGAAAAATTACCTGAGGGCCAATCCCCAAACCTGATTTCTGGTCCCTGATCCCTGGTGCCTGGCCTGTGATCTCTAATTTCTGATCCGTGGTCTCTGGGCTCTGATCTCCGGTACCTAAACTCTGGTCCCTGATCCCTGATCGCTGGTGCCTGGTCTGTGATCTCTAATTTCTGGTCTGTGGTCTCTGGGCCCTGATCTCTGGTCCCTAAACTCTGGTCCCTGATCCCTGATCCCTGATCTGTGATCTCTAATTTCTGGTCCGTGGTCTCTGATCCCTGGTACCTGGTCTGTGATCTCTAATTTCTGGTCTATGGTCTCTGATCCCTGATTTGTAGTCTTTGGCCCCTGATCTGGTCCCTAAACTCTGGTCCCTGATCCCTGTTCTCTGATTTCTAGTCTCTAATCCCCAATCTCAGGTGCCTCATCTCTGATCCTTGGTCCCTGAACTTTGATCAATGTTCCTGATCTCTGGTCCCCAGTCCTTCAACTCGGATCCCTGATCTCTGATCCCTGGTCTCTGGTCCATAGTCTCTGATCCCTGGTGCTTGAAATCTGACTTCTGGTCCCTGAAATAAATCTGGTCTCTGGTCTCTGCTCCCTGATATCTGATTCTTGGTCCCTGATCCCTGATTGCTGTCCCTAATATCTGATCCCTGGTCTTTGATATCTGGTGCCTGATCTCTGGTCCCTGATATGTGATCCTTGATCCCTTGTCTCTGGTCTCTGGTCCCTCAGCCCTGGTACAAAGGGACTGATGGCCTTTCTTTGCCCCCAGGTACTTCTACTCCAGGAAGAATTGCCTTGAGCTAAAAGGCTTGATGTACTTTGAATCCTGAGACCACTCATGGCTGTGAATTAGGGATTTGTCAGATCTTTCAGTCAGTGTTCCTCAGGGATCACCTCCCGATGACCATTTCTGGGCCATTTTCTGTAGAAGAATATGAAAGCGGGTGCTTGGATTCAGGTCCAAAGAGAACAGGGGCCTTTTGTAGCACCTGCTTAGGTGGGGAGATTTGCTGGAGTTTCCCTTTACCCACCCTGTTGTCTCACAGTCAGGGAGAACTTGTTGGCTGAGAGCCACCCCCCCCCCCCAAAAAAAAAAAAAGCTCTGCCTGCCTTGGCCCCTGCTGCCGCTGGTGAAGTTGAGACTGGGGCCCCTGGGCAAGGTGGTATCACATGTACATAGTTCTATCTGTATGAATTTGCGGGGAGAAACAAGAACACAGGGATGATACCAAATGCCCTAAAATCATGAATTAGCACACCTCCATGACAAAGTGACCTGGTCTCCCATCCCAGCAAGGTGGAGAGATGGGAAGGTCAGACAGTGCACGGCAGAGTAATTCACATGTCCACTAGCTGTGGCCCAGTCCATGGAGTGAACAGGAGGGTGACTCCATGGCCTGTGCTTTCCTACGAACAGCTGTTAAGCCAGGATGAGGTAGCCTGGGCCTGCACACAGAAATCCCAGGTGGTGCCAGGGCCTCAGATACTCTCTGGAACACTCAGCCGAGCTGGCAGGAGAAGTGCTGGGAAGGCCTTCATGGAAGGCATTTTCCTAATCCCTGGATCCCCAGAGAGGGCACAGCACCCATGAAGTAGGTAGGGCTGGGATTCAGGGAATTCGCACCCCAGAGTGTTACCCCAGAGGAGGGGGCCCACAAGGGGCCCACACTTACCTGCCCGCCTTCGTCAAATGGGCCCACGTGGGAGAACCATGCTCGAGAGCAGAACCAGGTGGGCATGATCACAGTTGGGCCATTGGAGGTAAAGACCTAGAAGCAACGACACTGACATAATTATTGGAGAACACCTTATCACAAACAACTTACAACTTCTCTTCCACAAAGTGTAAGTCAGAAAGTGACAAATGAATTTGCCTTTCTTTGAGGTACAGCAGTTCAAGGGACTTTACAGCCACATCAACAGTATCTGGTGCCCAAGGCTAACAGATGGGGGAAGAGGGGCCCACAGAATGAGTGGCCCCACTGGGGTCCTGTTCCCAGGTTAACGCTCACTGATTGTGTTCAATAAGGAGGTCCCCCTGCTTTTGACTGGTGGTGAAGCTTCATGTGAAAACAAAACATAAATATGTTGCTTTTAATTAGGACAAGAAAAACTGAAACAGGATAAAAAGATAGTGTACATGAGACAGATACACTCCTAGAAAGACATGAATCATCGAAATTGACTGAAAAAGAAATAGAAACTATGAATAGATCTATGACAGGTAAGAGACTGAAAAAGTAGTTTTAAAAAAACCCCCAACCACAACTTCCCACAAAGAAAAGCCCAGGTCCAAAGGGCTTCACCAGTAATTCTATCAAATATTTAACAAATTGATATCAATGCTTCACCAAGTCTTCCAAACAACAGAAAAGTGTGGGAGACACTTCCTGAGTCATTCTGGAAGAGACCAGCATTATCCTGACACCAAAGCCAGTCAAAAATATCACAAAACTACACACCAAGATCCCTTATGAATACAGTTGCAAAAATGTTCAACAAAACACTAGTGAATGGAGTCCCAACATCATAGAAAAAGGACCCTACACCATGACCAAGTGGACCTTATCCCAGGATTGCAAGGTTGGTTCAATATATGTAGCCACGCTGAAGAAAAAGTCTCCAGATGCTGAGACTGGGCGGACGTGCAGGGCTGCCTCTACAGCGAAAACAGCGGCAGGAGCAAACTGCACATGGTCTTTATTTCACGTTCGCCAGGTAGAAACATCGAAGAACGTTAGAGCATGGGAGAAAAACACAAGGAGCCTCCAGATGTAGAGTAAACTGGTGTTTACAGAAAAGCAAGCAAGGCAGGGGCAGGTGTGCGGTTTCAAGGACTGTTAGGCAGGGACGGCGGGTCGGTCTAACTGGCTCCTGGGGCCCTGTTCTCATAGCGCCATCACGTCCCACAGCCTTGAGCCCAGAGCATCGCTGACATTTCAGCAATTACCCCATTCGCTTTCCCAGGACTTACAAAACGCTCTCTAGAAATAACTCTCTTGTTGGGGCGCCTGGGTGGCTCAGTCGGTAAAGCGGCTGACTTCGGCTCAGGTCATGATCTCGCGGTCCGTGAGTTCGAGCCCCGTGTCGGGCTCTGTGCTGACAGCTCAGAGCCTGGAGCCTGCTTCGGATTCTGTGTCTCCCTCTCTCTCTGACCTCCCCCATTCATGCTCTGTCTCTCTCTGTCTCAAAACTAAATAAACATTAAAAAAAATTAAAAAAAAAAGAAAAGAAAAGAAAAGAAAAAACTCTCTTGAA
The DNA here is from genome assembly GCF_028018385.1 of Neofelis nebulosa. Taxonomy (NCBI): domain Eukaryota; kingdom Metazoa; phylum Chordata; class Mammalia; order Carnivora; family Felidae; genus Neofelis; species Neofelis nebulosa. The sequence continues at coordinate 13,335,297 of NC_080797.1, read as the reverse complement.
ATAACCTATGACAGGAAAACCTCACCAGAATTACACGGAAGTCTGGAGAGTAAGGCGGGGAGGCTTTTATAGAGGAGGCGGGAGGTTGGGCGGGAGCAGCAGGAAACCTTCCGGCAAGGTGCCTCTCCTCCTGTTGGGTCTGCGATTGCTAACTAGTGCTGGGCCCACAGCCCGCCTCCCCTGCCCCCCTCTATCCCACCCTAAATGAGGTTTCCTTGATTCAGTTTCACACTTAAAAGCACAATACAATAAAGAACATTTGGAATGAGTCCATAAAATATATAAATGTATGGAAGGGAATGTACCTAAATAATAACAGCAGTTGCCAATGACTGCTGAGGTTACATAGGATTTGCTTTATTCTTTTCTGTATTTCCTGAATTTCTTTTTTTATATTTATTTACTTTTAGAGAGAGAGAGAGAGAGAGAGAGAGAGCGCGCGCACGCGCGCATGTGAGCAGGGGAGAGGGGCAGAGGGAGAGAGAGAATCCCAAGCAGGCTCCACACTCAGTGCAGAGCCCAACTTGGGGATGATCTCAAGACTGTGAGATCATGACCTGAGCCGAAATCGAGTTGCTCACTTAACTGAACCACCCAGGTGTCCCTATATTTATCTGAAAAAAAAAAAAAATTAGAGTTTATTTTTATTTATTTTGTGAGAGAGAGCAAGAGTGGGATAAGGATAGAAAGAGAGGAGACAGAGAATCCCAAGCAGACTCAACATTGTCAGCACAGAGCCTAGCCTGAAGCAGGGCTCAAACTCACGAGCTGTAAGATCATGACCTGAACAAAAGGCAGACACTTAACTGACTGAGCCACCCAGGCACCCTTGAATTTCTTAAACATCAACAAAAAAGCAAGATTATAGTCAGAGAAAAAGCTGGCTCCACCTTGAAAAAACATTTCCAGGAAAACATTTTTGAGAAAAAAGATACACATAACTATATAATTATACTTTTATATTGAATGCAATTTCTTTCATTTATAAAGAAAACACTCAAAAATTTTCTGAGTGGAATCATTAATTTTCTGTTCTGAAAATGCTTTCTGTGTACAAGATTAATACATGTTCATTGACACAAAATATAGAACATCATGCAGAAAAACTAAAACCATCCCTAATTGTACCACCCAGAGAAATAAAGTATTAAATTTACAGTGTGTTCCCTTCCAGACCTTTTACCTTAGGAGAAAAATTGCAAAATGCGTACCAAGTGTGTGCACACAAACCCTAACCCTATCACCTGCTGTCCCCATAGTTCTGTCTTAGGTTTTCTTCTGGAACACCATCTCTGTGCCGGGAAGTCACAGCTGCAGAATGTTGTCCCCGGATCTCTCCTGCCATCATCTTTCCTGACCTCCAGTTGCTCCTTCTTCAAGGACTTCTTTTACTTTGAGAGTCTGGAATTCTAACTTTCTAGAATGTTCCTGCCTCCTGCTTCCTGGGGTCCACCTGTTCCCACAGGACTCAGAAGGTCCTTTGTATGCAGTGATGGCACCCATAGCTTTTTGTCCCCACCAAACAGGGTCACTGCACCTGAGACACCCTGGCTGGTGGGAGCCCGGGGTCTGTCTGAGCAGCAGTGGCCCAGAGGGTGGAGAAGGAGCCCTGTTTCCCTAGTGAAAACAACCAGTGGTGACAAAAAGGTGTTACGTGTCAACGAGTCCCGCTGGTGGAGAGCTGGGCCCCGGGGCTCCACACCTGGGCATTTCTTTTCTGAGGTAATTCCTATTAACCCATAAAATCTGAACTCATGCCAGTGACAGGTCATGGGCAGGGCATGAGCATGTGACTTCTGTGAGAACATGCCAGACACTTGGTTCCAACTGGGACCAGAATCTCAGTTTCTCCCGCACTGGAAGCTCTGAGCACATCACAGAACCCTGAAAGCTGACTGATTAAATGCTGCAGCTCAGAGCAAAGGCAACGAGCCTCTCAGCCCTCTGGGCCTGGGAAGCACTTCTTCTGAGTTCTGAGAGCACAACTCACCCTTGAACAACACAGGAGTGAATGGTGTGGGTCCACTTATAACATGGATTTTTTTTTTTTTTTTATAAATACAGCGCAGCGCCATTATTGAGTTTCCCTAGTGGTCTTCTTAGTAATGTTTTCTCTTCTCTGGCTTACTTTATTGTAGGAATACGGTATAAAATACATGTGTTAATTGACTGTTCACGTCACTGGTGAGGCTTCTGGTCCTGTAGGCTATTAGCAGTTGTTTTTTGGGGTCAAAAGTCATACATGGATTTTGGCCTGTGCGGAGCTTCGGCACCCTGAAACCCCACTCTGTCCAAGTGTCAACTGTATTTCTATGCGTCAACTGTCCAGCGGCACCCTGCCCCTCAGGACAGGCCCGCCTCCTCACACACGGCTGCAGAGCAAAGTCCCTCTCTCCCTTGGCTGTCTGAGCCGGCTTACATGATGGTCAGTGAGGACGGCGTCACCCGTGTTTGCTGGGGGCCCCCACAGTTCTGGAACCCTCCACCATGTTTGCTGTGGGTCCCCACAGTTCCGGAACCCTCCACTCAGCCCAACACTCGTCCACTCCACACCGGGGGCTGTTTGCAATTCTCAGAAGCTACCATCAGGTAGGTCGCTGGGCTTCCTGTGAGTGGCAACGTTAGTGGTGCCACTTTGCAGAGTGCTGGCCCAGTGAAGCACATCGAGATACTTATCAGCATTTTACACAAACGAGCCGGTTGGGGTGGTTACACACATACGCATGTGTGGTAAGACTCAGAACTGTATGCCAGAAAGGGAAAAACCAGTCCATTGTATGGTGTGTTAGTCTTTGGACAAGTAAACGTTTTCAACTTTAAATGGTTTTTCCAGGCTTCGTGGAGTCTAGGAGAGGGTGTCTGTTTACAAAACAAAACCAGAGGCACACATATTCCTACAAAGATACACATAGATGTGCTCCCACAGGCCGCCAGCTTCACTGCCCAATGTGAGGACTGAACAGGGGAGACAGGCCAACTGGCAGAGACTGGCTACATGGTTTTCTGTCCTGTCCCCGAGATGCCAGCTCCCAGCTGACGTGTCCCCTGCTCCCTTGGGAGCCTCATGTCTCTCCGTGGAAACGATGCTGGCCGCAGGTGACGGGAGAAACCTGCTGATGGAATTTTCTTCTTGGCAACTTGGGGAAGGAACAAGGCCACAGCAGGGATGAGGACAGAAGCCGGGCACTGTTCCTGGTGTTGCTGACACTTCTGTGACCAGCGGGAGATCAGAGGTCCAGAAGGGGACAGGCTGGCAGGACAGAGCCTCGGGGTTTGATGGCCTTTTGGAAATTTGCCAGTCTTCAGTTCTAGACACGCTTCAGGCTGTGAACGAATTCCGTGTTTGAATTTGATGCTGTGTGGAGTGTGTCCAGAAGGGCTCCCAGAGGGCAGTGAGCTGGGACTGTGGGGGCCGAGGAAGGCCAGTGACTACCCCTCAACACAGGGAGGAGGCGTCCTATGCTTTGTGAGCGTACCCTGCCTCTGAAGTTCCCCGAGACTCTTCATAGCAAGAAATGGTCTTGGAAGAAAACCAGCCTTTCCTTGAAGGATGGCTGGTCTGGGCCGCTCCCAGCACCACATCATGTGCCTGAGTGGCCAGGGCAGACCTCCCAGCCCTGACCCCTGATTCAGCCAGGCCAGGCTGTCAGCACATCAGGGGCTGGCAGTTGCTAGCCTGCCAGTTGCTATTCTGGCAGCCCAGTGAAGGGCAGAAGGGCCTCCAGGCTTCTCTGGGAGCCATGCTGCCAGTGGCCCCGACGCCTGGTCTGGGCCAAAGAGGCTCTCGCTGCTGCCCAGCCACGGGTGGACACCAGGAAGCAGAATTCTTTGCGTTGATGTTCTAGGGGTGGGAGGGCCTGGGGAGAAGACATGTGGAGCCAGGACCCCTCACCTCAGCCACCAGGACTCCAGCCACCAGGACGCGCACAACAGAAGGGCCTCCCGGCTGACAAGGGCACCGGTCCCAGCCTCACGCTCAGGATCTCCTCTAACCCAATCACCTCCCAAAGGCCCCCCAACTCTGTCATGTTAGAGGCCAGGGTTTCGACACAGGAATCTGTGTGTAAGGTTCTCGAGTTTGGTTTTGTTGTGCGTGGATGTGCGGACGTCCCAATGACATCTTTTGCACCAGGCCGTGCAGCCCTTCTATCTGATCAGGGATCTGTGGGTCCCTCCTTGTGCTGGCACCACACAGCCTTGGAGTCAGGTAGCGCTAGCCGACAACTCTGCTCTTGTCCACATATATTTTGACTATTCTAAATCTTTGCGTTTCCAACAAATTTTGGAACGAGCTGGCCAATTTCTTCTACAAAAACTGCTGTGGTGGTGACTCGGTTGTGTGAGTGTCCAGGTCAGTCGGGGGAGGACTGACCTCCTCACAACAGCCGCATGCCCCTTGGACCTCCGCTCTGGCCTGCCCCCTCTTCCTGGCACGGCCTGGTGACTCCCCTGCTTCCCTCTTATATGGACACTCGTGGTGCACTTAGGGCCCACTTGCACCATCCAAGATGGTCTCCCATCTCAAAATCCTTAGTCACGTCTACAAAGACCCCCTTGCCATGTAAGGTGACACTTTCAGGGGGACATTTGGAAATGTTTGGAGGCGTTCTTAGTGGTCATACCTGGGGTGGGAGCTCCTGGCGTCTAGGTAACTGGATGCCAGGGGCAGGGAGATTTAACTGTAATGAAACACAATACAGCCTCGCGAATGCCAGAATTAAAGACTGACAATACCGAGTGAGATGTTACACTCCGAGGAGAGGACAGTGAACATAACCCGCCTTGCAAGCGGCCGAGCAGGTACTCAGACTTTCCACATAACCAGCCACTCCACTCCTGGGGGTCCCAGAAAAATAAAAACATATGTCCACACAAAACCTGTCCATTGAGTTCGTGGGTTCGAGCCCCACATGGGACTCTGCACTGACAGTGCAGCGCCTACTTGGGATTCTCTCTGTCTCTGTCTCTGTCTCTCTCTCTCTCACTTTCTCTCTCCCCCTCCCCCAGTCAGGCTTTGTCTCTCTCAAAAATAAATAACTAAAAAAAGAACAAACAAACAAACAAACAAAAAAACCTGTCCGTGAATGTTCAAAGCAGCTTTACACACAACAGAAAAAACAGGAAGCAACCTAAATGCTCTGCAATGAGAGATAGGACACCGTGGAACAGCCACACAAAGGGACCGTCCCTGGCAGTTGGAGAACAGGCTGCAGGCACAGCAGCCACGTGGACAGACACCAACAGCTTTTGCCGAGCAAAGGCAGGCAGCCTCTAGAGGGCAAGTCTCCACGTCCACAAAATCCTAAGACAGCCGTTCTAACCTCTGGTGACAGAGATCGGATCAGTGGGGCCTGCAGCCGGCCGAGGAGCTGGGCCTGTGGCTGAGGCACAAACCTGAACCACCAAGGTATCTGCTGAGACCAAGGAGGCTGCATCCGAGGCAGCTTATGTGGCCTTTGGGACCCCGTGCCCTGCTTTCTGCACATCAGGCTTTTGGTGCTTTTGGAGGGGCTTCGAGGGTCCTGGAATCCAGGGGCTCCCCATTGCCAGACATCACCGAAGGGCTCCTGAATGCCAGCATTTTCTACCAGTCCCAACAAATGTGTCCCATAACTTCCTTGACTGTCAAAAAAAAACGGTTTCATACTGCTAGTTGTGAACTTTGACAAAACAAAACCCCAGCTTCCTGTGTTCAGCTCCTACTTGCCACAAATCCAGAGGCATTTTCTGGCAGGTTGGCTGCAGCTGAAGGGATGTTTCAACTTGGTAGTGGGGCTGAGCTGAGACAAGCAGCCTGGTCCCCAAGCACACGGGTTACGGGTGTGCGAATGAAGCTGGGCTTAGTGGATGTGCCGTGAGAGTAAAATACACTTAGTATGAAGAGTGTAAAGTATCTCATTGATATTCTTCTATCGATCACACATTGAAATGATAGTATTTTGCATACATTAAATAAAATATATTACAATTAAATCCATCTACTTCTTTATACCTTCTTAATATGACGACTAAAAAATTTCAAACTCTATTTTGGCTTGCATTTATGGCTCACGTTATGTTTCTATCGGCTAGAACTTAGTATCTGTCTGCAAAGCTATCCAGTGCATTCTTTAGTGACGCAGGCCTGTGAAATAAGGAGAAAGAAACGCATGCCAAAGACTGAGTGGGGATGGTGGTCACTCTGAAGGGAGAGATGGGGCCCTCAGCAGAATGGGCTGAGCATCAGGCCAGGGACAGGTGTGCCTGCTGTTCATGGGCTCCCAGGGTCGGGGAGGGGCACTGAGGTGCACCAGCAGGGACGGTGGTGGGGCGGGTGCCAAGGTAGGGGGCAGGAAGGGGCCTGCAGGCAGTTCTGGAAGCCCGGCCGGCGTGGCAGGCCTCCCCTGAAGGGGTGCAAGGGTTGTGCGCAAGGGGCCCACGGTGGGCGGCTGCCCAGAGGCTCTGACGCCCTCGAGGTGCTGTTGCAAAAGGCAGCCAGCCTGGCGGGGCCACAGGCAGGACTCCAGCTGTTTGGAAATTAAAACAACATACTTCTAAACTTCCCAGGGGTCCAAGAGAAGATATCACAATAAAATTAGAAAATATTTTGAACCAAATGAAAATGAAAAAGCAACACATCAAAACTGTGGGGTGTGGCCAGAACAGAGAAAATTTTGTAGTGTGAAATGCTTATACAAGAAAAAAGGTCTCAGATTGACGATTGAAGCTCCCACCTCAAGAAGACAGAAAAAGAGCAAAGTGAACTCAAACTAAATACAAGAAAGGACATAACAGACATAAGGGCAGAGATCAATGAAATAGAAAAGGGGCCATCAAGAACATCAACAGAAACACGGGGCGTCTGGGTGGCTCAGTCGGTTGGGCATCCGACTTTGGCTCAGGTCATGATCTCACAGTCCATGAGTTCGAGCCCTGCGTCGGGCTCTGTGCTGACAGCTCAGAGCCTGGAGCCTGTTTTGGATTCTGTCTCTTTCTCTCTCTGACCCTCCCCCGTTCATGTTCTGTCTCTGTCTCAAAAATAAACAAACATTAAAAAAAAAATTAAAGAACATCAACAGAAACAAAGCTTATACTTGAAGAAAGTCAACAAGAGCGACACATCTCTAACTTCCATAACAAAAACAAAAGACAAAGGACACAAATCAATAGGAAGAAAAGAAAGCAAATCACATGACCTGCAGGCATTAATAAAGGAGTAAGGGAATTATTAACACATTTATGCCAATAAATTAAATGACTTAGATAAAATGAGCAAATCCCGCAGAAGATGATTAAGAAGAAACAGAAATCTAAACAGCCCTGTATCTATTAAAAACTGGAATTCATAATTCAAAACTACTGGTACCTTCCACCAAACAGTAAAGTAAGAAGAATACCAATCTCACAAAACCGCCTTCATAAAACAAAGGACGGGAACATATTTCAACCCATCTTAAAAGGTCAGCATTAACTTGATACACTGACACCAAAACCAGACAAATATACCACAAACCACAGAGCAAAGTCCCTTATGGACAGAGATGCACAAACCCTTAACAGATTATTACCAACCAGATACACACACATACACACCACATGTCTTGAGCAAGCGGTATTTATCCTACATGTTTAAGTTTGGTTTAATATTTGAAAACCAATCAGTGCAATTTACCCCATCATCACCAAAAAGGAAAAAAAAATCATACAATCGTTTCAATAGATACTAAAAAAGTATTTGACAGAATCCAACACCCAGTCAAGGTACTGCTCAGAGTACTCATCCTGATCATGGCCAACATCTCACCTGTGGGTGGAATCCTGAGGGCTTGTCTCTGGGTCGGGATTATGGCCAGAAAGCCCATTCCCATCGCGACTCAGCACTGTACCAGTTCTACCCAGGAAAACAGAAACACAGAGAAAAGAGTATCCACAAAGGCTGGGACACAACACAAGAAGTTTAGCAAAAGGTCCCAGGATCTAAGACCAACAGACCAACCCTTATCTCACACCACACACAAAATCTACCTCAAAGTATATGACAGACCTAACTAAACACAGGTGCTAGAATCCTAAACCTAATCCTAAACGAGAACACACTTGTGACCGGAGGATAGTCAAGTTTTATAAAATAGGGCACAATTTTGCAAAATAGAAAGGAGATATTAATAGACCGGATTTCATCAAAACTGAAAACGTCACCTCTTTGAAAGATGTGATACGAAAACGAAGGGGCCACCAGGGACCAAGAGGAAACGCTCGTACGTGTCCATCAGGCACACAGATCCCATGAGGGACGTGTTTCCAGGGTCCGAAAGAAATCTCACAACTCCGTGAGACGGCAGAACCAGAGTGAGAAAGAGGCTTGCTCAGCTGCTTCAAGGAGGTGCGAGGGTAGCGGCTGAGACTGCCGCTGAAGAGGAACCCCAGGACATGGGCGCTGGTGCGGACACAGTGGGCTCACCATCGCCCAGGGGCAGGGCCGCTGGGGCACAGTGGTCCTTTCTGAGGGAACCTTCTGGAGTGTGCTAAGACATCCGCAGCCTGCACCGAGGGTGCCTATGTGTGGACCACGTGATGGATCTACTGAAAAACGACACCTTGGACTCACGGCTCCTCGTGGGTTCCCTGGGCCACTGTCCCCTGGATGACCATGTAGGCCCCAGGCACCACAGCAACTTCTCCCTCCTACCCCGTCCCTCCACCCACATGGCCATGGCCTTCCTGCCTGCACTCACCAGGCAGCCTCGAATGCCCCTGGAGCCGTGCTCTCACATCGGATATCCTCTACCTCTCCACATGACCCCCACCAGCCCTGTGAGCTGTCATGAGCACCGGAATTCTGGCCCCTGTGCCGGCTAGGTCCTGGCCTGCACACACGCCCTTCCCTCAGGATGCTTCCAGAACCCACTTCCCAAGCACAGCCCGGGTCTGAGACACTTACCACCAGCCACTGACAAAAACACTCCCACTTGGGTGTGTGATCTGCCTGCCAGCTTCTGGGCTCAGGCTGGGAGGACAGACCTGTCTCTACACCAGGAGGGCTCAGAGGCTGTCCCTGTGCTGTGTGGCCGTGCTGGGCCTGCCATGACAAGGCTCACAGGGACCGCGGGGAGCCCTTTGCACGGAGGGCAGGGCAGCCCCACGTGGGGACGTGGCTGCTGCAGGAAAGCCGTGCAGGGCGCTCAGCTCTGCCAGCTGTGACGCTAACACTCTTTTGTGCCTGTGGATTCAATGCCCCTGACCAGGCCCCTTGTGTTTATTCACCCTCCGGAACCACAGAAGGGGTGAAGGCCAGTGGCCCCCAGAGGCAGTTTGTGGGTGCATGGAGGGGTGGGGTTCAGTGACCCCACTTGACTGACTTCCAGAAATGTCTGCAGCCAAACCAAACCCCCCTGCTCCACCTGGAGGAAGTGAGTGGTTCAGAAAACAGTGGTTCAGACTTCAGAACATCTCTGCCAACCTGGCTATTTGAGCGGGGGTCGCTTTGGCTGCAGGATGCACGTGACCCCTGGGGTGTGAGCCACGTGTGAAGGACAGCACGGACAGTGCGGGGCCCACGGAGAGACTGTGTGCACCTCACTGCCTCCCAGGCTGCGGGCGCAGGGCCCCCACTCCGCAACAGCTGCTTCTCATCAGAGCCCAAACTCCTCGTGTGGGCAAAGACCCCTTCTGGGTCGTGCCCTCTGGCGCAGCCTGTGGAGGTGACAGCTGCGGAAGGCACGTGTGCCACACGCACGGACCGGTGAGCCCGTCCGTGTGCGCAGTGAGCCAAGGTGGCCACGCCAGGCCGGCGCCAGGCGGTGGTCTGCCCTTCACAGGGCAGGGTGTGTATGGTGGTGCGTGTGTGTCTGAGAGAGAGAGGGACAGAGACATGAGTGCGAACGCTCTGGGGGGATGAGACCCAGCTAGTCTGCACGTACACAGTGGATCTGGAACCGTGTGGGCCAGGTGCGTGTCTGCACACGTGTGCACAGCCTTCCTGGGGGCCCGTATAAGAGAGAAGGGAGTCCTAGTAAAACTGCCTCCGAATGCTACCGATTCCATACATTTCAAGAGTTCTCAGGCCACCGCAGGGTGACCCAGGACCGGTTCCTCCCAGCTGCACACAGGGGTCTTTTCCACAGTCTAGGGGCGGCTCCCGGACCTGCTGGCTCCCCCAGTCCTGCCGGCTCTGCAGCCCCACACTCTGAGGGACAAAGGTGTTGGCAGTCGCTTGTGCAGCTGGGCGACAAGAGTATCCTGGAAATTTCATTTTTCTTTTTGTAATGTTTATTTTTGAGAGGGACAGGGAGCGGGGAGGGGGGGGTGCAGGGAGGGAGAGGGAGACGCAGAGTCCCAGGTTACCAGGTCATCTGTGACGTGGGCAGTGGGTCCTGCTCCTCATCCTCAGCCCCCCACCCCAGAGCATCCTGCGGCTTGCCTTCAGCCCTGGTGTGCACCCCCCCCTACCCCCCCCCCCCCCCCCCGCCACAGCCAGCAAGGCGCACCTGTCCCGCACTGCCCTAACCAAGCATCCTGCGAATGTTCAGCAGGTATGTGCACAAGCCACAGGAACAGCCTATTGGCTGGGCAGGGGCAGAGGGACTGACCCAGAGGCACACGCAATGCCCCTGTGGTAGGAAAGCAATGGTCTGGAAGCGCTCTGGTCATTGCCACCCAAGGGAACCTGAGAGTGCAGGCAGAGGCATCCGTGTCCTCGTCCCACCAGGCTTGTGCTAAGAACAGGCCTTGTACTATCCTTCTCTGGGGTCTCTCACGTCACTGGGGTTCCCCCCCCCCCCCCCGGTCACATGTGCCCAAGAACAAGGGGGAAGCCAGCAGGCTGGGCTCAGGAGTCCCACTCTGCACTCTCCCTGGTGGCTCTGATTTACGCCTTATTTTCTCCTGGTGTTTTGCAGAATGGTTTTCTCTGTGCTTTGACCTCCAAATTCATCTTTCCAACCTCCCCTTGGGGGAGGGAAGAAAGGGTGTTTTCTCTGAATGCGTCCTAAAGCCCAGTGAGACAAACTTCCCGTGTCTCACACATCACAACCTCCAGCGACACAGAGAGATTTCCTTAACACCTAACAGATATGGATCATTTCAGGTTGTACGAATTGTCGAGGGCAGGACACCTGTAATTTTTCAGGGCTGCTTCTTTCCAGGCATTTCTTAAAGTGTCACACCTTCTCCGTCTCACTGACCCCTCCCACCCCCAATCCTATTGGAACAAGACAGTGGTCTCCCAAGCGTTTGGTGGTATTTCTCATCCTGCAAGGGACAGAGACAGAGATGCCTCCCATCCCACCCATCACTCCCAGGCCCTCCTCACCTATGACCTTTGTTTAGGGGCAGGGGTGCAGGCAGACTGAGGGGCTCCCGGGTCTAGGGCTACACTCCCCATCATCACCCCTCCCCGGAACTGGCATCCTGTCCCAAAACAACTCAGCCTGAGTTACATCTTCACCACATCCAGGGAGGTTTTGGGTGCCCCGTGGCTGGGCTGTGCCCTCCGGGGAAGGCGGCTCTGACTTGGAGCCTGAGCACAGGTTTGGGGACTGTGGAGGCCTCCTCCTAACAGTCCCTCCCAGTGAAGTGAATGCAACCCTCTACCAAGCACTTTTTCTGATGAACATCCCAGGATTGGAGATTTTTAAACAATCAAAGGCAGAATTAAAAACAAAGGCCAGATTAGAAGGCTTTCCCTAACACGACAGAGTCCAGACAACACAGCCTTGACTAAGTCATGATTGTTTTCATTTAATATATTTATCCTAAATCATTAAACGTTTTTCTCTTAAAGAGGTATCTGATTCGGGGCACCTGGGTGGCTCAGTCGGTTAAGCGTCCAACTTCAGCTCAGGTCATGATCTCCCCGTTCGTGAGTTCGAGTGTCGCATCAGGCTCTGTGCTGACAGCTCGGAGCCTGGAGCCTGCTTCGGATTCTGTGTCTTGCTCTCTCTCCTCCCCTCCCCTCTCCTGCCCACGCTCTCTCTCTCAAAAATAAACATTAAAGAAAAATTATAAAAAAAAGAAGTATCTGATTCAAGTAGTATAAAACATAATGACCACCCCCCCCCCCACCCCACCAAAGGTGGGGTTTGGCTCATCAGGGCTTGGAAGCAGTGGTGAATGGTCTGAAATCTACACCCGGCAGATGCCCCACCACCACAGCACAGCAGACTGTGCTCAGGAGGGGAGCCCTCGCCAGGCCCGGGGAAGAGTGGGGAGCAGGCGATGGTGAGGCCAGGTGTCCACCTGTGAGGGCAGGGACGAGGTGAGGCCTCCAGCCCAGGGCCCAGAGACATGTGGGGCCTGCCAACAAGCTTCATGTTCTCTGTGAGTTGTGAGCAGCTGGGCTGAACCAAAGAGGAGCCCTGACTGGGCACAAGGCCAGGAGGGATCTCACCCGCTTCTGCTGGTCTGACATGTCTACACCACTCCCAAATTGACCAGGCTAATCCCACACTAGCCCTTCAGTGAGGGTGAGAAGCCTTGGGCAGAAAGGTGGTGTAAGTAAATATAGCTTATTAGAAAGCATTACATATAATCATATTTTCTCAAAGAAAATATTTATTGTGGTGACTTTCTTCCCTATACAGAAAAACTGTGATTCCAACAGGTTAAATAAAGAACTTCTTTAAAATCTTAACAAAGCTGTACCCACAGTATGCCAGCCTCTACATTCCCAAGCGTCTATATGTGCAGGTTGGAGTCAGAGCCCTGAGGAGAGTGGGATCAGGCCTCTGGGGCAGTAACAACACTGCCCAAAGTGACCTAGAGAGTCAACACCCTCCTATGGAAATCCCCACAGGCTTTCTGTAGGAAAGAAAACCCCCATTGTAAAAGTCATGGAATTTAAAGGGACCCAAAATAGAACAATCTTTATTATTACTTATTATTATTTAAATGTTCTCCCTGAGAGACAGGGAGAGACAGAGTGCAGCTAGGGAGGGGCAGTGAAAGAAGGAGACACGGAATCCGAAGCAGGCTCCAGGCTCTGAGGTGTCAGCACAGAACCCACTGCAGGGCTTGAACCCATGAACCGTGAGATCATGACCTGAGCCAAAGTCAGATGCTTAACCGACTAGGCCACCCAGGCACCCAGCCAGAACAGTCTTGAAAAGCAAAGACAGAGTTGGTGGACTCACACTTCCCATGAAAAACCAAATTTCAGAATTTAGCACAAAGCTACAATGTGGTGTTGACACGCAGACAGAACAGAGTCCAGAAACAAACCCTGGAAAATGGTCCGATTTTCAGTGAGGCTGCCAAGACTGTTCAGTGTTGAGAAAGCTGGGTGTCCACATGAAATGATGAAGTTGGACCTTTCCCCAATACCATCTACAAAAATGAACACAAAATGGATGAAAGATCCAAATGGAAGAGCCGAAACTGTAACACTCTTAGAAGGAAACATTTTGTGGCCTTGGATTAAGCAAGGGTTTCCTGATGTGACACCAAAAGCATGTGCAACCTAAGAAAATAAGTAAGTTGGACTTCATCAAAATTAAAAGCTTTTCTGCTTCAAAGGATCCTATGAAGAGAGTGAACAGATGCCTCACAGAATGAAAGGAAGTACCTGCAAATCACACACCTGATAAGGGTCTAGTGTCCAGAATATATAAAGAGCTCCTAGAATTCAACGAAAGACAAGTAACCCAATTTTAAAAATGATCAAAAGACTTGAAAACGTATTTCCCAAAAAAGACACATGATAGCCAACGAGGACTTGAGAGATGTTCCCATCACCAGTCGTAGACGCCATGAGATACCACTTCACGCTCATTAGACGGGAAACGAACCAGAAAGTAGCAAGTGTTGACAGGAAGTAGAAAACTGGAACCCTTACACCCTGCTGGTGGGAATGTAAAATGGGGCAGCAGCTGTGGAAAAGTTTGGAAGTTCCTCAAAACATTACACATGGAATTGTCATGAGAGCCCATGATTCCACTCCTGGGTCTGCCCAACAGAATCGAAACTGGGACTCAGACAACGTGGCACAATGTTCACAGCAGCCAAAGGGTGGAAATAACACAGTGTCTATCAGAATACAAATGGATAAACAGAATGTGGTATAGACACTACTTTCACACAATGGAGTATTACTCAACTATAAAAAGGAAGAAAATTCAGACACTTTATAACATGGATAGACCTGAAAACATCGTTATGTGAATAACTCAAACACAAAAGGACAAATATTGTATGACCCCCACTCACAGGAAATCTCTGGAAGAGGCAAATTCTTAGAGACAGAAAGCAGACGGAAGTTTCCGGGGGCTGGGAGAGTCCACGTTGGGCGGGGACAGTTTCTGGAAGGGTCTGAACTATGGCCTGTCTGAAGTGCCAAGCTGTGTGACGTATGTTTGACCACAATTTAAAATGATTTCCTTAAAGAGAGGGAAGGAGAGGTGACCACGGAAACAGAGTCAAACGGCAGCCCCAGATCTGGAAACGGAAGGAAACAGCCCTGCCCACACCTTGACACTGGACCTCCGACCCCCAGAGCTGTACGCCATGAATAAATCTGTGTTGTTTAAAAAAACCAGCAACACTCAGCATGACCATCAGTGCGGTCGGAGCCAGGAAACATCCCTGTGCTGGGCTCACGTGAACTCTGGACACTGGGCTGCTAGGGAGGGGGATAGGGAAAATGCTAACAAAATGAGTCCTTGCCTTGTGTACTGCATCATTTCTTCGGTGTGATCTCTGCGAGGCCCATGGGGGGCTGTGGGCTGCAGACCCAGGGGGCGCACTGGGAGACCCGGGGGTCCAGGGGCAGGACTGACTCAAGGAAACCATCTTGTTCTCCTCAGGAGCCTGGGAGGGGGCCCTCGTGTGCACGGACGGTGTCCAGGGCTCGGGGCCACACTAGGCAAGCCTGACAGGAACTCCTCTCCACAACCCTTCATTCTGCCTGAAAGGTGACGGAACAGAAAGAACAAAGAAGGTCAAGCTCTTTGCTTTTGCATCCAACTGCCATTTGTTACTTGTCAAAGTAACATCTCCCACAACCCACCTCTGAGAGGCTGCATTTTGTCTTTTGCTTTCAGTCAACGCTCAGAAACACTTGAGAACACAGGACGCCAGCCTTCTACCCAGTTCGAGCGGTCTGACCATGCAAGAGCAGACTAACATCTACTGAGCACCTCCCATTTCTTTCAAGGGCCCCTGCCTGCCATAATTCTCCAGGTTGGACCACACCTGACTCAACGGAACAGTTTGTGGTTCATGCTTTACCTCCACTAAGCTGCAAACAGGAAAGGGCCATTTGAAAACACACAGGTGACACCCAAGGAAGTTTCCTTCTTCATGAGAAGGCCCAAGATAAGAACAAATAGCACGAACCTGCAGGACGGGGAGAGGGGTGACTTCGACTGGCATGTTTCTCTTTCCTCCGGAGGGAAGGCTTTTACCTTGGTGGATTCATCTCCCTCTGGGCACCTCCATATTCGAGCCCGGAGGACACTGGCTCCCTGCAGGCTAGCTCCTCGAATCATTTAAAGGACTCACAACAGACCCCGCTATGGCTTTTCTTTTCCACTTTTTACGATTCTGTATTTACTACAGTACACATTGCCTTAGCTACAGTTACCATAGTGTCAGGGGCCAGAGAAGAGGATGGCAGGTGACCACATTTATCTGCTGACGCACAACGCTTGCTTGGCCATGTCATTAAAATTACATAAGTTAAAGCACATGGAGAGGAGAACCAGGTTTGCTGAGTAAACTTGTTGTTTTTAAAGGGCAGGTGAGGGGTGGGAGAAAGTCTTGAAATTTTAAAATTTCGAGGGAAAGCGTTTTCTTAGGAAATATTTCCAGCCATGCCACACAACTTGAATGTACATCACAGGTTACTGTAGCAGACGTTCAGAGCTCCCTGAGGCCAGCACCCAGGGGTGAGGGTGGCAGGAGGCCTCCACAGAGGGCAATGACCACTGCCCTGTCCTCTCTCTGTGGTTCTCAAGGTGCGGGCTCTGGGAACACGCGGATACGCACGCCCTCGGCCCCACCCGACTGCAGCCTGCGGGGCGGGAGCCACCGCTCCAGGGCAGCTGGGTACCACGCAGAGAGAGCAAGAAGACAGAATGAACCAGCCACCGAGCCGCTGGGCCTGTTTCTTGTGAAAGAGAGAGGACGCATCCCAAGAAGGGCACGCAGCTGAAACGTTCTCAAGGATTATTGCTGTTCGCAGACAAGTGTCAGGGGTGGTTGCCAAGGTGGTGAAAACAAGCCAGCATGCCCGGCCCTGCCCACGCTGTCAGGCCTCAAGCCCCCTTGTGAGAAGTGGTGCTAACGCTACCACCTGCCCCAGGGCTGAGTCCCTGAGAGGTTCCTTAGCGTCTCAGGCCACTTGCCGGCACAGAGAAGGCTGACCAACGCCACGTTACAGCCAGGTGCTGGCAAATTAACCACACTGCTGCCGAACCCGAGGTAGGCAAGCCTTCCCTGTAAAGTGCCAGATACTAACTTCCAGGCTTCTCCGGCCTAGCTCTGTGTCACAGGTACTAAGCACTGCCGTTTATGAAACAGCCACAACCGTGGGCATGGTGGTGTGCCCACAAAACTTCACTTACAAAAAGGGGCAGCAGAACAGATCTGGCCCCCCGAGCCAGTCCCTGGTCTAACTGGTAATGAGTGGCGCGCTGGCTTCAATTTAAGTAACAATTGCTTCTTTGATTACTTACGCCTGGAACAGGCTGTGATTGAATGAGGTACAGAAAATTCCCGAGGCAGGCCTGCAACAAATTTAGAATTCTTGGAACCAAATGCAACAGATCCAAGAGGCCTAACATGCTCTGCGGGTTAGGTCACTGCGCGTAGTTGAAGCTCAGGCACAGGCCCCGGCAGAGGGCGCGCGAGCTGCGCGCACCAGCGGGTGGCCGAGCGGACTGGACACCTGAGCCGCACAAGGCCCCGAGAGGCAGGTGTGCGGCCTCGGCCGGGCAGCCTCCCGCACCTGGCTGTCCACGCAGAGCCCCCGGCCCCCGCCCAGGCCCCCTTCCATCCGCGGAATCCCCGGCGGACAGAGAGCGCACCAGGACCAGTACCGAACGACCACAGGTGAGGGGGGCGGGGCGCACACAGGTAAGGCGAGGGGGAGGCGTGCACAGGTCACGGGACGAAGGGGAGGGGGCGGCGCCCGGGGAAGGCGCGCACTCAGGCAAGGGGAGGGGGCGGCATTCCGGGGAAGCGCAGCTGCAGTGAGGAGGTCCCAGGAGCTCCTGGCTCTCACTCTCGGATTCCTTTTCGATTATGTCTCCTTCACTGTCAAGCTGTCACCCTTTCTTCTGGTTCTGATGTGTCACCGACTGAAAAATCAGATAATCCAGTTTCTTAGAATTTTGTCAAAAGAAGGGGTTTCCAGGTGAGGCTCGGATGCTGCTATTCCGGGGACCTGGGGGTTTGCTTTTGGTTTCTTCCCTTGTTTTGCCACCAACGCCAAGTGCACTTTGCAAAAATAAATCCCATGTAGGTCTTAAAAGGTAAAAACCTATTCCAGTGTGCCTGCGGGAGCATACACACGGAAACAAAACACCAAGGGCTCTGGCCATCCTTTGTCCTGAGTAGAGTCTAACCTCAAGAGAGGCCCACGAGGAACCTATATGTACAGACTGATTCTTTTAGATGCTGTTGGTACTCAAACGTTTAAGACAAAACTAAGGATTATAGACTTAAAACGAGATTAGTTTTTATTTAGAAAGGAAAAGCCTGTGAGTTAAAGAAAATGAACCATCTAATGAAATTCACAGACCTCATTAGTGGTATCTTACCAGGAAGTGATATGAATTCTTCTCAGAGAAACAGAGCAGAGTTTTGTGTGACTCATTTCCAGATTCCTGTGGTTTATTATCCTTATTTCTAATTTGTTGGAAGACTATCTTTACACAGATAACAAATGTTCCAGTATTCTGACACTGTAACACCCACATAGCAACAAGAATAAACTTTAATGTTAAATCCAAAATCTGTGGCTTCAGGGTTTAATAGAAACAGACATTAGTAAAAAGTTTCCTTTCACCCTAGCAGTATGTTTTAGAGAACTCGCTAACTTCTCTAACATGTTGAAAGTTGCCAGTTTACATGGATCTGTACTGCGGACACGGGTTGGTGATGCTCCTTTTAAATGAGAAAATGAAGAAAAACAGTACAGGTTAGTCTGTTTCAAATTATGTTTTTAAGTTTCGTGAATGCTAATTGATTAGAATTGGGTCAATTCATTGTGCCATGAAGGACAGACACACTTTCACGGGAAAGACACACTGAGGTAGATGAGTAAGTGAAACGTGGTCTTTTTGCACAAGCCAAGTGAGTCTAACGGTCTTGCTGTCGATGCTGCTCACATGAAAAAGGAAAAGCTGGGAACCAGCCGCCCCAGGACAGGAGAGCACCCCTAACCGCCCCCCCCCCCCCATCTTCCAAATCGGCCCAAGGCTACTGTCACTTAGCTTTGCCAGGTGGACTGGTGGGAGGCCTGGGCAGGACCAGGGCCCCGGGCATGGCCTCGGGGCACAGTGGGGTCTGGTCTGGCCCCCCCTTTGATCTCCCTGATTCAGGAGAGGCAGGTCCCTTGGGAGCAGCACCTCGCTGAAGGCGTAAAGCGAGCACCAAATACCAAATCATGCTGCTCCCACCTCACACGTGGGTCAGTTTACATGATGAGCAGGATCTGAGAAATGGTTCAGAGAACACATAGCTTCTTTCAGTTTGTCTTGAGAAACCTCAGACTTTAATTTCCCCTAACTTGGTAAAGAAAAACACTACTTAAGAGGACTCTTAGTTATTTCTATGATGTTTAATACTTAAGTCTTCTTAGCCCTCCAATCAGAACTCGAATTTCCGGCTGAAAATGTGCCCACTGCGTTTAAATCATACCCTCGGTGTTTAGCTACATAGTTCCTGCCTGACTCACATTCTACCAGAAAGTCACACACAGGCAGACACAGGAGCGTCAGTAGTCTCTCCCACTGGGGTGACGGCACACTCAGCTGCCAGTGCACCAATATTCGGGAGTGAGGGGGGTGTTTCCAGAGACCCCTTGCTGGTGCCAGGCCGAGCCTGGCCCTGTGCAAGGAGCCTCTGGGTGCCCCAAATTGGGGGGAGTTCTGGGTTGACTGGAGGCCAGAAGCTTTCACGTTGAATATGACATTTTAATCCCCAGTTAGGAACAGGAAAGCCCTTGCTAGCTCTTCAGAGTTAGTTGAGGAAAAAAAAAAAAAAAAAAAAGCAAACCCAAGTGGGTATCCTGACAACATGTCTGTAAAAAGGCAGCACCTCCCAGAATTGTGAGCCCTGCAGGCCCGGCCCCTCTCTGTGGAGGGAAGGACCAGGCCAAGCGTGGCAGCAGGGACCACAGACCTCCTGCTGCTTCTCCACACGTGTAGTGATGCTTACACACCCTGTAAGTCTGCAACCAGACCTCCATGGTTTCAGCGACTCTGCATCATGGACTTTTGCTGCTTCGAGCTGTGCCACGCCTTAGGCCCTTACCAGCTGGAGGGGAGAAGGCCATGTGCACTGCCAGGCTCGGAACAGCAGTCCCTGCACACTCCACATGCGAGGGGACACTCTCCGTTCCAGCCAGGAAGCCTCCAGACACTCACAATGTGGACTCCACTGCCCCCAGCCCACCACCAAGCCTCTGCCAGCACCTAAACATCCGTGAGCTCCTGCCTCCAGGCCCCCGCATCACTTGAGTGGAGCATGCAGGCCACACAGGACCCAAACACTGGCTCCTTCTCCTGCCTGTTCAGCTTTAGGAGCAACTAAAACACAAATTAGCTTCTCTGGGCCTTTAACCACTGGTGTCTGTAAATATCCATTCATGGAATGTTCTCAAAATGTGACAAGAAAATCTAAAAGCAAAAGCACCTTCTGTGTGTGTGTGTGTGTGTGTGTGTGAGGAAACAGTATTTAAAGCAAAACCCAGTGATTCCAGCATCTGGCAGACCCAAAGCTGGGACCAGAGTACCTGTTCCCGCCTCCTCTCTTTCTGGGCCACCCAGACACTCTCTCCCTCAGACTGCCCTGCTCCAGTGCACCCTGCCTTGGGGATGGCCTTTCCTGGATGCCTCTTCCCTCCCACAGCCTGGCCCCATCCCTGCCCCCCTCCCGCCCTGTCCACCTGGGCCTGTGTGACTGGGCTGCACCTGCACCCTCCCCAGGCTCCAGCCAGGCCTTCAGACCTGCCAGCTGGCTCCAGCTCCCTCCCAGGCCAGGCTCCTCTGAATCACTGTCCCCCTCTCCAATGTCTCCAGTGTGTGTCTGCCAGGCCACACTCAGGAGGTGGGCAAACACGGGTGGGCTCCCAGACGAGGGCAGGAGTACCTGAGTGAGAAGCTGGTCTGGCGCTAGCTGGTTGATCCACCTTGTGTATCGCTCAGTGGAGTTGGGAGGGTCTCTCCTCACCTGGCAACCTACAATCTGTGAAACAAAACAGAACTTAACAAAGTCACTGTGAGCTCACGTGTGCACACGCCTGTCTACATGTCTCACCTGGTGGAAGCGTGCACAGCCAGCAGGGAACTGAGACCCCACACTAGATCGGGGAAAACTTCTGGGAGTAAAGGGGAGAGGGAAGGCACCCACTCAGTGCAGAGTTCCGGGCGGACCCCACACCGGACAGTTCCAGCAGCACCCGTTAAACTACTCTGGGTTAGAACTGTCACAGATAACCCTTCCCCCTTAATGTGTTCAAGTTGCAATGACCTGTACACAAGGTCGGACATCCAGGTGCTTCCAGTAACTTCTTCTTGAGCCAGAACTGCAGCAGACATGAGAAGGTTCTGCTGCAGCTTCCTGGGCAGGAAATCCAAACGGTCCCATTTCTCCATAATGTTCGGGACTCAGCCTCCCGAAGGCAGTAACCTCTCAATAAACAAGAGTCCAAGGGTACCAGCAGACAGGCCCTCCCCATCCCAGAAGGAATCCTGGTTCTGCAGCGCAACACCCTTCCCATAATGTACCACTTTCTTACCACTCCTCCTACCCTTGGTTCTCGAAGCCTGGCCCTGCCTCCTCTGGGGGACAACATGACTCCCTGTGCACATCCCTGCTTCTGCACCCCTGGCCCCCAGCAGCCCCGGTTCGCCCCTCCAACAGAGCTTGAAACCTAGGGACACCATCTGCACTTCTGTTTAAGTGTCTGCCTGCAGGATGTTGAAATAGGTCTTTGACTGCTGTGTGAAGGGTCCAGCCCTCCGGAGTCAGAGTCAGTTGTGGGAAGAGGCTGGTCCCCACCAAAGGCATCTGAGTCTGGCACTGCAGGAGGGAGCCCCCTTCAAGGGAGGACGTTGGGCAGCACAGGGCCCGCCCCTCGCTGAGGCTCAAAGAGCTCCTGTAAGGGTGCTAAAGGCTGGCCCCAGACTCTGCTCTCTCCACCTTACAGTGGTTGCTGAGACCCATATCAGCCTCCATATTAAGAAATTAGCCAAAGTTCCACCACGATATTTGAATTTCTTACATCTTGCTCTCTATAGTACTTATGCAGAGTGATTAATTTATATTAATGCATAAGTGCTAATGAAGAGCTTTGAGAAAGTTTTTGCTTGCTTGCCATTTTTTGCTGATGGGCTTTTTAAAACTCTTTTTGAGAAAACAGTAGATTCACAGGTAGTAGCAATAATTGAGAGAGATCCTGTGTATCTGTTACACGGTGTCTCCAACAGTAACATCTTGAAAAACCACTGCAAGTTACCACCAGCAAAGGGAACGCTTGCAGCTTCACAGCCACACCCCCTCTCTGTGAGTGGCAGTGCTGATCTGTTATTCCAATGCTGTAATTCTGTCTTTCCAAGAACGTTTAATCAACAGAATCATACAGTGTGTAGCCTTTTGTGACTGGCTTATTTTCCGCTCCCTAATTTTCTGGAGACTCGTCCAGGCTGTTGTGTGCAACAGCAGTTTTTCCTTGTTTGGCTGAAAAACACTGCACAGTACAGACAACTACGGGACATGTGGGCTGTTACCAGCATTCTGCGACGAACATTCACGTACAGGTTTTTGTGCGAACATGTCCTCGTTTCTCTGGGGTAAATGCCCATGAGTATGACTGCCAGGTTGTATGGTATTTGCATGTTTAATTTGCTAAGAAAGTGTCAAACTGTTTTCCACAATGGCTTCACCAGCTGTGTGTGAGTGACCAGGTGCTCTCACATCCTCACCGGCCTCTGGCGTGGCTGTGGCTTCGGTTTCAGCCCTTCCAACGGGTCTGCGGTGACCCTCATCACCGTTCTAACCTTGTTTCCTGATGGCTGACCCTCTTTCTGTGGCTTATATGCTCCCGTCCATTCTCTTTGGTAAGATGTCTCTTGTCCGTTTTCTAACAGGGATAAAACACCCTTGGCCACAGGTGCATGTGCTTTTCCCATACTTCCCACAGAGCCTGTCCCCTCCTTCTAGAACCATGCACTGAAGACAGGTGTGTTAGAACAGCTCCTGACTCCCCAGGGCCTGATCTGACCCAGATGTACTTCTGTGTCTATTGTATCTATTTTCTGGTCTTGTCAAGACTGGCTTTGCATCTGATTGTTGAGCAGAAAAGATTCTGGGAGAAAAAAGGGAAAATGATCCAAAGCTGTGAGGTAGAGAGGCACCTGGATGGCTCAGTCAGTTAAGCGTCTGGCTCCTGGTTTCAGCTCAGGTTCTGATCAGTTTGTGGGTTTGAGCCCCAAGTTGGGCCCCATGCTTACAGCACAGAGCTTGCTTGGGATTCTCTCTCTCCCTCTCTCCCTGCACTTCCCCCGATCATGTTCTCCCTCTTTCTCTCTCAAAATAATAATTTAAAAAAGCTGTGAAGTAGAAATCTTGTTTCAGAGTTGTGCTCACACATGGATACAGGGGCTTAACTTCCACACACAGATGCCACAGACCCACGCCCCACGCCTGCTGCGTCCTGAGCAGCTGCTAGGGGTGACAAATGGGCCAGGTGCATAGCAGCCCGCTCCCAGTGCTTGTGTCCAGCCGGACGAGGCTCTTGTGGGCTCGCGGGTGCTCACGCTGCTTCCACGGTGAGCCCTTTGCCCAGATGCTGGCTTCTGATGAAGGCTAGAGCCAAGTGGGGTGGAGTCTCACATGGAGAAAGAGGGCGGGTGAGGTGACATCTGCCTTCCGTGGTGAGAGCACCTATAGATGAAGAGGAGGGTACTTCTGTGTGCCTTAACACTTTCTGAAAACAAAGTGGCCTGGCCCACAGAGCAGAAACCACGGGAAACCTTTTCTTCCTGAAGACGTGTCTGTAGCATGACACCAAGCTCTTCTCCTGAGCCACCCCCCGCCTCCAAAGCAGGAGGGCTGGCGCGAGACGTCTCCGGTGACCGAGTACAACATATGCTCAATGTTCCACGTGCCGCGAGACTCACATGCCCTGGGGCAGAGCCGCTGTGACAGGAGCCTAGCACAATGCCCTGTATGCAGGCGGTGCTCAGTAAGCACAGGCTGAATGAACCCAAGGGCGTGTGCTGGCTTTGGGGATGCACTGCCTCCTGCCACACACCTAAGAGTAGCCGCTAGAGTAAGGCTCTGGAGAGGTGTCGGCCGGTTCCTCTGAGAGCATGTGCTGCCAACGGGGCAGATGGCAGGGGATCCTGGAGTGTGGTCCCTACAAACGCTCTTGAAACTTTCTGAGCTTATATGGGGGTGTCTCAGATCCAGCAGTTTGGCTGGGAAAAAAGGTCAGAAAGTAAAGAAGGTTACTGGACGCAGAATGGAGGTAGCTATCCAACCGCTCTGCCACATCAGGCTCCACACTGTCAGCAAGGAGCCTGCTTGGGATTCTCTCTCTCTCCCTCTCTGCCCCTCCCCCAGTCACTCTTTCAAAATCAATAAACTTAAAAAAAAAACACAAAAGTCAGCCCCACAGCAACAACTCTGATTTTGCTCTGGGGCAACAAGAGTATGGCATCCCGGTCTACGCTCCACACAGGAGCAACCACTCCCACCACTTAGCCTCTCCTTGTAGCTGGGATAGACACGCAGCAGGAGCAAGCAGCTTCTCCTGAACGTGGGAACACAACATCGAGTAAATTTATGAGGTTAACAAGGAAAACTCTAACCTAGAACTTTATAAAACCTATAAAAACGCAAACTAATGTTTTAATTAAGACAAAATGACAGTGTGCATTTTCCCCAAATTCCTTATGTGTCCCGAGACTTGGCAATCCATTTGCACCTATGCGTGAAGAACCACCCAAAACCATTCCATTAACGAAGCAAAATGTGTTTGATTTCTGTAGTATGGAGAACAAATCTCACTCTCTAAGTCATCAACACTGGTGACAAACTCTTCAGAAGTTTTAATGCAGAGCATATTTTAAACCCCTGCCACGTGAGCATCACTCTAAGAGATGTGGCATCTCAGGACGGCTGCCCGCCACGGCACAAGCACCTGCCATTAGCCTCACAGGATGCTTGCTGAGGGGCGAGGGATCAGTGCTGGGCCACCACCCCCAGGGGCTTTCAGAAGAAGCCGTAACCTGTCGACACTGTATGTCAGAGCATCTTTCTGACATCTGTTCATTTCCAGCTAGAAAGCATCAGAGATTCAAGAGTCTGTGTAAACTTTTAGCAAGCATCTCCTGGGGGCTGTGGTAGCTGATTGCTACGAAATCTGTATTTGTACATAGCTGTGGTTCTAACACTTGGCCGACCCCTGTCTCCTGTCAGGATCTGGTGAATGCTGCAGAGCCGTGTGCAAGCCCCACAGCACCTACGAAGGTGTGCCTTGCACACCCTGGCTTTCACGCCCTCAAACACTGCACTGTCTCCCACTTCCTTTGTGCTCTGGGGTCTGGCTCGGATGTAGGCAGCACTGGCCACAAGCAACCTCCTGTCTGTCATGGTCCGTTTTGTGCCCACTTGGGAGCCTAACCCTACAGTTCCTCAAACATCACCTGTGTGCTGCCAGGAAGGGGTTTTGCAGCCGTGACTCAGACCTGCGACCAGCTGACTTCCTGGAGGACATGGCTGGTCCCATTCAAGCAGGGAGCGGTCATGAGGAAGCTGTGGGTGCTGGCTCCCTGCCTGCCTGGTTTCACCAGCCAGTGACATCACACCCCTGCCATCAGGACCCCAGGACGCACAGTGGCCCCCAAGACACTATGCCAGCCGAGAGGTCACTTCTCAATGAAGGAACGCAACTGGGCACTTTCAAACCTCCCATGCATCCCACCTTCTGGAAGCTTCCAGCCTGAGGAGCACTGTAGTAGCTTCTCAAGATGCAGCTGAGGGGCCATTTTTTATCTTCTTCCAGGTATATTTCAAGGACATGTTTACATTAAAAATGTCATTTTAAGCAATGTAAGTGCAGTTACACTTCAGGGACTGAGGATCTTCAGCATCAAGCTAAGTGAGAGCCCCTTGAGGGGAGCATGCACACGTGTTTACAGGGCAGACCAGGTGCCTGCAGCCTAAGACCCTGAGTCACAGAGTCATGTGTGGGGCTGGGCAGCTAGAGACGGAAGCACAGGGTGCTGAATTTCTTTAGAAGCAGAAAGTCCGTGCACTGAATTCAAAGCTCCAAAACAACTGCTGGAAGAGAATTTATTCATCTGGATGCACAAAAGTTGTTCAAGCTCCTTGGAAAATTTTATCTTGTGCACTTTTGAGCCTCTCACAGTCCCTCACACTGTGCAGGTTTGCTGAGGATGGCTTGCTGAGGCCTGCCCTGCCCTACACACGGCCTGGGGATGGCCTGGGGACAGCCTGAGCCCTCCGGCACCCAGAGCCTATGAGAAATGCCGAGCTCAGGCCCCACGTGATGCCCAGAATCAGATCCCTGGGGGCTCGTCATGTGCCCGTGATGCTGGAGAAGCTTCAGTGCAGACGCCGATCCAGCACTGTGGCAGAGGGAGCAGAACCTGGAGTCGGGGGCAGGAGGGAGGCCGCCCACTGGGTAGACGGCACGGAAGCTGGTTTAAGCAGTCCTGCAGACCCTTCTGTTTGACGGTTTCTAAAATCAGTGATCATCACAGTAATTCAGACATTTTCACTAAAACTTCGGCACAGACGTTTAAGCAGTGGGTGCTAGGGTCAGACGTAGGCTCTGGGATCAGCCACCAGGCTGGAGCTATACAGAGGCAAGTGCCCCTGGGTCTGTGATGACCTTCAGGTCCACGTAGGCAGGTGACACCTCCCCTACACGGGGCTTCCGGTCAGGAAATGAGGCCCTCACCGCACGAGTACCCAGGAAGACGGTCCTGGCTCATGGAGGACAACTGGGAAGCCCTTCTGAAGTTGAGAACTGTAGTCTGAGGACTTCTAGGTAGTAAGAATAACCCTGTAAGCTGCTGACACAGTGTGTGCTTTTACACATGGCGTCAGAAATGCTCATGAAAATAAAACCAAACCGAGAAGCCCTGTGTGCGCAGGAAAACAGCCTTGAGTGTCTAGAGATCTAAGAGCCACTGCTCATGCTCTGATAGGGCAGTCCTAGCCTAAACAAGAGCCTTAATGCAAACAGCCGCGACATCACTTTCATCAAAGTGGACAACAACTCACAGACAGACGCAGGACTCACACCCGGGGACAAACACAGGGCTCACACATGTCGGAGACAGAGGTAGGACTCACACTCAGGGACAGGCAGAGGACTCACACTTGAGGACAGACACAAGACACACTCAGGGACAGACACCAGGTCTCACATTCAGGACAGATGCCAGGACTCACATTCAGGGACAGACGTCAGGATTCACACTCATCAGGGACAGATGCCAAGACTCATGCACATCAGGGACACACGCCAGGACTCACCCGTGTTAGGGACAGACATCAGGACTCACACGTAAGGGCAGATGCCAGGACTCACACGCATTGGGAACAGACACAGGACGCACATGCACCAGGGGCAGATGCCTAGACTTACACTTGTCGGGTGTTGGGCAGCAGCTTCCAGTTGCAGTCTCACCCTCTGAGGCATCATGACGTCATCCTGAGGCAAAGAACACAGTTTAAACTCACATAACCCACAAACAAGAAAGAAAGAGATAGAAAAGCCAACAGCAAAATGGGCAAGAGCCGGGAACAGGCAATGCAGATGCTACCCATGGGACCAGGAACCCTGTTAGTTGGCAGGGAGATGCTGGCAGTCCCCACGATGGCTCGCACATTGCCGTGTGCAAGTACTCCAGAGGGCACTTGGCCTCGTCCAGGAATCTGAGGATACACATCCCTAAGACACAGGCCCTGCACCACTGGGAAGGGGCATCTTGTATGCCTTTCTAGAAGTTGGACCAGCCCAACTTTCTAGAAGTTGGTCTACAGAAATACTTGTAGAACAAATGAAATGTCTGCTCAAGACTGAATTATATTTTCGATTACTTCACTGGTTACAAAACGCTCACATATACTTTTTTTTTTTTTTTTTTAAATTACAATCTTGTATAGTTGAAGGCAGGGCAGCTAAAATTATCCCTGTTTTGTAGCCAACGAAAACAAGGCTTGGAAAGGCTATGTATGTCACCCAAGGTCTCACAGCAATTATATGCCAGGGTTAAAATTTGAACATGGGATTAACTGAGAAACCAATATTCGCTAAAACCAAAACTGCCCAGAAATTCCTGTCTCTCAAGAACATTCTAAAGTAAGTTTCTACCACTTCCTGAACTAGAATCACCCCCAGGGTGTCTGAATAAAGTCAGCCCCTGCAAGTATACAGAATACTGAAGACAGCTAACACACCCACTGACAATTAGCTTAGAAATCCCAGGAGAAATGCAAGGAGCAAAGAAGCCCCAAAAACAAGCAACACGACAGGTACCCCATGATTTCAGAGCACACACTGGCCTGTAAGTCACAGAGAAGCTCCTTGTTCTCCCGAGACCATTTTGAAAGAAGAAAAACTTGCTGATGGGATGAATGAAAAGGTCTTTATGACACAAAAAAAGCCATGTGCTATTTTAATAAACAAGCTCAGATGTGTTTCTGCTGGTGGCCATGATCTGCACCACTTTTCGTGTCCTGCAAAAGGCCCCGTTCTGGTCAAGGTCCACAGAGTTCACAGCTGGTGCCCAACACTAGGAGCTGGTTTTAACAAAAGTCAGCTGGTATTTGAGATGCAAAGGAGAGGAGCCTAAGGGGTGGATACACAGTCCTGACCCCACAGTGCACAGGAGGGAGGGCTCAGAAACCTCCACACATGTTTGCCTGAGAGTGTGCAAGGTCCCCAGACTGGCTGAAGTTCCACAATGATGCCCAGTTAAGAAACAACATTCTCAGCAGCCTAGGGCAAAGGATTTTGATGTATTATAAAAATAACATTAATTCAGAATGAAATGCTGTTTCCTTTCTGACCACAATAATATTAGGTAGAAACAAGCTCATCTAGTCAAAGAATTTTGTAGTTCAAAGAAACCTGGAGCTTCAAATTAAGTAGCTTCTGAGTGAGAATGGCCCCGGGAGAGTATGGCTATGGGCTCCTGGGGATGGCCAGGGCCATGGTCAGGCAAAAGATAGAGGCGGACAGAAGCCAAGGATGGGACGTGCTGCCTGCAAATCAAAGTTGCCACCAGCCACAAGAAGATCTCCCTCTACGGCAGAAAGCAAGGTCAATTTGTGTGTGTGTGTGTGTGTGTGTGTTTTTGTTAAGTGTCTTTATGCTTGGCTTTCAGACTCAAAGACAGAAGTTACGTGGTCACGTGCTCAGGAGGCTCCCCGAAGAAGGGGAGGAGACAGAGCAGACTGACTAACAGGTTGAAACCCTGCTTGCAAAGTACAGGGTCAAGGAATTATCAAATGTTAGCTACCTGTGTGTTTCTGCCAAAAATTCTGACTTATGGAGAAATTTCCTGCTCATGGTTTGCTACTTGCTCATGTGTGCCAGGACAGGGTCCTGACCCCAGTCAAGAGGCCTCCAGGTTCCACCCGCAGAAATGACACACTGGCCTTTGGCACACAAATAATCCTGCTCTGTTCAGCTAAGAAAGCTGTGTAAATATCTTAAAAGTCTTAATAGCAATAGAGAGTTAACGAGAAGCACTCGGGGTACTGGGTCCAAATCCAGGCAGGGGTGTGAACAGGAAAACACCAGCATTTCTGCCCTGGAGGCATCAATGAGCCTAAGGAAAGTCTGAGAGGAGGGGAAAGTCTGAGAGGAGGGAAACGGGAGCCCAGGGCTGCTCAGTGTCAGGGAGGGAGTGGGTGCTGCTCACCCACAGCACTTGCCAGCTCAGGCCGCAGCTGCTGTCTCCCCAAGGCGACAGGGGCTCGAGGGACAATGGCCACAGGGCCCCAGGCACCCGGAGGAAGTGAGGGGGAGTCTCTGAGGGAGGACTCTCATCTGAGGCAAGGCCTCAGACTGCACAGGTGCTAAAACACAGCAGCCAGCACACGAGGGTCACCAGGCAGACAAAACAACACATGGTAAGACTCCCAGAAAGCAACCATTAAGAAAATAACTCAAAGAGTTAAAAATCAGTAATTTTAAGCAGTGCACTGGAAAATATCTGTTCAATAAAATAGGTGGAAGCAGCAAGGACAGAAGATGTGAACAAAAGAGACGTGAGGCCGAAAGTAAACGGGGAACGCATGAGCACACACAGCCAAATAAACAACAAATGTGAAAAAACTCAATTCTTTAACCAAAACTAAACACTGTCAGATTGGATTAAAACACACACACACACACACACACACACACACACACACACACACACAGAAAGAAGATCTACTGACGTGCTACTTGCAAGACACAGACATCAGGTTCCGACACAGAGCGACTAAACGTGGGAGGGCGGAAGATCCCACGCAAACTGAAGCCAGAGAGACGGACAGACCTTTGGCGGATGCCTGGAGACGGGGAGGAGGCTACACGCGGACAGAGGGCCGCCATCAAAAAGAAGTAAAGGTCGTAAATGCACTTGCGTGCTGGCCACAGAGGAAGAAGAAATAAAAAGCACAGACCTGAAGAAAGAAAGGGACAACTCAACAGCAAAAGCTGGAAATTCAGACACTCACTGTGGGCACCGGACAGGACGGCTGGACAGGCCAGGCCACCCGCAGAGAGAAGGGAGGCAGTGCCATCAACCAGCACTCAACCCACCAGCGCAGGCTCGTCTACGCAGCAGGGACCACAAATGTGAAAGCATTAAGAGCATATGAAACCTGTTCTCTGACCACAGTGAAGTTAAGTCAGAAACCAAAAACAGGAGGGTATTTGGGAAATCTACCACCAATGTGTGGAAATGAACAATTTACTTCTGAATAGCCAACAGTTGCAGAAGAAATCACAATTAGAAAATATTCTGAGCTGAATGAAAACATGATATAGCAATACGGCAAAAGCCGCACCTGTACCAACAAAGATTGATTTCTTAAGAAACAACAATAAAAAAGAGAAAACTAAACCAAAAGTAAGAAAAAAATAATAAAGATCAGAGCAGAAATAGAAGGAGACAGAGAAAAGAAAAGCAACAGAAACAATCAATTCAAACAATGATTGGTTCTTTGAAAACATCAAATTTAACAAACTTTTAGCTAGATTGGAGACCAACAAACCTTTTCTATAAAGGGCCAGAGAGTAAATATTTTAGTCTTTGTGGCCATATGTGGTTTCTGCCAATATTCTTGGTTTTTTTTTGTTGTTGTTTGTTATTTTGTTTTTATAACATTTTAAAAATAAAAAGACCATTTTTAGCTCAGAGACCATAAAAAACAGGCTGCCAGGGGTTTTGTCCTGTGAGCTGTCATCTGCTGACTCCTGAGCGAGACAGACCAAGAAAAAGAGAAGACACAAGTAAGTAAATTTAGGAATGAAAAGGAAGACAGCAAGGTTGGCCTCAGAGAAGTTAAGAGAACTACAGGAGAGTCCAAACCAACTGCTCACCAACAAAGCAGACAATTAGATGAAATGGATAATTCCCAGAAAGATATGGGTTTCTGAAACTGACTGAAGAAGAAAAATAAAATCTGAAGAGATCTATAAAAAGTAAAAAAAAAAAAAAAAAATATTGGGCTAGTAGTTAAAAATCTCTCCCCACAAAAAATTAAAAATCTCATGGGGCACCTGGGTGGCTCAGTCGGTTAAGCATCCGACTTCGGCTCAGGTCATGGTCTCGCAGTCCATGAGTTTGAGCCCCACGTTGGGCTCTGTGCTGACAGCTCAGAGCCTGGAGCCTGTTTTGGATTCTGTGTCTCTCTCTCTCTCTGACCCTCCCCCGTTCATGCTGTCTCTCCCTGTCTCAAAAATAAATATACGTTAAAAAAAAAAAATAAATAAATAAATAAAAATCTCTCCCCACGACTCTCCAAGTTCAGATGGCATAAGCACTAAATTCTACAAAACATTTAAAGAAGAAACAGGGGTGCCAGACTGGCTCAGTTGGTAAAGCACATGACTCTTGATCTCGGGATTGTGAGTTCAAGTCCCATGTTGGGTGCAAAGATTCCTTAAAAATAAAATCTTAGGGGCGCCTGGGTGGCTCAGTCGGTTGGGCGTCCAACTTCAGCTCAGGTCACGATCTCGCGGTCCGTGAGTTCGAGCCCCGCGTCAGGCTCTGGGCTGATGGCTCGGAGCCTGGAGCCTGTTTCCGATTCTGTGTCTCCCTCTCTCTCTGCCCCTCCCCCGTTCATGCTCTGTCTCTCTCTGTCCCAAAAATAAATAAAAAACGTTGAAAAAATAAATAAATAAAATCTTAAAAAAAAAGAAGAAGAAACAATATATCACCTTCACCACAAAGCCTCCAGAAGTGGTAGAGGCAGGGATACATCTTACTCCAAGTGGCTAAGTACTTCCCGGTACCAATGTTAGAGACAACTTAAGAAAACTACAGAGCAATATGACGCATGAACATAGATGAAAGAGTGCTTGACAAAATATTCACAAACCAAATCGGCAACAAGTACAAAGGTTTATTCCAGACCAAATGGGATATCCCTGGGAATGCAAGGTTGCTTCACCATCTGAAATTCAATTAATATCATACATTATGTTGACAAAAAAAGAACAATTGCTACCTGATGACCTCAATAAATGCAGAAAAAGGATTTCACAAAATCCAGTGGCCATTCAGGATAAAAATTCTCAACAACATAGGAATAGAAAGGAACTTCTTCATCTTGATAAAAGGCATCTACAAAAGCCCTACAGTTAACGTCTGTAAGGTGGGCAACGAAAGGTCTTCCCTGAGACTGGGAATGAGGGAAAACATCTGCCCTTGTGCCCAGAGCACCGCATGAGCTTCTGGTCAGTGGGATCAGGCAATAAAGGAAAGTAAAAGGCACCCAGACTGGAAAGGAAGAGGTGAAATTGCCTCAGTTTGCAGACAGCATGAGTTTGTATTCAGAAAACCCTAAGGGATCCACAAAAAAATACTAAACTAACAAGTTCAGCAAGGTCACAGAATACAGGATCAGAACACAAAAATCAATTGTATTTCTGTTGACCACTTCCTTCACTGTGCAGAAACTTATTTTGATGAAGTCTCAAGAGTTTATTTTTGCTTTTGTTTCCCTTACCTCAGGAGACATGCCTAGAAAAATGTTGCTAGGGCTGAGGTCAAAGAGGTTGCTGCCTCTTTTCTCCTGGAGGATTTTTGTGAGTTCAGGTCTTATATTTAGGTCTTTAATCCACAAAACTAAAAGGCAACTGACTCAGAGGAGGAAGGTGGCAGCAGGGTAGGAGAACCCTGGGCACACCTCATCCCATGGACATAACTAGACCAAAATCACCCCAAATACCCCAGAAATCAACCTGAAGACTGACACAACCAAAGAGAGAAGAGGCCACATCAGAGAAGGTTTACTGTGGGGAAATAAAGGCAAAAAAATATTTGCAAATGACACATCTGATAAAGGGTTAGTATGCAAAATCTATGAAGAACTTATAAAACTCAACACTCCCCATAATTAAAAATGGGCAGAAGACTGAATAGACCCTTTTCCAAGGAGGATGTCTAGATGGCAAACAGACACATGAAAAAAGATGGTCAACATCACTCATCATCAGAGAAATATAAATCCAAACCACACTGAGATACCACTCACACCTGTCAGAATGGCTAAAATTAACAACACAAGGAACAACAGGTGTTGGTGAGGATGTGGAGAAAGGGGAATCCGGGGCGCCTGGGTGGCGCAGTCGGTTAAGCGTCCGACTTCAGCCAGGTCACGATCTCGCGGTCCGTGAGTTCGAGCCCCGCATCAGGCTCTGGGCTGATGGCTCGGAGCCTGGAGCCTGTTTCTGATTCTGTGTCTCCCTCTCTCTCTGCCCCTCCCCCGTTCATGCTCTGTCTCTCTCTGTCCAAAAATAAATAAAAAACGTTGAAAAAAAAATTTAAAAAGTTAAAAATAGAACTACCCTATGATCCAGCAATTGCACTACTGGAAATTTACCTAAAGAATGCAAAAACACTATCAAAGGGATACATGCATCCTGATGTTTATATCAGCATTATTTACAATAGCCAAATTACAGAAGTAGCCCACGTGTCCATCATCTGATTAATGGATAAAGGTGTAAGACCTATATATATTACGCAATATTACTTTGCTATAAAAAGGAATGAAATCTTTCAATTTGCAAGGACATGGATGGAGCTTGAGTATAGTATGCTAAGCAAAATAAGTCAGTCAGAGAAAGACACATACCAGATGGTTTCATTCATATGTGGAATTTAAGAAACAAATGAGAAAGGCAAAAAAAACAAAAAAAAATAACAACAAAAAAAACAAGAAGAGAGAGAGAGAGAGAGAGAGAGAAACAAACCAAGAAACAGACTCTTCACTATAGAGAACACACTAATGGTCACCAGAAGGGAGGGGAGGCAGTGAAGTAGGTGATGGGGATTAAGGGGCACACTTGCTGTGATGAAACAACATAAAATGATAAAAAATAAATACAATTTACAGTTCAAAAATTCAATTGTATTTCTATACACTAGCATCAAATAATCTGAAATAAAATAATACATTCATAATCGCATCAAAGAGTAAAACCATTAGACATACATTTAACAAAAGAAGTGCCAAGACTTGAACAGTGGAAATCAGAAAACATTGCTGAAACAAGTGAATGATCTAAATGAACAGAAGAGACATCATGCATTAGTGGATCAGAAGACTCAATATTACAAAACAGTTCTCCCCAAATTGACCTATGGATTCACTACAATACATACCAAAACCTCTACTTGTGTCTTTATGGAAACTGGCAGGCTGATCCTGAAATTCCCATGGAGAAGTAAAGACCCAGAATGGCGATGGCAGTCTTGACAAAAGAAGAAACACGATGGAGATCTTATGCTTTCTGATTCAAAACTCACAGCCACAGAGCTACCACCTGGCCCGGGGATGTGTGCAGACCCACACAGGCAGAGCCACAAGCAGAGGATTGGCCCAGGCAAGGCAAAGGCTGGGGCCCTGGTACTGGAAGGGAAAAATGAACATCAATCCCCACCATACACAAAAGGAATTCAAAGTAGACCACAGACCTAAATGTGAGAGCTAAAACTGGAAACTCAGAAAAATCTTGGTGACCCTGAGTTAAGCAAAGAATCCTTACATCTGACAACAAAGCACAAGTGATAGAAAGAAAACTCTGACCAACAGGCTTCATCAAAATTTCAAATTTGTGGGGCGCCTGGGTGGCGCAGTCGGTTAAGCGTCCGACTTCAGCCAGGTCACGATCTCGCGGTCTGTGAGTTCGAGCCCCGCGTCAGGCTCTGGGCTGATGGCTCGGAGCCTGGAGCCTGTTTCCGATTCTGTGTCTCCCTCTCTCTGCCCCTCCCCCGTTCATACTCTGTCTGTCTGTCTCTGTCCCAAAAATAAATAAAAAACGTTGAAAAAAAAAATTAAAAAAAAAAAATTTCAAATTTGTGTGCAGAATAACCAGAAGGTGAAAAGACTTGGAGGACATATCTGCGCTGATGCAGGGGGTCTTCCAGCCCAAGGGGCAGGCCCTGAGGGGTTGTTGGGGGATATAGTCCAGATGGAGGCACAGTGGCAGGAGCCCTTCCTCTGCCTGGGGCATCTACTCTTTCTTCAGCTTTGGAAGAGAACGTCCCTAGCTTTATTAAGGACAGGTATGACAACAATCTACAGCAAACAGCATACTTAACAGTGAAAGGGTTCAGTGCACTCTCTGAGATTGCAAAGGAGACGAAAATGCCATTGTCATGACTTCTAGTTAACAATTTACTAGACTAACAGTTGTAAACATTTATGCTCCAGACGTGGAAGCACCCAAATATATAAGTCAATTAATCACAAACACAAAGAAACTCATTGAAAACAATACCATAACAGTAGGGGACTTCAACACCCCACTTACAGCAACAGACAGATCATCTAAACAGAAAATCAACAAGGAAACAATGGTTTTGAATGACAACTGGACTGGATGGACTTAACAGATACATATAGAACATTTCATTCTCAAGCAGCAGAGTACACATTCTTCTCGAGCGCACATGGAACATTCTCCATAACAGATCACAAACTGGGACATAAATCAGCCCTCAACAAGTAAAAAAAGATCAAGATCTTGCTATGCATATTTTCAGACCACAACGCTATGAAACTCGAAAGCAACCACAAGAAAAAATTTAGAAAGGTAACAAATACTTGGAGACTAAGAACATCCTACCAAAGAATGAATGGGCTAACCAAGAAGTTAAGGAGGAAATTAAAAACTACATGGAAGCCAATGAAAATGATAACACCACAACCCAAAACCTCTGGGATGCAGCAAAGGCAGTCATAAGAGGGAAGTATACAGCAATCCAGGCCTTCCTAAAGAAGGAAGAAAGGTCTCAGATGCACAACCTAACCTTACACCTTAAAGAGCTGGAAAAAGAACAGCAAATAAAACCCCAAACCAGCAGAAGACAGGAAATAATAAATATTAGAGCAGAAATCAATGGGATTGAAACAACAACAACAACAAAACCCAGTAGAACAGATCAATGAAACCAGGAGCTGGTTCTTTGAAAGAATTAACAAAATCAATAAACCACTAGCCAGTTTTATCAAAAAGAAAAAGGAAAGGACCCAAATAAATAAAATCAAGAATGAAAGAGGAGAGATCAAAACGAACACAGCAGAAATAAACACAATAAGAGAATATTATGAGCAATTAATATGCCAATAAAATGGGCAATATGGAAAAAAAGGACAAATTCCTAGAAACATAAACTACCGAAACTGAAACAGGAAGAAATAGAAAATTTGAACAGACCCATAACCAGTAAAGAAATTGAATCACTAATCAAAAATCTCCCAACAAACAAGAGTCCAGGGCCAGATGGCTTTCCAGGAGAATTCTACCAAACATTTAAAGAAGAGTTAACACCTATTCTCTTGAAGCTGTTCCAAAAAATAGAAATGGAAAGAAAACTTCCAAACTCATTCTATGAAGTCAGCATTACCTTGATTCCAAAAGCAGACAAAGACCCCACTAAAAAGGAGAACTATAGACCAATTTCCCTGATGAACATGGATGCAAAAATCCTCAACAATATACTAGCCAACTGGATCCAACAATACATTAAAAGAATTATTCACCACAACCAAGTGAGATTATACCTAGATGCAGGACTGGTTCAATATCCACAAAACAATCAATGTGACTTATCACATCAATAAAATAAAGGACAAGAACCATATGATCCTCTCAATAGATGCAGAGAAAACATTTGACAAAATATAGCATCCTTTCTTGATAAAAATACTCATGAAAGTAGGGATAGAAGGATCATACCGCGAGATCATAAAAGCCATATATGAAAGACCCAATGCTAATATCATCCTCAATGGGGAAAAACTGAGAGCTTTCCCCCTAAGGTCAGGAACAAGACAGGGATGTGCACTCTCGCCACTGTTAATCAACAACAGTACTGGAAGTCTTAGCCTCAGCAATCAGACAACACAAAGAAATAAAAGGCATCCAAATCGGCCAGGAGGAGGTCAAACTTTCACTCTTTGCAGACGACATGATACTCTATATGGAAAACCCAAAAGATTCCACCAAAAGACCACTAGAACTAATCCACGAATTCAGTAAAGTTGCAGGATATAAAATCAATGCACAAAAACCAGTTGCATTCCTTTACGTCAATAATTAAGCAGCAGAAAGAGAAATCAAGGAATCGATCCCATTTACAATTGCACCAAAAACCATAAAATACCTAGGAATAAACCTGACCGAAGAGGTGAAAAATCTATACACTGAAAACTATAGAAAGCTTATGAAAGAAATTGAAGAAGACACAAAAAAATGGAAAATTATTCCATGCTCATGGATAGGAAGAACAAATATTGTTAAAATGTCGATACTCCCCAAAGCAATCTACATGTTCAATGCAATCCCTATCAAAATAATACCAGCATTCTTCACAGAGCTAGAACAAACAATCCCACACCACAATGTGTATGGAACCAGAAAAGACACTGAATAGCCAAAGCAATCCTGAAAAAGAAAACCAAAGCTGGAGGCATCACAATCCCGGACTTCAAGATATATTACAAAGCTATAATCATCAAGACAGCATGGTACTGGCACAAAAACAGACACTCAGATCAATGGAACAGAATAGACCAGAAATGGACCCACAAACGTATGGCCAACTAATCTTTGATAAGGCAGGAAAGAATATCCAATGGAATAAAGATAATCTCTTCAGCAAGTGGTGCTGGGAAAACTGGACAGCGACATGCAGAAGAATGAACCCGGACTACTTTCTTACACCATACTCAAAAATAAACTCAAAAGGGGTGAAAGACCTAAATGTAGGACGGGAAGCCATCAAAATCCTAGAGGAGAAAGCAGGCAAAAACCTCTTTGATCTCGGCCACAGCAATTTTTTGCTCAACATGTCTCTGGAGACAAGGGAAACAAAAGCAAAAATGTGCTATTGGGACCTCATCAAAATAAAAAGCTTCTGCACAGCGAAGGAAACAATCAGCAAAACTAAAAGGCAACCAACAGGATGGGAGAAGATATTTGAAACAACATTATCAGATAAAGGGTTAATATCCAAAATCTATAAAGAACTTTATCACAAACCCAACACCCAAAAAACAAATATTCCAGGGAAGAAATGGGAAAAAGACAGGAATAGACACTTCTCCAAAGAAGACATCCAGATGGTTAACAGACACATGAAAAAATGTTCAACATCACTCATCATCGGGGAAACACAAACTAAAACCACAATGAGATACCACCTCACACCTGTCAGAATGGCTAAAATTAACAACTCAGGCAACAACAGATGTTGGTGAGGACGCGGAGAAAGAGGATTTCTTTTGCACTGCTGGTGGTACTGCAAACTGGTGCAGCCACTCTGGAAAACAGTATGGACGTTCCTCAAAAAATTAAAAATAGAACTACCCTATAACCCAGCAATTGCACTAGTAGGTATTTATCCAAGGGATACAGGTGTACTGTTTTGAAGGGGCACATGCACCCCAATGTTTATAATAGTGCTATCGACAATAACCAAAGTATAGAAAAAGCCCAAATATCCATCGATGGAAGAATGGATAAAGAAGATGTGGTATACACACACACACACACACACACACACACACACACACACACACACACACACAATGGAGTATTACTTGGGAATCAAAAAGAATGAAATCTTGCCATTTGCAACTATGTGGATGGAACTAGAGGGTATTATGCTAAGAGACATTAGTATGTGAGAGAAAGGCAAGTATCATATGACTTCACTCATGTGAGGAATTTAATATACAAAACAGATTAACATAAGGGAAGGGAAGCAAAAATAATATAAAAACAGGGAGGGGGACAAAACATAAACTCTTAAATATAGAGACCAGAGGATTGCTGGAGGGGTTGTGGGAGGGGGGATGGGCTAAATGGGTAAGGTATATTAAGGAAGACACTTGTTGGGATGAGCACTGGGTGTTACACATAAGGGATGAATCACTGGCATCTACTCCTGAAATCATTGTTGCACCATATGGTAACTAACTTGGATGTAAATTAAAAATTTACTAGAGACTCAAGTTAAGAAAAATAAATAAGGGGCGCCTGGGTGGCTCAGTCGGTTAAGTATCTGACTTTGGCTCAGGTCATGATCTCACAGTCCGTGAGTTTGAGCCCCGTGTTGGGCTCTGTGCTGGCAGCTCAGAGCCTGGAGCCTGCTTCAGATTCTGTGTCTCCCTCTCTCTCTGCCCCTCCCCCACTCACACTCTGTCTCTCAAAAATGAATAAACGTTAAAAAAAAATTTTTTTTAAAGAAAAGAAAGAAAAATAAATAAAAGGCACAAAGCTTAGAGGGGCACCTGGGTGGCTCAGTCGGTTGAGTGACTCTTGATTTCGGCTCAGGTCATGGTCCCAGGGTCATGGGACTGAGCCCTGCATCAGGTTCTGCAGTGAGCGTGGAACCTGCTTGGGATTCTCTCACTCTTCCACTGCTCCTCTCCCCTGCTAGCACTCTGTCTTAAAAAGAAAAAAATAAGGGGCGCCTGGGTGGCTCAGTCAGTTAAGCGTCCGACTTCGGCTCAGGTCATGATCTCATGGTTTGTGAGTTTGAGCTCTGCATTGGGCCCTGTGCTGACAGCTCAGAGCTTAGAGCTTGCTTCAGATTCTGTGTCTTCCTCTCTCTCTGCCCCTCCTCTGCTCATGCTCTGTCTCTCTTTCTCTCAAAAATGAATAAACATTAATAAAATTAAAAATAAAATAAAATAAAAAGCACAAGGCTTAGAAAGAAGAAAAATGTATACATAAACAACCCAAATAATCAACAGAGAAACATTGGAATTAAAAGTAAATTTAGCAAGGTTTCGGAGTACAAGATTGATACGCAAAATTAAATTACTTTCTCTCTATATATAAAAATTAATTTCTCTAGATCTACAAAATGCTCTAAATGATGCCACTTACAATATCAGAAAACATCAAATTATTCTCCTATATTGTTGGTGAGAATGTAAGGTGGTGCAGCTCCTCTAAAAACCAGTCTGGCAATTCCTCAAAATGTTAAACATGGAGCAACACAGCACTCCTGGGTTTATACCCATGAGAACTGAACATGTCTGTCCACACAGGAACTGGTACAGGAATGTTCATGACTGTGTTATGCATAATAGACAAAAGGTGGAAACAACCCAAATGCCATCAGAAGGTAAAGGTGGTCCATGCATACAGTGGACCATGACCCTATAACAGGAAGAAATGAAGCTCTGACTCTGGTTGCAATGTGATGGAAAAGCACAGGAAGCTGGTCACAGAGACCAAACTGTGTTCGTTCCACTTGTAGGAACTGTCCACAACAGGCAAGCCACAGAGACAGAAAGGGAGCCAGTGGTGCCCGGTTGGGAGCTGGGGGTGGGGGCAGGAGCTAATGGGGGTGTGTGTCCCGTGGTGATGACCGCACAACACTGTGAACACACCAAACCCACCAAACTGTACACTTTAAGTGGGTGGATTTTATATGAATTATAGTTCAGTAAGCTGAAAAAAATGTTTTTAAA
Organism: Neofelis nebulosa; assembly: GCF_028018385.1. NCBI lineage: Eukaryota > Metazoa > Chordata > Mammalia > Carnivora > Felidae > Neofelis > Neofelis nebulosa. The sequence continues at coordinate 13,294,896 of NC_080797.1, read as the reverse complement.
AAAGCAAATACCAAGCAATTAATTTAACAAAGGATTGAAGCCATGCACGGCTACTGAGGTAAGTAAAAGAATGGACATATGTTCACTGTTAGGAAACCGAAATACCATAAAGAAGTCGGTCCTCCCATAACTGATCTATGGATTCAACATAATTCCAATCAAAATCCTCACTGGAGATGCTTTGAAAATTAATAAATGACTCTAATATTTATATAAAAATGCAAAAAGATTTAGAAAAAAATAGCTAGAAGTACTGAAGTAGATGAATAAGGGGGCTTACAGAATCAAACCACACTGTGTTTGTTCTCTAAAGCTGCAATGTGGCAAAGGACAGACCAATAGCCTGACTGGACAGAACACAGAGGCCAGAAACAGGCCCTACACACGTCCACACTGGACAGCTGCTGAGCAAGGACCTTCCTTTCAATGAACAATGCTACACCCACTGGAAATCCCTACGAGAAAGAGTCATTCAGGACCTCTACCCACATGCAAACAGAAGTGGTTTCTAGATCAGCTGTAGATCAGAATGGGAAAAGTAACAAATAAAATTTCTAGAGAATGATATAGAAAAATATCTTCATGAGTGAGGTAAACAAAAATTTCACAACTGGGGGGAAAAGCACTAACAATAAGGAAAAAATTGGTGAACTGGACTGCAGTAAATTAGAAACTTCTATTCATCTAAAACTCTACTAAAAGAATAAAAGATAAAGCCACACAGTGGGGGGAGCTATTTGTAATTCATAAGTTCAACAAAGGACTTGTATCCGACACATCTGAATAACTCCTATTGAAGAAAAAAGAGGCAACATCATAAAAAATGGGCAAGAGACATGAGCAGGCGGTACACGAAGAAAATATCCAAAGATCTACCTGCAACTTTGTCAGCCATCAGGGAAATGAATTTAAAACCACAAACAGGTACTGCCATGTGATGACCAGATGACTCAAGTGAAGAAGACAAGTCACAGGAATGGTTGGGAGGAGACAGGCCAGGTAGCACACCCTCATACCACTGGACAAGTGCCTGCTGCAGGTGAGCACAGCACTGCGGGCACGCCAGTCCCTCCCCACGTGTGTGACCAGCAGATGTACAGTGGCCATGTGCCAAAAGAGATGTACAAGCATTTCCTGGCAACATCACTCAAACACCCAAATGTCCAGCTAGCAGAAGGGTGGAGGTGGCCTCGCCATACATTGTACTATCACACAGCAATGAAAGGTAGTGAAATGCTGCTACACAAAAACCAGCATTAATCTCCAAAATGTAATGTTGGGCAAGATAAGCCAGACACAAAAGACGACATAAGGAATTACATAAAGGTCAAAAGGTGTGGAGAAGAGGATGGGATTTCTGACAAGGAGCAAGAGGGCGTGTGGGACCTTGGCAATGCTCCAGCCCTGCACCTGCAGATGACTACGCAGGACGGCACAGTTTCCTATAACTCAGCGAGCTGCATACTTACGACCTGCGCCCTGAACTATGTATGTGTTGAACTTCAATAAAAATGAACAAGAGCAATTCCAAGTGAAGTTTAGATCAGAATATAAAAGGCAAAAAAGAAATAACGCATCTGGAACTAGGAGAATAACTTCAGCGCCTAAAAGTAGGAAAAAAAATACCTCAAGAAGAAGGCATGAAGGACTGACTGTAAAGGAAAAGATTACTACATTGACCTGCCTTAAAATTAAGAACTCTATTCATCACTAGGTAGCTTTCAGAGAGCGAAAAGGCAAGCTATAGAGTGAGATAAGCTGGATCCAAAAAACTATAAATGACACCACTTATAAAAGTTCAGAAAAAGGCAGGACTATCACCTCAGAAAACAGGAGAGTATTTAACTTTGGGGGGAATAAGGAAGGTAATCAGGTAGAAGCAAGAAGGGGCTTCCAGCGTGGCTACACAAATACCTGCTGTATGAAACTCGCTGAGCTGTACATTTACATCTGGTGCTCTTCTCTGCATGCGTTTTTCTTCGTAGTGTAAGTGATGACACAAACACAAGAGTTTTGAGCAGAACCACTTCTGTAGGACTCTGCCCCAGAGTCCTAGCCATTACACCGAGCCAAGAACAGGGGATAAAGGCTCACAGTCAGACAGAAACACGTAAAAGTCTGTTCGTCACTTCACAGTGAATTCTTAATTAAAAAACAAACAAACAAAAAACGTACTATAACTAATAAGGTAATTTAGCACATTACAGCAATAAAACTGGGGGATTCACTTTTCATACTAATTTCTGATAGTACCAAAAGCCATAAAATACTTAGTGATGTATTTTGTTAAGATAAAAGACCTGTAACCTGAAAACTATAAAACATTTCTGAAAACTGTAAGAAGGCCTAAATAAATGGAGAGATGTACCATGTTTATGGATTAGAACATTCAGGATCAGTAAGACCCCAAAATGGATCTACAAATTCAATGCAATTCCAATAAAAGTCCAAGCAGACTTGACAGCAGATTCTAAACGTTTGCAGACATTCAAAAGACCTAAAAACAAACAAACAAACAACTTTGAAAAGGAAGAACACAGCTGGAAGATTTAACCATACCTGATTTTTTTCAGCATGACTATGCCACATGAACGAAGGCAGCATGAAGGAGAACATGAGCACAGAGACACGGGACCCGTGCTGTGTCTGCCACTCGGCCTTCAACAGAGTTGCCAAGCCCAGGTGCTGGGACTGGGTTAGGGGAGGGAGACTGTCACCGCAATCCCTCCTTCACAACACACTGAGATTAACCCAAAACAGGTAACACACTTACGTGTAAAAGACAAAATAATAAAACCTCTAGGAAAAAACAGGGAGACAGTCTTGGTGTAGATAAAGGTTTCTTATTTTCTTAGAAGGGACACACAAACACAAATCTTGATGGGAAAAACTGATGAAATGGACTTAATCACAATGAACAACTTCTCTTCATTAAAACACTTTTAAGAAATGAAAACAAAGGCAAGCTATGTACTGGGAGAAAGAATCTGTATCTTAAAACTCAAGACCAAGACAAACGACTTAATAAAAAAGTCAAAAGACTTGGAAGACACTTCACACAGGAAGAGACATGTGTGATCAGTCAGCACCCAAATGAAGACACAGCAAGCACATTTAGTCACCAGGAAGATGCAATCTAAACCTACAAGGAGACAGTCCCACAGGCATGCCACAGGGCTCAAATCACAAAGACAGACAACTCTAAGTGTTGGTAAGAACTCGGGACAACTGGAGCTCTCTTAAATCGCCGGGACTGTAAAATGGTTCATCCTTCTGGAAAATAGTTCTAAAGTTTCTCACAAAGGCAAACGTGTGTGTTTACATCACCCACCAGCTCTGTCCCTAAACGTTGATCAGGAGAAACGACGTACGTGTCCACGGTAAGACCCGCACAAACTTCCATGGTGTCTGTACTCAAGGTAGGCAAACACTGTCCCCCGACGGGCACCTATAGGAGGTGCACCCTGGAACATGCAGCTTGGCAGCAAAAAAGCCTGACTCGCTGATGTCAGCAACAACACAGACGAATTTCAGCGTATGCTGAGCAAAAACGGCCAACCACAAGAGCACATTCTGTATGATTCCATTTCTATGAGGTTCTAGAACAGGAAAAAACCCTCAGGGGTGGAAAGAACAGATGACTCCATAGTTACATGACTAATCTAAAGAAATCCCGTTGGTAGCTGCTTCCAGGGGCCGGGCACGAGTGTGAAGCAGCACAAGGAAATGGTAGCCTGGACTGAGGCGGTCCTCACACGGTGCAGACGTTTGTCAGACCCACTGAATGTGCACTTTAAATGGGTGTATTTTATTATATAGAAGGAATAACCCAGTCAGGTTGATTTTAAATATGTCTCTAATCAATCACACCCACTATTTAGGAAGAAAGTTTAAGCTGAGTTCACTCCATGGTGCTTTCTAAAATCATCATCATAGTTCTGGGTTTATTGCACAGGTGCCACGGCGACACCAGAAATGTTCCGGAGAACCACCATCTCCCCAGTGCACGGATTTTACTGCTCTGAGTTTCCAGCCCCCACCCGTGTGCATACACAACTTTTCTATAGCCGTAATTGTAGCAGAAGCACACACAAAAGACATTTAGGGTCACACATGCAGATTCACTGAATACACACATGTTCAAATTGTGTGGCCCCTCCACTGACAGAACCTGGACTGTGTGGCCAGTGCCCCAGCCCTGGCTCCCTGCTCCTCTGAGAAAGGAAACCCCTTTAACTGAGAGAGAAGAAAATAATTCCTCCGATGAGCAAGAGACTCAGTGGGAGGGAGGAGGAGCACAGGGGAATCCAGGCTGCAGGGGCAGGATGGGGGACTGCCCAGGGCTCACGCAGCTGAGAGCAGAGGCCCCTTGCCTTGCACCCCCTGCCCGCTGGTTCCCGAGCCAGCAGGTCTCCAGGGCAGAGTCCCCGCGTGCACCCCTGCCAGCTCCGTCACAGCGGCCCCTCTTGTCTGCCAGGCCAGCGTGACTGTAGGAACCAGCAGGGGTACGTGGCACAGAGGGACAGAGAGGGCAGGGAGTGGAGAAGTCACTGCCACTGGAGTGGGACAGGAGGTGCGCCACCTTCTCCTTCTCGGGTGGAGGCCACTGGGGCTGGCTGGCTGCGGAAGGAAGTGTCTGGAAACCTGTGAGGGCAGACAGAGTCTGCCTGCGGGGCCTGGGGTCTTTTCGTTCGCAGCGGTCCCAACCCATGTTTGCAGCAAGCTCTCCCCCTGGCCGGCGGGGTTTCAGGACCGGCGCTCGAGGGAGCAGCTGGGCAAACACCCGGGTCCTCCCCCTTTCCTAAGCCTCACAACGAAAACACGCTACACAAACAGAAAATAGCTCAAAGGCTCACTGCTGTCCGGGGCCTGAGTCTCTGTAAGAAATCATGGTTAGTGGCGCTCAGCGAGAGCTGGAGCCCGTCAACCAGCACACAAACAGCTGCATGCAGCTCCCGTGTGGCAGTGTGAGCGGACACGTGCGCAGTGAGTGTGGCTCCCGTGAACAGTGTGAGCGGACACGTGCGGAGACTTCTGGGCTCACACGGCCCTTTCCTCAACTGTTGTCTGTTCCAGGGAGGCCTTTCATGAGTGCCGAGAAGGAATCTCTCTTCCTTCCAAGAGCACAAGTGGGCACCCCGCCCCCCAGAGCAGCACTGATTTGCAGCTGCCCATCAAACCAGGAGACAGACACTGTCCGCTTCTCAGAGGATCCAGGCGAGCCTTTTGGGGAAGAGTCACTGCTAAGATCACGTGGCCCAGCTCCTGACCCAGCTAACGCCCTCCCGGTCTCGGGTCTAAAACAGAGCCCATAATTTATTTCTCAGGAAAGAGGAGGAGAGGAAGCCCAGAAAGGAGAGGCTTTGGTGTGTCTGGAGAAGGAGAGGCGGGCGGGGGCGGGAGGTGGCCACCCTGACCGGCCCCCAGCGCTGCCCCTGCCCTGGCAGCACAACGGGGGCTGCAAGCCAGGTCCTAGCAAATACCCCCAGAGGCCGAGTACCACACAGGCATCAACACACTCCCATTAGTTGATAAAGTCCGTAAAACAACCTTTAAACAGAACTTTGAGTTTTCTGCCAATTGTTTATTTGAATGGAGGGGAGTGTGTATTTACCAGACACATTGTTTAAGACAGAATGAAAGGGATGACTTTATAAAATGGCAAAAGGACTTTGGCTTGCAAACTGCTGAAGCTCACCTCAGTTCTGAACCTATTCACACGAAACCCTGCATGCCAGTATCGGTGAGACCAGAGATGACTCAGAGGCCGTGAGGCGCCAGTCCGGAGGCCCCGCACCTCTCTCTCCTGCTTTCTCCTGCTTCCTTCGGGCAGGAGTAGCTCACCACCCCGCCCACCCCCGCTCGCCTGTGGAGCCGAAATCTCTAGCTGACGCTCAGTCGGAAAAGCAAGCATCTGCAGGCCTGGCACCCAGCTGGCTCTGCTTGTCGCAGACCTGAGCCCGTGACGTTGCCTGTTTTCTAAAGTCGCAGCACATTCTACGGAGCGGACAACAATACTCTTTTCTGAATGACCCCGTAAGTGAGACATAAAAATCGGTGGGCACATGATGCAGAGAGGAGAAAAAACAAACCTTCTGACCTGCTGGCAACAGGCGTGTCTAACAAGTTACTGGCTGGTGGGCCACTCTAAATAGAGCAAACACCACCACCCAGCGGCCTCTCAGTGACAGCCACACCTGTGCTCAAATGCCTTGCTCTCCAAAGTCTCCGAGCAGAGCCAGGTCTCCAGTCCCAGCCCTGTAGGCACTCAGCCCCCTTCTGTCTGCCTCAACCTTCCACCCTCCCCAAACGCCCGGGACAGAACTAGAGGGAAACAGAAACATGAACCGCGAGCCTCTGAATCAGTCAGCATTGCTACTTCCTAGCAGTTTGGACAAAATGCTTCACGGCAAAAGTGGTTCAAATCACTTTCTGGCATTCACAAATGAGTCACAGGACCTCCCGCTCTGCCAGACAAAAGCCTGACTGTGCGCGTCAAACCCTGGAGATGCTGGGGCCACCTGACACAGGGCCCTGTTGGGTTCCACACGCCCATTTGGACTCAAAGGTGAAAGACGGTAAGCACAGAGCCAACAACTTGAGGGTCCAAGACTGCCCAGGATATGAGGGCTCCGATGTGTCCAGGAGGCAAAGCAGCCCTCCAGCTTGTAGGGAAAGAGGCTCCGAGGCCCACGTAGTCTCCGTATGCTGAGGCCTTCGTGGGGGCCCTGGGCAGGTGGCCTGCGGGCACTCCAGTGAGGGCCACGCTCTGTCCACACAGCCCTGTGCCCTCTGGGCACTATGACAGCACCAAGGTGGGTGTCCAAACACTTCTGTTCTCTTTCTTGGGAAACTCACTCAGAAAAGACCGAATCAAAGATCCCCTTAAGCACGTGGCACTGTATTTTGGAGGGACTACTCTGCACACCAATCCTGCCGTGGCCAACTCAGTAACAGCCACCGTCCCCGCTTCTAACTTAGGCACACAGCCCTGCTGGAGGAGGCGTGCAGTTTTCTGAACAGCAACAGGACCACAGAGAAAGGCTGGATCATGCAGGAGGCCCGAGACGTGTCATGGGCATGGGCACAGGAGCCCCCACAGCCACCTTCCTCACATCTCTGAGACAGACAGGTTTCACGGGACGACAGACTTGCTTGGTACAAACATCTGCTCAGTGGGTACAGGTGGGGCTACCTGTGTGGAAGGAATGGAAGGAAGGGGTGGGGACAGTCCAGGGAATGACCCCCATGAATGAGACCACTCCGGAGGATCTAACTGTGTTGATGGAAGGCCAGAGCCAGGCCTGACGGAAGCCTCTCGTCCTCAATGTGGATCCCCACTCTGGGTGAGGTGGCCAAGGCCCCGGGTTGCCCTCTGACGACCATAGCATGACCTAAGAGCTCCCACAGTGAGGGAAGCAGATTCCAGCATGCTAAAGGGAGCAGGCCCAAGGTCTGTGTCGTGCCACTTGTCCCCGCCAGCACCACCAACACCTCCACTGAACACGCTGGCCGCCCAGAGAGCAGCAAAAGGCCACGGTCATGCAGGGTCTCGAGGAGAGAGCAGCCAGTGGTCCCCAGGCCCAACTCCATGCTCCAGGAGCTCGCCACAAGTGCACCAGGAAGATCCCCTGATCTGTCAGGAGGACTGAGGAAAGGGGGAGGCTGGGAGAGAAGGGACCAGAAACCAAGGACACCTGGATCACAGGCCTGCCTTGGGGCCCAGCAGAGGCCACCTGTGTGTGAACGGAAGGGCTGGGCCCCAGGACTACACACCTGACGCCTCGGCCCTGGGACAGTTCGGCCCAGCCTCCCAGGGGGCAGAAAGCAACAAACAAACAAAAAAGCCATGAACCCATCTCAGAGGGCCTGGGAAGCAGAGAGAAGCGGCTGCCCCTGGAGCTGCTGGGGGAGCAGACAAAACAGGGCACGCCAGGCACGGGACCTGGAAGCAAAAGATCCCACTCCTAAAAGCCACGGCGAGGATGGAGTGGGTGGTCATGGCTCACAGCTGGAAGGTCAAACTGTAAGATGCAAAATTAGAAGGAAATAGAAATCCCAAGGGGATGAGCAGACTGTAAGACCCAACATTCGAGCACAAGAGACCCAAAAGGGAAAAACAAGATAGAAAAAGAGGAAACCAGAAGCTAATACAGGAAAATTTATCTATTTGAAAAAAACCTTGAGGCTGTGCTTTGAAAGAGCTCACCAAATTCCAGGAACGATCAGAAAATCAGATCAGAAAATTTCCAAATCAGAAAAATTCCAAATTCTAAAACTATGGAAAAAAATCTTACACATCTTCAGTAACACACATATTTTAAAAACCAACAAATTGCAACTGACCCAGAAAAAACATGAGGCAGACCCCAACACCTATTCACGCGGAAAGCTCTCAGCCAGCACGTGGCCCGCAGTGCTCAGAGGGTTCCGCGCAGGATCCTGGAAAGCCAAGGGCGCTGCTGTCACCCAGCGCAGCACAGGGTCTATTCGGTGCAGTGAGGCAAGAGCGGAGATGAGGGGCACAGAGACAGGAGAGGAAGAAATAAAACTGTTCTTATTTGCAGATGGCACGACTGTCTACCTAGGAAATCCTCAGGAATGTAGCCCCAAACCTAGAGCTAAAAGGGAGTTCTGCAGGATCAACACACAAAAATAATCACATTTGTTTATACTGACGAGCAAGTGAATGCAGAAAGCAAGACTGCAACATCTCTCTACAACTGCTTCAAAGAAAACGCCAACACAGCACAAACTTCACAAACCTGTAGGAAAGACACAAAGACCTAAGTACGTGGAAACAGTGCCCCTCAAGCTCACAGGGCACACAAGCCCCTTCTACAGAGTGTCCTGAACCGTGAGGGCCCAGGCCAAGGCACACCATGTCCATGGCAGGCGCCTGCAAGGTGGCGAGTGCTGTGAGCAGGGCATCCTGTGTGCAGGCAGGGGGTGGAGCTCCTCCTGGGCCTCGCTGAGAAGCTGGAGGGGACATGGGCCTGGCTTGTGCATGAGACAGTGCGCAAGGGTCCGTGGAGGCAGTAGGAGGCGAGAAGGCCACAGGGCCTGATGTCACAGTGGAGACGTTGGCTTCCGCTCTGGTCTGATTCGTTGACTGCTGTACCCCTTGTCCCCTGGCACATGAATGAATGAACTACCATCTGAGCAGCAGCCTGGGAGCTGCCACCAGACTGTGTCCCAGTGGCCAACGAGCCAAAATGCAACCCAGCAAAGGGGTCTTAGAAGCCCTCTTTGTGCTAAAGCATTTCATTTTTATGTACCACCTGTGGTCAAGTTCCACTCAGCTCCCTGCCTTCACTGCAGACCACAACCACCTTCTCCCGACCAAGGACCCGCTCCCCCACAGACCCTGGCGTGCCCACAGGAAAGGCTGGCTAAAGAGGCAATCCATGAGAGAGCTCATGAGGGCCTGCCAGAGCTCCCACTGTCCAGATGCCACCTTCGCCAAATGACCAGACACAGCACGGTCTGTGCTGTGGGGGGAGGGGGGGGAGGGGGGGAGGGGAGGGGATGGGCACATGTGCTCCATCGGTGTGTGCAGTGCTGTGCGGGCTGCACATAAACAGGACGGGACAGGGACTGAAATGAACCCGCACTGGTGTGCCGACTGCCTTTCGGCAGGAGCACTGGGGCAACTCCACGGAGAAAAGGCAGTGTCTTCTACGAAGCGTGCTGTGACCTAGTCCCCACATAAACACCAACTAGCCTTGAGTCCTGCTGCACACAGAAATTGGTGTGAGATAGACAATGATCTGAATATAAAAGTAAAAACCATAAGCTACTAGAAAAAAATATGACAATAGTTTCTCCTCTGGGGCAAGCAGAGATTTCTTAGAAAAAAAATAAGTATAAAAGAAAAAAATCTCTAAACTGAAGTTCAATAAAATTTAGAAGTTCTGCTTGTCAAAAGACACCATTAAATATGAAGGCAAGTGACAGTGGGGAGAAAATATTTACAGTACAGGAATCTGACAAAGGACTTGCATCCAAAATATAGAACTTTCGTAACTAGTAACAAGATGAATGGCCCATTAAAAAAAAAAAAAAGGCAAGAGATTTGGAGACATTTCACAAAAGAAATGAACGGCCAATAAACCCAAGAAGAGGTGCTTGACATCATCGACAGCAGGAAAGCGCTAAGTACAGCGGCCACGAGACGCACGGCACGTCTGCTGAATAGTTGGCACTGAGGCCGACAGCGTCCGCGGCACCGCAAGGTGGAGAGCCGCCACGCGGGCGCAGGGCAGCCTCTGTGCTCGGCAGGTTCTCTGAAGGCGAAGCAAGTGTCACCCTATGACTTGTCAACTCCACCCCTTGGTATGTTCCCAGGCGCGGTGGAGATGCAGTCCACAAAAAGGCTTGGATGCGAATGTTCACGGTGCTTTCGCTAAAATAACCCAGACAGGAAACTGCCCAAATGTCAGTAAACAGTACAGCATAAAAACGAATTGTGGCACGTCCACACAACAGATAATAAAAAGATAAGCTGCCGACATACAAAATGCCACGGAGAACCGTTATGGTGAGCGAAAAGCTACACACAAGGGGGCATGCTGTGTGATTCTTCCTGCAGATTCGAGCCCCACGCAGTGCTCTCTGGCCCACATTCTGGGTGGCGGAAACATTCTGTATTTTGACTGGGGTGTTAGGGGTACACAGTTGTCAAAACTCACCAAATTGTTCACCTTATACACAATTTTCACATTGAAATCCTGCATTTCACAGTATATAAATTTACCTCACTTTTTAAAACCTGAATGAACTATAAAGATTGGCAACAACAGTATGGATGTATCTTAACAATGTTAAGTTTTAAAATAACACACACGGCCTGATACTCCTCGCATAAAAACAACTGAAATTTTTAACGAACTTTTCCAGATTGGTATAAATACCAGAGCTCCGCAGGGGTAGGGTCAGAGCGCGAGCTGGCTCTAGCTCTAGGCGACACAGTCAAGACAGTGACCAGACCACACACGCACGACACATGGTGAGAGCGTGTCCTGAACAAGGCTCGTGACTGACTCAGCTCTCTGCTCCTGAAATCCTGAGGTCTACACTTAAAAAGGAGAAGAAATCACAACGGAAGCTAAAAAGTGTACCATGCTATTCAGGACTGAGGGGCACCCACCACGGTCACCACAAGAAAATGAATCGTCTTAAACGTTACATGAGAAAGTGAAAAGAAAGGCTGAAATGTAATGAGCATTAGAAATGAAGCAAACCCAACAAGATCAGAAACTAAACAAATAAAACCAAGGTGCGCAGAGAAAAGGCGCCAGGGGCAGCAAAGGCACATCGCCACACCGGAGGGCAGCACAGGCGCACGGCCTGTCTCTGTCCTTTACTAAGGATACCAACACACCTCCTGGAAGACAGAGCATCCCCTGAGCCATCCCCTCGGGCCTGCAGCCCCTGCTGGGGGCTGTGGCTATCCAGGACAGATTGTTCCCTGGTGGCTAACCACTGCCGGGGTCCCCTGGGAAGCAGGCGCAGACAGGTTCTCTGCGGTGGCGGAAAGTGGAGGGGTACCCCTGGGGAGGAAGCGCAGGGTCCCCCTGATGAAACCCTGTTACAAGCCCTTTTTTCCACAGACCGCTGACCTCCAGGGGCCAGGGACTCAAGCCCCAGGCCTGATGCACAATATGTGCCTAAGGCTACCTTCTTTAAAAGCCAGACTTTTTGTTTGCTAATCTTACTCCACCCTCAGCCAGGAACTGTGGGGCCCTTCTGTGCCTCCAGGCCCTTGGCTAGGACAGCAAAGTGGTCAGCAAATTCCACCACAAAGCTCACCGAAATTTACTGCCCTGATTTCTTCCAACTAAACCCTGAGAACAAGTCAAATCTCTGGAGTCAGGGCAAGTCTTCTTGGTGAGACTTCAGCATCACCATCTTCTCAGAAGCCCACGCCCAGAACGGAGACATTGTGATGCCCAATCTGGGGGCTTCCTGCTCCTGGAAGCAGGGACCTTGTGGCTCTGAGCCCTCACCTGCCTCCCTGCCTACAGTTTCTGGGAGTGATGGGGCCAGGCGTCCAACCTGCTCTTCCTCTCCCTGCCCACTGCGGAAGGGCACTTTCAGGGACCTGGTTCTCTGCCAGCTCAGTGGTGGCTATGCTGACTTCCATCAGCAAGTTTATTCAGTGCCTCCCTGGTCTGCAGTCCTCACTGTTCTAAATCGGGCTCCACCTTGTCCAACTTGGCCTTCCTACGTTTTCTTTCCTACTCTCCAGTGAACAGAGAGAAAGCTGCACAGGATATCAGAGAGGAGAGGGCATCTTCAGCCCTCCTCTCTCCTTCTCCCGAGTCCTGCTGGCCTTGTCCATGTGGAGCCTGCACACCGAGAGAGCTTCCAGAATCCTGCCAGTGATTCTGGAACACATACACAGCAACGCATCCATGGCCATTCGAGAGAACACATTGTCACTGTCCAGTATTTCACAAAGAGCAGCCCTAAAGGAGAACAAGAAAATCACCACCTCCCTTCACCCAAAGGCCATAAGAAGCACACTGTGGACCATGGTGGGTGTGACTGTCTTTAGTGGAAACTGTCTTTGTTTAGGAAAATGTTGGACAGACCATCTGAGAGTGAAAACAGGTCCCAGGGCACGGTCTGGAAGGAGATGATGGAATGAAAGGGAGTTTAAGTCTAAGAAAAAGGAACCACAGCCCTGGGGCTTGTCTTCGAGAGCAGGGCTGTCTGTCAGGCAAACTTCTCCCCAAATCTCCCCCCACCCCACTCCCACCCCGTGTTCCTGGTAATGAAGGGAAAGGTTGAGCCAGTATGAGAAGAAAAGTAGGTTTGTAGGTGTATTAATTCAGCACGAGCAGAAATTCCCACACACAGCTGACCTTGCTCAACACAACCCCCTAAGGAATGCCCAGAGGAGGTGGGTACCCTGCGTCCTGAGACCCAGAGGGGCCCAAGGGGAGACTGCATGCAGACAGACATTCTAAAGGTGTGTTTTCAGGTAATTAAAGAGAGGGGCGTCTGGGTGGCTCAGTCAGTTGAGCGTCCGACTTGTGATCTCTGCTCAGGTCATGATCTCACCGTTTGTGGGATCGAGCCCCGCATCAGGTTCTGCGCTAACAGTCTGGAGCCTGCTCGGGATTTTCTCTCCTTCTCTGCCCCTCCCCTGCTTACATGTATGCTCTCTCTCTCTCTCAAAAAAAAAAAAAAAAAAAAAAAAAAAAAATTATAAAAAATAAGCTAATTAAAGAGAAAATCCATGGTTGAAATACACACTGTTCAGTGATGCTTCTTCACCTATTGTAATCATTTGTCATGTTACTGAAAATGCTTTTTAACGTAGTAATGCCCATGTACAGACTCCACACAAATCATTTTCAGAATTTCTGAGATCCCTACAAGTGAAATCTAGGAGTGGAGGGCATGAGCATTTTTTAAGTTCTTGATACAAAATGCAAAATTATGCTGCCGACGCCCCCAATTCACACTTTGTAAATACTGAATATATGCACCTCAGAAAACCCTGTTAACTTGGTTTTTAAAGCTCGTATCTCACAAATGTCACTTGTGTTTCCTTGGTCACAAGTGATAAAAAGGTTGTGAGAGTTCAGCTGCAGTCTGACTGCTCCCGTCCTTCCTGATGAACTTTTCCTCCTTATAACTTGTGTGACCTCTGTCTCCCTAAGGTTGTTCATCCTTTAAGTGTTTATCCACATTGTCCCAGTTTATCTTCAGTTTTATTTATGTGATTCTCTGCTGTGTAATTCTGTATTTTTATGCCATCCTATTTATCAAAAATTAATTAACTCATTATGTGCTCTTGCAATTTAACAGCAAGAGCCCATGAACCTTAACTTTTAAGTCTGATCATTATATAGTAGAATAATGATTTTCAAGAACCACACTAAAATATAAGGTCATTTAATTATTCAACCACTACATATATACACATTTTAAGTAAAACAAAAGAGTTACTTACCGAATCCAAAAAGCAAAGGTAAGACCCCGAGCTCTGTGCTATTGCTTGATTTTTAGAATATCCGACTGTTTTAAAAAAGAAAAAGAAAAGGTCTTTTATAATTCAATTTCTGATGGTATTTTCTTTCCTGAACTTAGAGTAACACATACTACTAGGAAGCTCAAAACATGGTACCCCAGCAGGTAAAATCCAATTGTCTTTAGACAGAGTGAGAGGGAAGGGAAGGGAAAACTGTGTCCCATCTTTAGGGATGGAGACACAGTCAGTGTTACATTGGGACGCAAAGAGCCCACCCAGACCCAGTGTGTTAAGGAGGGACTGCTCCCTGGAGGAAAACAAATTCAGCAACCATTCAGAGTATAACGAAGCTAACCCTGGGGAAGATTTCCAAAAAATCAAAAAGTCACTGAATGGAAATGTCTGTGTAGGTGCGAAGCAGTGACATGCGTGTGATTGGCTGTTAAGCACTCGCCGAACGGGATGCTTTATCAGTACTTAGCTGAATGTATCTCTCAGTGATGGTTCCAGTCACTGCCAGCGTTTACTATGTCTGCACATGCACACACCTAGGGGCTTCCCTGCTAGGTGCAGACCCCATGTTCACAAGGTGTGACTGTCCTCAGATCCCTGACGTAGAACGGAAAAGCTGAGAGCACACCACGCTGAGAACGGACATCCCTGGGCTGCCCATGCACGCGGGTGATGTTCACACAGCACACGAGGATGGCAAATTCATCCAGAATCGGGAGGTCACCTTGGGAAGAGGGCAGGACCAGAAGGGAGATGGGGGTCTCTCAGGGTGGGTGATGTTGGCTCCTCCTCCAGGTGCCAGTGACATGGTGCTGGCAGTTTGTGAAAATTAACTGAACTGGACAATTATGATAAGTGCACTTTTCTTACGGGTGTTATGTTTTGTTTTGTTTTTTTTTAAGCTTGTTTTTTGAGAGAGAGAGAGAGAGAGAGAGAGAGACAGAGCATGAGCAGGGGAGTGACAGAGAGAGAGAGGGAGGCACAGAAGCTGAAACAGGCTCCAGGCTCTGAGCTGTCAGCACAGAGCCCCACGTGGGGCTCGAAGTCACAGACCATAAGATCATGACCTGAGCTAAAGTCGGACGCTAAACTGAGCCACTCAGGTGCCCCCTCTTTTTTTTTTTTTTTTTTATAGTGTTTATTTTATTTTTGAGGAGGGGTGGGTAGGGACAGAGAGAGAGAATCCCAGGCAGGCTCCACGCTGTCACAGAGCTTGATGTGAACCCACGAACTGTGAGATCATAACCTGAGCTGAAGACAGATGCTGAACCGACTGAGCCCCGCAGCTGTCCCGGATATTATGTTTTAATAGATGTTTTAAAAAGTCTTTGGCTTCAAAGTGATTACGACTTACAACTGGGTTGGAAAAAGTGGCTGCGTGCCCACTGAGCCATGCTGGGGTAGCGCCAGGAGAAAGAGCAGAAGCCACAGCCTGCCACGGTGTGGGGAGCACCGGGCTGTCCGCAGCAGGTGGGAAGGCAGGCCTGGCCAGTAAGGAGCGTCAGCAAATTGAGCTGAGACAGCTGAGTCCGGACGGAGGGCAGGGCACGTTATGGGAGGATTTAGAGGGGCCGAAGGGGCCTCAGGGGCACAGATACACGCTCCACAGAAAAGAGGCTGCCAACACCTGAGTCGAGTTAACCATCCGGTTACAGATTTGGTGCCACGGAGGAAAGTCACACGAAGTGAAACAGATATGTGCGGAGGTAAAACAATAAATCCCTTCAAATAATCAGGCTCAGGCGACGTGACCAGGTTCCTTGGCACCAGGGACACAGCAGCGCACTTGCCTCAGGCCACATTAGAGCTCTGGGTTTTCTGTGCTGAGGACAGCACCTCTCCAAGGAGGGGGGGAGAAGGCAGCTGCTCAGTTGGGGGTTTGAGCAAATTCGAGCTCCAGGAAGTCTCCCTGCACCGGTGCCCTGGTGCAGGCTGTTTCCACGCAAGGTGGCAGCTCAATCTTAGCATGAATCCTAGAGCTTAGCCAACGCCAACCGGTTGGCAGACCGGTCCCAGATCTCAAAGAGCCACAGGTGTAATAAGCAGAGAAGAAGGGCACAAGGGGGGCCCCTGGCAGCCGCATCGGCAGCTGCAGAAAGCGCCATCATCACCGTCAAGCACAGCAAACCCAGGGAAAGGCCTCACGCGGTCGAAACCCAAGAGCCGTATGAAGAAGAGGAAAATGGGAAGAGACGGCCCACAGTCACATTTAAACTAGCAGGAGTTCTGTTTAAAAAGCTGCTCAGGGGGCGCCTGGGTGGCTCAGTCGGTTAAGCGGCCGACTTCAACTCAGGTCACGATCTCGCGGTCCGTGAGTTCGAGCCCCGCGTCGGGCTCTGGGCTGATGGCTCAGAGCCTGGAGCCTGCTTTGGATTCTGTGTCTCCCTGTCTCTCTGTCCCTCCCCCGTTCATGCTCTGTCTCTCTCTGTCTCAAAAATAAATAAACGTTTTAAAAAAAAAAAAAAAAAAAAAAGCTGCTCAGTAGAGTCAGGTTTCAGAAGGGGTACAAATCAAACCCCAGAATTTGGATAATGGAGGAAAATGTCTCACTAAGGAAGCTGGAAGTTCCTCACAATGAGTCCTATGTTTGGCAAAGACAAGGAATTTGCTTTAATATTACTGCCTTGAAGAATGTCAAATGTTTGTGCCAGGGCCTGCTGTCTGAGGGGCTGTCACAAAGGGACGCAGCTGGTTGTCATGGTCACAGCAGGAAAAAAACGCAGCCCTGGCGGGATTGGTGTCCTCACTCTTGGGGAGGGCAGAACTGTGCTGTACTTTCATTTGAGTAAGTGACCGCATTGTTAAGAAATGTTTTGCTCTGTTATGATATGAAATAATAAGTGAATCTTAATCCAATTTAAATAACTCAGCACTCCTGAAAAAAGAAACACTTTGGATTTATGCTCTCCAATAGTCAATGTAACTTTTCCTGCTTAAGAAAATACCATTATAGGAAAATCTGCCCTTTCAGATCTAATCAAATTAACTCCATCCCACACTCGTGTGTTACGGCCCCCATGACTCTGCCTTGCCCGTCTCCAAAGTGACAGCAGATTGCCTCCACTTCTTCACACTATTACAACTGATTTTTCTTAATTGACAAAATACATACAAATGTGACACGACTCAAGTTATATCTAATCTGTGGAAATATTTTATGAAAAACAAAACTTGTTTCTAAGATGGAGGTCAGAGAAGCAATCACACCAGCCACCAAAATGCCTTCAACTTATTTTATCAACTATGGAAGATACAAAACATCTTAGTAAAAGACGATTTGGAAAGGATGTTCAGACTAGTTTCAAAATCCACAATTCGTTTACACACATTTCAGATGCAAGTTGAAACAGATGTTCTACAGTAACTGATTTTTTAAAGTTTTCTATCTCAAACAAACTAAAGACAATGCGAGTAAGAAATCATTTGGGGAAAAAACCAGAACGTCTTCTGGAGGCATGAGATCATGGGGAGGATCAGGATGACAAGAATGGGGCAGGTCCTGGCTCCAGTCACTGAGCCCCACTGAGAACTCAGCAGCCTCCCCCTTGAGCCCCCTCGCTTCCCGACACTCCGTCCCCACTGCCCACCTTCTCCCGCTGCCGCCTTCTACAGGCCCTTTCCACCGAGGAAAGGGAATCGTATTTTATGTCCGCTATCCAGAACCTCCACTCTTTCGACCCCTCTGCTGATGCAAGTAAGGGTGATGATCTGCTTCCTGCTGGCACGAGGATTATATCCGTGTAAGAATTCAACAGAGAAATGGCAGGAAGGCCCTTCCTACTTCCCAAGGGAGTGCTGATGATTATGATAAAAAGAAACTAGCGAAGGTGTTTAAGAAGAAATTTACCTGCAGTGGTACTGTAATTGAGCATCCAGAACATGGAGAAGTAATTCAGCTACAGGGTGACCAGTGTAAGAACATATGCCAGCTCCTTGTAGAGACTGGACTGGCTAAGGACGACCAGCTGAAGGTTCATGGGTTTAAGTGCTTTTGGCTCACTGAAGCTGAAGTGAGGATTTCCTTGCAATGAGAAGTTCCCTTCTGTCCCTTGTCACAAGTTTAAAAACCTCACAGCTTGTATAATGTAACCATTTGGGGTCTGCTTTTAACTTGGACTAGTGTAACTCCTTCATGTAATAAACTGAAAAGAGCAAAAAAAAAAAGAATGGGGCAGGTCCTGACACTCCTCTAGCACCTATGTCTTCTCAACAATGGGACAGGCACCTGCTGCCTGCAAAGGAAACTGAGGCACAGAGAGGTGAAGGGGCGGGGGGGGGGCACCTGGCTGCCTCCTGCCCAGTCTTCTGCCCCAGAAGGCAGGGCCACCTAGAGGCAGTGCCAAAGACTGGTCTTTCCATATGAACTTTATAAAATAGCAGGAGAAAAAGTTTTCTTTTAAGTGACCAATTTTAATGACCATTTGTGGTTTTAAATTTTTTCTAAAGTGTTTACACTTTCCTGCTCTCCAAAGTAGGGTATGGGATGCTGTTTGTGAGGGATGTGGTGCAGGGTCAGGGGCACTTTTTGGGAGAGAAGTATCTGTTTCATTCTGTGAACTCAACCTCTTAACTCACCTCTGTGAACATCCACCCTCTCCTTGGCCCGGAAACACAAAGACAAAGACACAGTGCAGGCAGGACGCTGCAGAAGGGGAAGGCAAGGGGATTTGGAGGCTATGTGTTGAAGCAGCACACTGTTTTGCAGACAGCCAGTGTTCAGAGAGGTTAGCTCTGTTCGAGGGTGGACCCTGCGAGCTCCGGGGGAGACAGCTTGGGTTCAGGGCCCCTCTGTGAACTTGGGAGTAAACCAGCAAGTCCAGCAAGGATCAGCACACCTGCCCCAGAAGACCAGGAGAGCTCTGTGAGGTCATGCCAGGGACACACACGTGAGGGTCAGGAGTGAGACCAGGGGAGACCAGGGCAGCCTCCTGACCACCAAAACTGGCAGACTGAGCAGAGAGAGGAAATAGGACAGGAAGGGGCTTTGAGGGCAAGAAGCATCCGGGAAGAGTGGACGTCCCTCCCACTCACACCTCTCCTGCTCACACCTTGCCACGCTGAAACACAAACCCTACCCTGCACCCTGACTACCTGTCCACCCTGAAAGGAAAGTCACATGCCAGTCTGAACAGAACTAGTAACAGAGCCAACACTTCTCTGGCCCTACAGGAGGGGATCCAGAGGGATCCCAAACTTTCACCCTGCCCACCCCTGAAATATGAGGAGAGCTGCAAGGTTCCCTGAGGACCGCCCATGAGGGAGAGGGGCTGGCGCCACACTACTCCTGAGGTTAATTCTCAACTGTGGATGCACCCCAGCCTCTCTCAGGAAGTGTCCACAAGTGTCCACAATCCCAGTGCAGAGGCTGCACCCAAACCAATCACTTGAGAAGATCTTAGGGTAGGACTCAGGCATCAGGGCTCCCAAAACTCCGCAGGTGCTTCTCACATGTAACCAAAGCTGAGGCCCACTATTTAAAGAAGGACACACTCCTAAAACCTTCAGCGGCCTGTCCTCCAGCTTCAGCCTCATCATCTGGACCTCCTCTTCCAACCCAGCAGTGTATGCAGACATGCTATTTTCAAGTCTTACACAAAAACTTTAAAGTGAAGCTAAAGGAAGCCCAATATATTACAATTAAAGCTAAGAATGTAAAGCTAATCATTCAGTATAAAAGCAGAGGGTGAATGAAAAGCAATGATACCTTGACCCAGCATTATAAATTTCAAACTCAAAACGTAAAGACAAAAATCTTAAAAACTTTCAGAAAAGATACCTTTAAAGAGTCAGACTGTCATAAGATTTCTTATCAAAACCAGAGGACACCAGAAGATAATGAGGCAATCCTTCAAAATTCTAAGGGAAATTATTTTGTATGTAGAATTCTATACCCAGCCAAACTGTCAGTTGAGCCTAAGTACAAAATGAAGACATTTTCAGACATGTAAAAACTCTAAACATTTTACCATCTACACACCAGATATGGAAAATTTACTTTAAGGACTACTCTAGCAACACTAAATAACACTTATAAGACAAAAATTAAATAAAAGAAAAAGAGAAGCAAGGAAACCAAACAATGGCAAGTGCAGAAAGCAGAAGAGAACAAGACAGAATGTTTTTACAGGCTCCACAGACCCTAACACTTGGGAGCCCCCAGGGCCCGGCATGGAGTCAGCCGCAGAGGCACCCAGGTCTGAGTCTGAGCCAGCACAAGGTCTGCGGTGAACGATAGTCACTCACCTGTTATACTGCAAGTGCTGTCTTTACAAGGTCTAAAGTGTCGGCATCAACTTATTATTAAAGCACGTAAAATAAAAAGTTATAGAACAGAATGTGAAGATTACACACCCTGAAAATATGACTATATTATAACAAACAAACTCCCTGAGTGGGGAACACAGGAAGTGTGGTGAGGAGCACTTCAGCAGCTGAACGTTTCCTCTTTCACAGTGAGCACTAACTCACACATGTGGGTCAAACAAATCAAATAAGAACCAAAAAACACTGGTTGCTTCCAGGGTGTGGGGCTTCTAGGTTTCACTGTAGACCTTTTTGTATGCCTGAATTTCTTTTTATCAATGCTAGTATTAA
Source organism: Neofelis nebulosa (assembly GCF_028018385.1). Lineage (NCBI taxonomy): Eukaryota > Metazoa > Chordata > Mammalia > Carnivora > Felidae > Neofelis > Neofelis nebulosa. The sequence continues at coordinate 13,274,306 of NC_080797.1, read as the reverse complement.
AAAAAATGTGTTATTCCTCAAAGCAGACATTTGTGAGAATGAATAAATGCTTTTTTTCTGTCATGTACATTCAGGCTGGAGGGCTAGTTCATATGGAAGGTTGAGACAAAGGTTGTTGTGCTATACATGATTACTGCTTGCACAAATGCTCTACCAGCAAGTCCAAGGCCTTCTGCTCTTATCCCTAAGCCAGTCACCAAACAAGCACCAAAGAGCTACAGACCAATTTTCCATATGTCTACAGATGCAAAAATCCTAAAGAAACCTGAATAATTATATTGTATAAAAACAGTATCATGTCATTGCAGGTTTGTTCTGGTACTGTTCATTATTAAGAGAAATACTAACACACTGTAATAAATATGTTAGGAGAAAAAAAAAAAGCAATCACCTTAACAGATACCAAAGGGACATTTAATAAAATTCTATACTGATCCCTCGTTTTCTGAACGCTTACTAAGTTAGGAATCACAAGTTAACTTGAGAAAGGTATCTGTCAGAAAGCAACAATAAATATGATACTTAACACGGAAACACTAACACTCCCACTAAGTCAGGAACAATACAAGGATTCAGTAATGTGGCCGCACATTGTTCTTCCTGACTTCTTATCCCAAGAGAAAAATATGAACAGTGAAGTATAAATTAGAACAACAAAACGAAAGAATAACATTTATTCAGGATTAGATCGCCTAAATGGAAAATCAGAGATATTGTAAAAAACTAAGTTGGATAAGATAGTGCACCAACAAACTGGTAGTCTACCCCACCCACCTAATCCCAGCACTAGGAGTGCCTTAGAAACAAAAGAAAATTGTAAGACTCCTTCCTCTACAGGAGACAGAAGGAGGCTGTACCCTGGCAGGGGAGGAAACCCAAATACCACAGTCCAGGGACTTAGTTAAGAAGAACTTCTGGGTTCTTCTGTTCAGGCGAAGCTGACCGCTTGGGTGAGCTGACTGGCCATCCCTCCCTCATCACCATGAAGCCAAAGAACAGCAGGCTCAGGAGGCACCAGCAGGGCGAGGAGAGGCTGTTCCCACTAATGCACAAGACCAGCAGTCTCAGGCCTTCCCCTTCCCTTCTCCCCATCCACTCTGCAAAGGGGAAGCAATTGCATGGGACAAAGGAAGACAGAAAGGTAGAAAGAAGGGAGCAAGGCAAGAGAGGGAGGAAGCAGATAGAAGCTGTACAGGATGGTTACCTGAGGGCAAGGTCACCTGTATGGGAGGCGAGCTGGGGGCAGCACACAAGGACTAAAGAAAGGTCCTGCATCTTGTGATGAGATGTCCTCATCACAGGGTCCACCAGCCCCCGCACAAGTGCCAGACGAGGACACACAAATGGTAAGGAACTCATCACCAGCAGACCGCCACTGCAAGAAGTGTAGTCTTTCGGGCAGAAGGAAAATGACAGCAAATGGAAATGTGGATCTGGAAGTGAAAGAGCAGCGCAAATAGTGACTGTATGGGTAAAAACGTGATTCTCTTTCTTATTACGTATGTCTCATAACAGTTAACGCCAGTGTCCTGTGCGGTTTACAATACAGGCAAAGTAAAACGCAGGACAAGGTAGCATAAAGAGCAGAGAGGAGAAACGTGTGAATACTGTTGTAAGGTTCTTATGTTACACGTGTAGATGGACCTTTGAAAAGCTGATCTTGGTAAACTGAAGATGTATATATACTAAAACCCTAAATCAACCCCTAAAACAGCAAAACTAAATTATAGCTACTAAGCCAACAGAAGATAAAATAGAACCAAGAATTTTGATTGGAGTCCGGCTCCAGGCATGACAGCATGCAGAGCCCCATGGATTGCCTAAAATAGAAGCCTGTGAACATCACGAGGAACCAACTGCCATTCAGTCTCTGGAAGTGGGGATTGAAGAAATATTTACTGAAGAAGATGACCGAGACTCAGTAAGAACATTGAGGGTCTGTGGTACTTGAACCAAGACCTGCTCCACCCCTCCCTCCCCAAAGAGGAAATCCCACCTAGACAGACACTCAGGTTCCCCTTCCCCTTGCCAACATACAGAAATCCTGGGGGCTGCAGGACATTGGCACTCGTCACCCTGACTGCAGGCTCCTGTTGCTGTGGCTGAGTCCCCAACAGTGGAGAAGTAGGGCTCCTTCTCCCCCCACCCCCAACTCCCAACCTGGGACAGGGGCAGTATCTACCTTGGTTGTGGTATCACCAAGAATATTAGGGTCCCCAACGCCCTTGCCCTGGCTTGTGGGGAAGGGGCTCCTGCCCCTGCTCCATTTGCAACAGAGTGTGGAGAAACCCACTCTTGCACTGTGGTGAAAGACACCTGGTAGAGGGGGTAGGGGTCGGGTCTAAAGTGGCAGTCAAGGCACAAGGCAGGGGGTAACATACTCAAAGTACTCAAAAAGAAAAGCTGTTAACCAAGAATCCTATTCCGGAAAAGTTATCTTTCAAAAATCAAGGAGAATTAAGACATCTGCCTTATAAACAATACTAAAGGAAATTCTTCAGGCTAAAAAGACTGACCCAAGGGATTCCAGGGAGTACTTCAAATCCATTAAACAACAACAACAAAACAACAACAACAAAGGTAATTGTTAATTATAAAAGACAATATAAATATATATTTTTCCTTTCCTCCTTTAATTGATTTAAAAAGCAATTGTATAACACAACATATAAATAATGTATTGTTAGGCCTATAACATATAGAAATTCTTCATCTGGCAAAATCATCCTCTAAAAATGGACAAATTAAGATATTCCCAGATGTAATAAGTGCTGAGGAAGCTCGTCACTAGTAAGCCTGCCCCACAAGAAATGCTAATGGAAGTCCTGCCGGCTGTCATGCAAGAGCACCAGGCAATAAGCTGAAACCATACGCGGGAGTGAAAAACACTAATAAAGGTTACTCATAGGTAAATATAAAATCCAGTATTGTTCTATTTTTACTCTGAGTGTTTTCTTATCTAAAAGTCAAATACATCGAGCAATGATTATAAATCTACGTCAATAGGTGCATGAAATCGATGTAAACTGTGACAACATAAAGTGGGAGGTACAGAACTGCATGGCGCAGAGCTTTAAACACTATTGAAGCTAAGCTGATGTTAATTTAAACTAGATTGTCATAAATTTACTACGTTAATTGTAATGTCCACAGTAAGCACTAAGAAAATAACTTTCAAATACACAGAATAGGAAATGAGAAGGGAGTCAAAATGGCATACTAGACATAAAGAATTATTACATATTTCAATAAATACATGAAATGCTCCAATTAAAGACAAAGATTGGGAGAACAGATTTAAAAAGTACATGACCCATTTATTTTTTTAAAATATTTATTTATTTTTTTTTTTTTAATTTTTTTTCAACGTTTTTTATTTATTTTTGGGACAGAGAGAGACAGAGCATGAACGGGGGAGGGGCAGAGAGAGAGGGAGACACAGAATCAGAAACAGGCTCCAGGCTCCGAGCCATCAGCCCAGAGCCTGACGCGGGGCTCGAACTCACGGACCGCGAGATCGTGACCTGGCTGAAGTCGGACGCCTAACCGACTGCGCCACCCAGGCGCCCCAAAAAATATTTATTTATTTTTGAATGTTATGTTTGTTTATTTATTTATTTATTTATTTATTTATTTATTTATTTATTCGTGAACCGTGCGATCATGACCTGAACCAAAGTTGATCCATTTAAATGCTGTCTATAAGAGATTCACCTTAGATCTAAAGGCACAAAGGAGTTAAAAGTGAAAGGACAGAAAAATATATTCCATTCAACTAGAAACCAAAAGGGTTTCTAGGGGTGGTTGGTTATACTGATACCAGGCCGTAAGTCAAAAAATATTATTAGAAGCAAAGAATGTTCTATATTGATAAAAGGGTCAGTCAAAAGGACATAACAATTATAAAACCATATACACCTAACAGGAGACTCCCAAAATAAGTGAAGCAAAAACTGACAGAATAGAAGTGAGAAATAGTTCTACTAGAATAGTGGAAGACTTCAAAACCCCACTTTCAATAATGGATAGACCATCTAGACAGATGATCAGTAAGGAAACAGAAGACTTGAACAACATTATAAACCAAAAGACCTAACAGACATATACAGATGCCCTACCCCAAAACAACAGAATATCCTTAGACATATCCCTAGAATATGCATAGATACTCTTTGAGACACATTCCCAGAGATATATGGAAATGGAAACACAACACACCAAAACTTGTGGGACACAACAAAAGCAGTGCTCAGAGAGAATTTGCAGCTATAGATGCCTATATAAAAGAGATCTCAAATCACTAACCTAATTTCACATGTTAAGAAGCTAAAAAACTAAACACACAACTAGCAGAGGAAGGAAGTAATAAAGATCAGACCAGAAATAAATGAAATTGAAAGGAGGGAGGGGGAGGGGGAGGGGGAGGGGGGAGGGGGGAGGGGGAGGGGGAGGGGGAGGGGAGGGGGAGGGGGGAGAGGGAGAGGGAGAGGGAGAGGGAGAGGGAGAGGGAGAGGGAGAGGGAGAGGGAGAGGGAGAGGGAGAGGGAGAGGGAGAGGGAGAGGGAGAAAATCAGTGAAAACAAACATTGGTTCTTTGAAAAGATCAACAAAATTGGCAAACCTTCAGCTGGACCAATAAAAGAACTCAAATTACCAAATCCAAAATGAAAGTGGGTACCTTAATACTGACCTTAACAAATGTAAAAGGAGTCTAAGAGAATACTACAAACAACTGTGTGCCAACCAATTAAACAACCTACATGAAAGGGACAAATTCCTAGAAACACACAAACTACCAAACCCAACTCAAGAAGAAATAAAAAAAATATGAACAGACCTATAACAACTAAATAGATTGAATCAGTAATCAAAACCTTCCAACAAAGAAAAGCTCAGGACCAGATGGCTTCACTGATGAATTCTACCATTTAGAGAATAACACCAATCCTTCCCACACTCTTCCAAGAAACAGAAAAAAAGGAAACACTTAACTCATTCTATGAGGTCAGCTCCACTCTGATACCATAGCCAAAGACATCACAGGAAAGGAAAATCACACACCAACATCCCTTACAAACATATATACAGAAATCTCCACAACAGGTTAATCTATACACAATCTATACACGAAAGGTAAATTAGTGGTGGCGCAGGGCTGGGGGAAGCAGGGTGTGGAGGATGATGACTGAAGGGTACCGGGTTCCTATCTGAAGTGATGATAATGTCCTAAAACTGACTGTGGGGGTGGCTGCACAGATCTGTGAATATACCAGGAACCACTCGACCGTATACTTTGATGGGTGAATTGTGTGGCATATGAATACATTTGTTATAAAAAAATATTTGATTAACCCAAAAGAAGGCAGAAAAGGAGGGAAAGGAGGGGAAAAAAACAGAAGCAACTAATATAAAACTAATAGCAAGAAGACAGACTAAAAGCTATCATTAATCACATTAAATGTAACTAATGCAAACATTCCAGTTAAAAGGTGAAGATGGTCAGATTGGATTTGCTGTCTATAAGAATCTACAGGGAGGGCGTACTGTTTAAAGGAGGTACCCTTCAACAAATGGGTTAAAAGTTTAAAAAGATGGAAAAGATATACTATATTAACACTAGTCAAAATAAAGCCAGAGCAGTTAAATTAATATCAAACAATGTAGATTTCATAGCAAAGAATATTAGCCAGATAGAGAGGGTTATTTCATAATGATGAAGGGTCAATTCTTCATAACAACCCTAAACGTTAACCGAGTTTCAAAATATTGGAAGCCCAAACTGACAAAACTAGAGATGAACAGACAAATGTACAGAGTTGGAGATTTCAATGCCCCCTTTCAATAATGGAAAGAACAAACAGACCCCAAATTGGCAAGAACACAGTAGATTTAAACAAGACTCCTCAGCTTGACCTGATTCACATTTATGGAGAACTCCATCCAACACCATCGGCTACACAACCTTCTCAAGTACACGTGGGACATTTGCCAAGACAGGCCACAACCTGGGCCATAAAATAAATTTTACTAAATTTAAAGATTCAAGTCAAAGCATGTTCTCTTACTACAGAGGAATTACATTAGAAATAATTAATGAAATATATATGGAAAATCCCTCAAATATTTGGAAACTAAATAACATACTTCTAAATAAGCCATGAGTCAGTAAGTCAAAATAAGAAGGTGTTTTGAAACTGAAGAAAAAGGAAAGGAACATATCAAAATTTGTGTGATGTTTCTAAAGCAATAGTAAGAGAAAAATTTCTATTACTAAATGCCTATATTAGAAAAGAAGAAAGGCCTCAAATCAGTGACCTCAGCTTCCACCTTAAGAATTACGTGGGGCACCTGGATGGCTCAATTGGTTAAGTGTATGACTTCAGCTCAGGTCATGATCTCACAGTTTGTGAGTTCGAGCCCCACGTCCAGTTCCATGCTGACAGCCCAAAGCCGGGAGCCTGCTTCAGATTCTGTGTCTCCTCCTCTCTCTGCCCCTCCCCTGCTCATGCTCTGTCTCTCAATTATAATAAATAAACATTAAAAAAACACAACAACACAGAACTAGGAAATGAACTCAGGTGCCTGGGTGGCTCAGTTGGTTAGGTAACCGACTTCGGCTCAGGTTATGATCTCACGGTTTGTGAGTTCGAGCCCTGTGTAGGGCTCTGTGCTGACAGCTCAGAGCCTGGAGACCGTTTTGGATTCTGTGTCTTGCTCTCTGCCCCTCCCCTGCTTATGCTCTGTCTCTTTCCTTCAAAAGTAAATTAAAAAAAAAAAAAAAAGAATTAGTAAGTGAACAAATTAAATCCGAAGTAAGCAGAAGAAAGAAAATAATACAGAATGGAAACAGAAAACAGGCAAAATAGAAAAAAGAACTATATAGAAAATCAATGAAACCAAATGCTAGTTCTTTAAGATTAAAAAAAAAATTGGACAAAAATAAATCAAATGTCACAAGAAAAGAATTTTAAGAAGTAGAGGTGACCAATATTATGATCAATCACACTACAAATAAAAACACCCCAGTTTTTTGTTAGGCTGAATAAGTAAAGTATGCATGGTAGTCTCATACAAATCCTTACCAAAGAATAAGAAATTCAGGTGTACTGGGTTCTTAACAGGGATAAACTTTAGGGGTGCCTGGATGGCTCAGTCAGTTGAAAAACCAATTCGATTTCAGCTCAGGTCATGATCCTAGGGTCATAGGATTGAGCCCTGCATCAGGCTCTGTGCTAAGCACGGAGACTGCTTGGGATTCTCTCTTCTCTCTCTCTCTGGTTCTCCCCTGCGTGCGCTCTCTCAAAAAAAAAAAAAAAAAAAAAAAAAGAAAAAAGAAAAAGTGATAAACTTCATTTTTTAGGATATTTTTCACCAGAATTTGAACATGAAACTATTTTTTTTTTAATTTTAACGTTTATTTATTTTTGAGACAGAGAGAGACAGAGCATGAACGGGGGAGGGTCAGAGAGAGGGAGACACAGAATCTGAAACAGGCTCCAGGCTCTGAGCTGTCAGCACAGAGCCCAACGCGGGGCTCGAACTCACGGACCGTGAGATCATGACCCGAGCGGAAGTCGGCCGCTTAACCGACTGAGCCACCCAGGCGCCCCGAACATGAAACTATTATGAAAGTTAATAAAAGGAAACTTTATTTAGTAGAGTGGAGTTAGGAGATGGGCAGGGGGAGCTGTGGGCCCAGCACTAGTTAGCAATCGCAGACCCAACAGGAGGAGAGGCACCTTGCAGGTGGACACTACTTACTCAGCAACAGGAAGGTTTCCTGCTGCTCCAGCAACAGCCCAGCCAATGAGAAGCCACCATACTTCCAGCTCCCAGTATAGTCCAATGGACATTCTGTTTACAACAGCCCCGCCCAACCTCCCGCCTCCTCTATAAAAGCCTCCCCGCCTTACTCTCCAGACTTGCCTGTAATTCTGGTGAGGTTTTCCTGTCCTAGGTTGGGATTCTCTGCTATTCTCAAATAACCCCATCTTTACCAGTAAAATAGTTGGCAGTGTTGTTTTAAAGTTAACAGTGTTTAAGTACACAAGTCATAAGAAACCATTCCTTACAGTTGAATAATAAACTAAACAGGGTCACTAACCTCCTCGGGGTGAAGGAGAATCATGTCCTCCAATGACCACGAGGACACCAGAGTTTTCCAGTTTCACTTTCCATTTCTCAATGATAGTCATAGACTTGTCCTGAAAGCACAAGGACATTGGCAGTTCAGGAAGCTTTCCTCAAAACAGATGTGACTGTTCATGCTAGGGCTAAATCACCAACAGGAAGTTCGTAAGTACCTTACTAGCATCATTAAAAACCGAGAGCTCCATGGAGCCTTCAAAGTCCTGTTGCAAAACAGACTCCAAGCACTCGTCCAGCCACAGTTCAGCGTTGTAGACCGGGAGGATAATAGACTGCAATTCAAAAGAAGTGGATTAACAAATGTAAGTGTGAGGGCTAATAATGCCTTTCCTCCATTCCGGTTTACTTTCCTGTTAACCCTGAGCATTAGCCCCATGCTCATTTCCAAAGGGCGAGGCCCGAGATACAGAATAATTGGGAATAAGGCTTCCAAAGAATGTGTCACCAAAACAGAAGGTGCCTGTTCCTTCTCTCCAAGTTCTAATGTTCTTTTGCTCCATAAGATTTATTATGTCTTAGATTTCACTGAATTGTCTTTGGGATACTTTTGAAAAGGAAACAAAAATATTAAAGGCATAAAAAATTTTCACAGTTCAATGGCAAATTCATGTGTTCTCCAAACACTGGTCAGAAACATCATTTCGGCATCTGTGTATCTTCTAATTCACTCATAAAAATAATCTATTGGTCCTTTTCTTGGTGGAGTAAGCATTTTCAGTGAACCATGACATTAGAGAAACTCCAGCAAAGAAACTCTTTTCAAGTGCCTGGACACAGGCTTTAACAAAGTATGGGGGTGGGTACTGGGAAAATGGGGGTGACCTCCATCTATCTCTCTCTCCTTTTGCTCTACTGAGTTTAGGACAGTTTGGTGCTGTCTTTCTCTCCTACAGCCCAAATCAAACAAAAATCTCTAAAGTGTATGGAGTAAAACAAGTGAAACCTGACTGCCAACAAAACAGCTGATTACTGGAATTATCTTAATTTTGTACGTTACCACATTAAGCAATATGAAATACCCAAAGACAGAAATTACAGTCTATCCTAACCCTTGAGTTTATACCCTAATGAGGAGTGGACAAATTCCTACACAAGAAGACAGAACACGGTCATCCAGGTGTGTGTACACAGTGCATATGCATACACATACGCATGGGCACAAACGATATGCACATACGTGAGTATTCAGTATCTACCTGCAGTATAGACAGGATTATAAAAATACTAAATCTGAATACGGTTTTGAAAAACTCATAGATTGAAAATATAATTCAAATTCTTTACTCTGTGGATCTGATTCAACAGCGAGAACCTTGCCTGAATCTGTTAGCCAAAAAGTGGTTACCTAATTTACTCACATATTTACTTTCCTTTTAGTGTTTATTATTTTTGCGAGTGATAGAGAGAGAGACAGAGAGCAGGGTAGTGGCAGAGAGAGACACACACAGAATCGGAAGCAGGCTCCAGGCTCTGAGCTGTCAGCACAGAGCCCAACTAGGGGCTGGACTCCCAAACCAGATCATGACCTGAGCCCAAGTCAGAAGCTTAATCGACTGACCCACCCAGGCACCCCACATATTTACCTTTAAAGTAAGCATTATTCTTTAATGGAAAAGAAAAAAGGAAAGCATGTTTTTAATGTCCCCAAGATCTACAATAGAAAACAATGTGGATTTCCGTCAAAGATGGGTCGTAATTAAGTTCTGTTGGCACTCTTCTGCTGGAGGTTGCTTTGGGTACAGACCCCCCTAGGAAAGCTCCTGGGAAGTGGTGACCCTCAGTAGGCGACGTGGGGGTGAGGAGAAGGGACAGGGAAGGAGGAAGAGAGAGAGCGGAGGCTGGAGGTAAGAGGAGACAAAGGGGAGTCGGGGAGGGAGGGGACGGGAGGAGACGAGGGGACGAGGGGAGAGGACGAGAGGAGGGGAGGGGACGGAGAGAGGGGGGAGGGGACAGGAGGAGGGGCCGAGGTGGTCCCCGCGACCCGGGCACCTACCACGTGGGGCGCCGCGGCGCGGTCCCCGTGGGCCTGCATGGCCGCGAGCTCCTTCAGCCGCCCCGCCCCTTGAGCCCGCAGCCACGCCCACGTTGGCCTACGGCGCGTGCGCGGGCGGCTCGCCCGGAATGCCCCCCCTCCCCCTCCCCCAGGCCTGCCGCCTCTGGTTGGCGTGGTAAGCCTGCGATCTAGCGGGGAGTGGAGAGGAGCGGCCTAGAGAGGCTGGAAGCACGGAGCGGGGGAGCAGCGCCCCCGCGCGCCCAGGGCGGGGAAGGGGGCGGGCCCGGGGAAGGGGAGGCCTGTGGGGAGGAGAGTGGGCGGGACGGTGGCGGGTCGGGGGGGCGGGCCCGTTGGGAGGAGGAGGGCTCGGGGGGCTGGGGCCAACCTGGGGAGGGGAAGAGCTCGGGCCCAAGTGGAGCGGGGAGCTGGGGGAGAGCGGGAGGAAGGCAGGGCAGGGAGCAGGCCGGGGCCGGGGGGGGGGGGGGCGGGGGGAAGAGGTGGACCCGTGGGGAGGGGAGGGGCAGGGGGTGGGCCCTGGGGGAGGGGGGGCGGGAGGGTTGGGGAAGGGGCGGGGCGGGCACGTGGGGAGGGGCAGGGGGCGGGGTCGGCGAGCCCTGGGGGAGGGGCGGGAGATGGGCTCCTGGGGAGGGGGCGGGGCCGTCCGGGCGGTGATGTGTGCGGGTTCCTGGAGGCCGGGGCCTTGTGCTTTGGAGCTTGGGCGGCTCTTGTGTCCCCGTGTGTCCTCTCTCTGCCCTGTCCTTGGGCCCCCCAGCCCTCCTGCTCTCACCTGCGGGAATTAATCAGCTCTGGAGTGCTCAGTGAAATAAAATGTTATAAACATCCTTTGGTTGTGGAGAAGGTGGGGTTTGTGAGAAATCACGCTGTGCTGTTGGTTACAACTTAAAATCCAAACCAGATGACCTTTAACATCACCTTTTTTTAAAAGAAAGGAAGCACGTGACAAGTCATCTGACCGACCCGACGCAGGACCAGGAGAAGGCTGAGAGGGAGACGAGGACACCCGAGCCTTCCCCCAGGAGGAAGGGGCGTAGGGGCGGGGCCTCGGTGTGCCGCCGGCCTCCACCCCTCATTTCTGTCTCCCCAGCCGGACAAGGGTTGTCTGGGCTCAGCGCTCCTGTCCTAGAGCCCCTAACCCACGTGTGTCTCCTTGCAGCTCTGTGCAGCAGAGTCCCCGAGACCCTTACCCCACTGTTTGGCACCGAGTAGTGGTGTCCTGTCAGCGGTGTGACCCCTGGGAGCTTGCGCCCCTCCCGGTGGGACAGGCCCGTGAGGGCCCACTGAGTTCTGCCTGAAGCTCGTGGACCAGTGGCAGCACTCACTCACGTTAGGGTGATTATCCCCCACGTTGGTCCCAACCAACGTAAATTTATGACCGAGTTTACAGCTATCACTGCCGGCACAGATTTTCTCTTGCCCCAAACCAAGAATATTCCACAAACTAACAATTAAAACAAAGCCAAACTTATTCTTTAGATTTTTAAAGCATCACTTTAAATGTAATTTTTCCTTAACCTGCGTCAGTATTTGCAAAGCCCTTATATGGGTTGAAACTCTTAGGTAAGATGGGTAAAAATGCAACCTTATTTACAGTGGCATATTAGGACTAGCTTATTTTAAACAAGTTGGTAGAAAGCCTCAGAGTAGTGGGGCTCCTGGGTGGCTCAGTAGGTTGAGTGTCTGAGTCTAGATCTCAGGATCATGAGTTCAAGTTCAGCTGCTGGGCTCCACCCTGGATGTGAAGCCTACTTTAAAAAAACAAACAAACAAAGCCTCCTAGTAGCTCCCGGAATACCTGCAGGCTTTAGAGCCACAACCCTCAGCAAGCAATGGGAGGAAGAGGTAAGAGGTCATACATGGTGTCCCGTGCCTCCACAGCACATGACATCGGAACTGGGCTTGGTTGCCCTGTCTTGCTTCCTGCATATCTCTTGCTGCCAGAAATTTACTTTTCATTGCCTTTCCCCTAATAAAAATTTGGTGATAATCTGCTTTTTGTAAACATTCAGAAACGTCAGAACATTGCAAGCTTCAGAAATGCAGGGTTGAGGCTGGGTAAGGGCCTGAGATTAATCCCTTCCTGGATGGCAAGATTCTCAGCAGAGAGCAGGCCCTGGGGACTGTCCCCTCTCCACACCAGAGGGACAGAGGGAGGACTTGGGGCAGATTGAAAAGATAAACAAAGTCACAGGACACCTGAGGGGAGGCATGCAAAACTCGTACAGCTTTTGGCTCACCAGCTGACCTTTTCCTCTACTTTAGTGGCTGTTTGTTCAGACTAATTGGTGGACACTGGTTGTACCCAGAAGACTTGATGCCAGTTTCCAGGGCCTTCAAATATGGAAACTGCCCAACAGCCTCTACCATGCTGGTGTATGGGGCAGATAAGTGGCGAGGTCTGAGCCCCAGACTCAGGAGTCTGCATGCAGAGTGTCAGGGGAGGGTGAGTTCAAGCTCCAACAGCAGCCAGACGTCCCCCACGACCCCGGTAGGATGAACCCCAACACAGCTCCAGCTGGACCTGCCAGGACCATAGGCCTGCTGGGAGGCAGGGACCCGCCGGGCACTGGGGAAGGAGACTGGCTGCCCTTGGTGGCCAGGGCCCCTGGATGGTAAACGTGTTCTCCAGGGAGCAGCCAGCTGCCTGAATGTTCGGCCTGCGCTGTTGCTGTGTTTTAAGTCTGCTTGGGACTTGTGTTGGTTTAATGGCTCATTAAGGGGTTGCAGCCCATACTTTTTAAACAAAGTAACTTACTAGACATGGCCTAGTGTGGATATGATCATGTCAGTTCCATTGTCAGCAGCCTGACTTCCTGGAGTTGAGACCTGTTGGGGTTCTATTGCCTCAGTAAGGATTCTGGCTTATGTTTTCATCCCCTCCACTGGGTTGGCCACTGGGTACAGGGTCAGGGTGCCCTAGACCCCATTGCTGTCCCCCGCAGCCACAAGCAGGGGCTGGCCAGTGGGTGATGTGAAATCTGGAACGGCACCCTGTTAAGGGGAATCTTCTCCCCCAGAGGCTCTCAGCTCTCCCTTGGGACGCTGCTCCCCGCCCCCCTCAGCCGTGCTTTCTGGGAGTGACCCCACTCTTACTGGTGAAGGGGTGAAGGGGCAGAGTGCCCTCACAAGGAGGATAAGGGGTAGACTGGGCTAGACTCTGTCCCACAGAGTCAGAAAATCATATCACGTGGTGGAGGGGCTGAGCAGCCCTATATGACCCTGCAGGGAAAATCAAGACCCCACTCAACACCTTAGCCATAGAGCACACAATGAATGTTTTCTGAGGAATAACTAATGCGTGGAAGCCATTTTGTTGTACCAGTGTGCATTGTTCTGAAATGGACCAGGTTATCAGGAACTCTGGAGAGAGACCGAGAATCCCATCAACTAAACATTTTCTAATGCCAGGCACTTTACAAATATTGTCTCATGAAGGCCTAGCATACATGATTGACCTGAACCCAGAGTCTGGGCTCATTCACCGGACTGGCCGCAGGAAGCAATGAGGTTCCCACTAGAAGCTGCATTCAATTAACAGCTGAGCACACACATCTGGAGTGGATTTGATGCAAGCATTTGAGTATCACATAGAGTGTTTGTCTTGGCCTGGGTGCCCATCCCCTTAGCCCAGAAAGCAGAGCCCGAGTTGGGGCCTTTGCAGTGAGGGCTTTTGTTCCCAAGAGGCTGGGGGCAGGGGTGTGGGGCTGGGAAGGAGAGGGAGCCAGAACCAGTGTGCTCTGTTGATGGGGTCCCCATTGTGGGCAGCTGGAACCCTGAACCTTCCCAGACCACTGGAGAATTATCCACCAGAGCTCGAAGGAGAGAAGCCTTCACCCTTGGTCCTGTCATCTGGGGTCGCCCCTTGGGGCATTCACTCCCCTGCACTTGTGGGTGGTAATGTGGGATCCCACAGGTATCCCCTAGGGCACGGCCAGGTGAGGCTTGTCCAGAACTGTGTGCCGTGGGCCTGGCTGGAACCAGAGTATGAGAAAAGCTGAGCAGGAGGCCAGAGGAGGCTGACATGAGATTGGAAAAGCAGAAGGAAACTTAATGTAGGGCCTCCAACTGCCACCATCAATGAGCACATGTGTATGATTCTGGAGTGATCTCAGCCATCTGCTCTCCAGGTTCTGGGTAACTCACAGGTGGGGGGCAGGTGCCTGTGGGAGGTGTGTGCACAGCACGGGTGTTAGTGCTTGAGCACCCTGCGTGTGCGAAAGGCCAGGAAAGGCCAGTTACACATCCTCCTCCTAAGTTTTAGTAGGAAAATGTCATCTGTAGGAGAAACGGCTTGGTTAAGTTCATAGAACCTGGAGAACAGGAAAGCCAGAGGCTTCAGGATGACTTCAGCCTTTTGAGTGAGGCCTCACAAAAAGTGGCTAATGTCAATGACAAAGCCAGGGGGCTGCTGGGAGCCTGGCCAGGGTGTTAGCCAGGAGCCTCCCTCAGCCTGCCTCAGCACCTGTCCCCGGCAGCTCATGTAGGTGAGGGCCACATGGGATCTGACACCCATTGCATCCTTTACAGCTAGAACAAAGCACGGGTGCTCTTGCAATGTTCTTTTATCCACTGCCATCCCGTCTTATGGGAAAGGCCATATTCACGGTGGCCAGGCATGTGGGGGCCATGCTGGGACTGTTTCTGGGCTGGGCCACTTCTTGGCCAAGTGGCCCTGGGCCATGGACACAGTCTGAGCCACTGTGCCTGTGTGAGCATCCATTTCTCATACAGCCCAGGCTGTAGCCTTAGGCTCGGAGTGCCCAACAGGGCCAATGCCTACCCCACACACCTGCTGTGCCTCCTGGGTGTCCCACACCAGGGTCCAGCCCCAGGAGCTGAAGACCCCACCCTGCACCTTCTCACCCACTATTTGCAGACCATTCCACCTGCACAAGCCCCCCCTGCAGAGCCTCTGAGCACCTCATCCTAACCCTCATCCTCAGTTCAGCTCGCGGCCTGTGGGCCATGGGGCACACCTTCCTCTGGGTCTCCTGCTTCCTGCCCTTGTTCCACGTGGCCCCTTCCCACCCTGAAGCTAATTCCTACTTGTCCTTCAAAGCTGAGAGTGCTGTCACCTCTCTGTGTCCTTCTTCAGTGCCCCGTGGCCCCTGAATAGATAGCACCATCGTAACACATCACAGAGCCCTCCTTTCATTTCTGGGGACTGTTGGCTCCTGGGGAAGGGGCATGTCTCTGGCTTCAAATCCCCAATGTGTCCTGTGCCAGCAGCTGGCCGATGCTGTCAAAGATTGAAGGACCAAATGTCATAACATCCACATGATCCACATCCTTGATTTATAACCTCTCTGTTCCATGGGTGAGAGTCTGCTCCATCACACAAAAAGTATTAAAAGATACTTTTCAAAAAAGTAAAATCATGAGTCATCCAAATACAAAATGAACACGTGTCAGGATTTTAACTCATCAATAAATGGGGAAACCAGTAAGATGTTAAGCCTGATCAAACGTAAAATCTGAATATGGACACATGTAGACACAGTCAGGAAGGGAGTGCACTCACATCACACTGGGGAGCACCCACTGGGCATTGACCCCAGTCAGTGTTTGGAATGATCTCTTCCACAGGGTGGAAATCAACTGCATCTCTGTGGACAAGATTCCTCTGCATCACATTGTTTTTTTCTAGGCTTAGGGAGTTGTTACATCACTCTATCAGAGATAATGCAAGGTGCTGACCACTGCAGAGCCAGGAGACCCAGCACTGACCAGGCTTTCCACTGGAAGGGTGCCCAGCCATCTGTTTGTCATTTTAATGCCATTTACACTTTTTCCTGGTAAAAGCGCCACGCAAACGCCTACTATATCACTTGGTGGGACCGAGCCCTGCATCAGAAGGAAAGCACACATCTTTCCTCCTGAGGAGAGGTGTGCTGGGACCCCAGGGGAAGCAGGGCACTGTGGGATTGGGACCCTGCGATGCTCTCCCCTGAGGAGAGTTTGGGGGAGGTGGGGAGGGAACCCCAGCCATCCCAGCTCACATCCAGGCCTCCTGCCGTGCAGGCCAGACACGCACAGTGGTGCTGCTCACACACAGGTCACCAGCACTCGCTGGTAGGGGACAGCGTCCAGCAGCCAAGTAATAAGTGGCCTGTATTTGAATCCCCGATGGGGACAGCTGTCACCTGGTCCCCTAGTGCTGCCTCCCTGAACCATGAGATCTGACACTGGATCTCAAAGCTTCCTTAGCTGGATTTTGTTGAGAGACACTCCTACATGGATCCCTCAGGCTCGACCTCACCCAGCTGGGCATGCCAAGAATGTAAAGCTTGGCATGCTCCTTACCTGGGCCGATACACGAGCAGCCGGGAGGCATGAGGGAATGTTGCCGTCCAGGAGGGAGGCCTGGCTTGCTTGCTGCCTGCTGTAAAGAGAGGCCCTCTCCTGGTGAGGACCCCTGCCCACACAGCGTCTCTTGGGTCTGGGAGAGGGGCTCGGGGAACCCATGCACGCATGCTGACCCTCTAGCCACTGATTTTGCTGTGAGGAATAAACCTGTTTATCTCCTCCTGGGAGCCCCATATCTTCTGTGAGCATGTGAGTATGTGGCAGGCTATCTCGGCAGCCCCAAGTGGAGGAAGACCTCCCACCTTGCTCAGTCCTGCGGCGTCTGGTGGACACTGTGGGGACTGGGGCCTTGTGCTCACACCTGCTGGGCTTGGCTGCTTTGACTGCCTCTCTCACTCCAGGTACCTGGCCTGGGGACCCATCTAGCTTGAGGAGGCCTAAGCTAGAAAAGCAACAAGGAAAATCAACATCCCAAACCCCAGCACGTGAAAGATGTGTCCAAACACCAACACATTTTTATACTTTCACGTTTCAGCCCCCCAGGCTCATGGCCCCAGAGACCCCACCGCTCTGCCCCCAGCACTGTCTCTCCTTTAAGTTGCTGCCTCCGTGGGGGCAGGGACAGGGTCTTTTTGTCCACTGCCAACTCCCTGCGGCTGGCAGAGTCCAGTGACCACGTGAGTCAGCTGCTGGTGCAGGGCCAGGGCGGGGAGGCTGGGAAGGGGCCTGGGGCTGGCTCTCCAAGCCTGCAGGGTGGACACAGATACCGCTCCAGGGCAGGCTTCGGGTCCGGGCCGTTCCAGCCCCTCAGCCTGTGACCCATGGTCAGACAGGAGAGTTCCCACTTGCAGGGGGCTCACATGTGTGAGCTACGCATCTACATGTAGGTCTAGTTAGGGACTTAATATTATCAAAATGACTCAAGATGTTCAAAATACCTTTTACCTCAGTTTTACATGGTAGGTATAGAAATTACCAAACAGCAGGTGTATACTGTCTGAAATAGACTGCTGGTTTGGATTATGTGGTTATTTTGATGAATGTGGACAGTAAAGTCAGGTAATAATTCAGGCTTTCTCAGAATTACATTGTCCAGTTTGATGACAATCAGGAAGGGCTGTGCCCTGCCCCCCCCCCCCGCTCCCCCTCCCCCCGGGCCGGATTCAGCCTCTCACGTGTTTGTTGGGGGCTGCAGAGCATTTTGGACATCAGTGTATGGATTCTGGACCACATGGTAACTCTGAGCTCATGCCGTCTCCTCCTGGGGACCTCACTGGGGGCTGAGTGAGGGCTGTTCTCTCCTGCCAGGCTTCACAGTTCCCTGGGCAAATAAATGCCACAATATCGAAGCTGCACTTTGCCCTTTGCTCCTCAGTGGGTCCCCGAGAGCCTGTGGCCTCATGCGGCCACTGTCACCATTGCCCATTCCGAGATCAGGCCCAGTGTTCCTGGGTAGAGCCCTTCAGCTCTCTGTAAGAGAGCTTGGCTACACTTATGTACACATTTTAAAGTTTTAATGTTCTATGAAAATAGAGCTTTAAGCAAATAGGGACAAGTGTAATTTTTTTAAAGCAAACACTCAAATACAAGAGTCTTTTAGAACACATCTTCTGAGAATTAGCCTGGCATTTTTTCCACGGCTTATCACACCTGCGGCGTGGCTGCTGCGCTTTGTGAGCTAACGATACCGAAGAGTGAGAAATGATAACCGGCAACACGGGCATCCCCAGATGTGGGAGGAGAGGGTGCTTGCCCCTCAACACTGGCTCCACAGCCTGTCATAGCCTGAAGGCACAGGATAGCCATTCTACAGGTCCACCCAAGCAGACTGGCCAGGAGTGTGTAAACTTGGTCCATTAAATGAAATTAGAGGCACTGATGATGAACTTCCTGCTGGTGCTCCCTGCCTTTCAGGTTTCTTGGCACTGGCTTCTGGATTTGGTTGACAAGTCCCTGCCGTCTGCAGAGCCCCCAGTGCAGGAGGCAGCCCGGGGGCTCTGAGGAGCTGTGCAGGCACGAAACCAGGGCCACGAACAGGTGAAGAGTTCACCCATGCGGCCTCACTCTTGGCTCACAGGCCCTGTGTCCCCTGGAGCTGAGGGAAGTGCCGGTGGCCACTGGCCCTGGCTATGTCCAGGTGAACTGGGAGCTGCGCAGGGTGCCTTCTGGGTCCTCCCTTTTACCTGCTCCCTGGAATGGACTGGAGGGGCTGGGCCTCAGAGAGACATTCCCCAACCTCGGGGCACCAGCACAGTGGCCACAGGGCAGCAACATCTACAGCCAGGTCTGGCCCCCCACAGAGAGCCAGGCGGTGCCAAGGGGCACTGTGGTGAGGGGCTCTGGGTCAGCCCTAGGCCCCAGCCTGCTCATCACAGTCTCCCTTTACCTTCATGTCCTTGCCTCCAAATTGGAAACAGTGATGTCTGAAACCCAAGTGGGTGTAGGGCTGGGAGATCATAGGGGAGCAGAGAAAAACTGCCAGGCTGTAGCTCAGCTCTGCTGGAATCCATGTGAGGCCCTGTGGGAGCCATCAGGGAGGAAGGTCAGCTGGATAGAGAAGGTTTAATGTCTGGGACACCCAAGGTGACATTCTCATGCAGGGCCAAATCTGGTGGTCAGATTTGATGTTGACATCACTCTGTGGCTTTGCCCATATGTGAATCTGGAAAGCCAGGACTCCTGGCTGAAGTGTTTTGAACTGGCTTAAAAACATGGTATCGGCTGGTCGCTGGTGCCCATGGCCCCACTGATGTTATCAGGGAACAGAGCCCTGTGTCTGCTGGTGCCAGCCGCTGTGGGCAAGCGGGGGCCCCACTCTGCCCTGGAGGCCTTACTGTGGCGGGGGGTGGTAGAGCTTCCTGCCAGCATGGCCTCCCAGGGCCGGCGGCCTTCTTCCTCCAGCTTCAGTGGAACCTACCTTAACCAATTCATTGTGGCACACCCACAACGTCCCAGTTTTAGCCCTCATAGTCTTGAGTCCCAAAGGCCTCTCTGTCTTGGAAAACTGGGATCGTTGGTCACAGAGCCCCAGCAAGAACTGGTGGCCAGGGCTTGGGGGGACATGGGACTGTGTGATGTCCCCAGAGAGAGCAAGGGAACCCCTTGGAGAGGGAGGGTGCTGGGTGGACAGGACTACGCCTGCACAGGCCCCCGGCAGGAGGGAGTGAGGACTCTCTGACACCCCAGGGTGTGGAGGGTACGGCCTCTTCTGCTCAGCTCACCTGGGAGTTTCCTGGCTCTGGCAGCCTTGGCGACTGTGGGCAGTAGTAAGGCTCAGACTCCTGATTGGGGCTGTCATCACCTCCACGGGGCCTGCCTGCCTGGCTGTGCCCCAAACTGTAGATACCTTGCGTTACCAAGCACACCGTTGGGGGCAGATGTGATTCTCCCATCTGAGGATCTCAGCGACCCCCCACCCTGAAATGTCACCACACTGCTCCTTCCTGTGGTTGGGAGATTTCCTCCTCTGCATTATCTATAAATCTATCACGAGATGCATTCTTTCGTACTAAGAACGTCAGCAGTAGAGCTGGTGGGGGTTACTCGGTCTCAGCTTGGACGTCACTCTGTTGCCCTTCTGCTACCCTAGAGCCCTACACGCTCTGTGTGTCCAGGTCAGGGGGCCTCTGGAACTAGAACCGGCTTCCCCAGGGAGTGGCTCCTGAATCCTAACTGTGGAGGGGGGTGGTGGTGCGGGCCGACAAGAAGGGGTGGCATGGAGCTCTGGCGCGGTCACCTGCTGTCCCTCACCAGATTATGCGCTGGAGAAGTGTTAACAAAAAGTGGTAGAATGCCATGTCTACTGGGATGGGGTTGCAGGCATCTGATACTCCTGACATGGGACCCTTGGGACCCCCCCGCTGATACTCCCGACACAGGACCCTCTGGACGCCCCGCTGCCAGGGTGGCTATTTTCACCCTGTGGACACTATGAGCCCCACTGACAGCACCGGCCTCTCCTGGAGCCCTCGCACGTGCTGACCAGGCCTGATCCCCTACCTGGCCCCTTTGTTCTGCACATTTGAAGTTGCCCTGGAGGTATTTGCTGCACCACCCAAACCTCTTCTCAGTGAAAGAGGCACTGGGAAAGGCCTCAAGCCAGCTGCCGGCAGAACTTTGGTCCTTTTGGGAATGGGTGGGGTTAGGTTAGGCTGGCTCAGCTCAGATTTAAAATGACAAGAAACAGACCCAAGACCTCGGAGTGCGGGCAAGGCAGACGGTGACCTGTAGCCTCCCCAGGGCCATCTGGGGGACAGTTATTTTTGCTGTTTGAGGTTTTGTACTTCCTGCTTGGACATTTTTGGAAGCACAGGAAACACATGGGGTTTAACTACAGAAAGGAAAGTGCCTCCAAATCTCCTTCCATGGGGAGTGTGCCCGTGGGGACCAGCCTTTCCACATGGGCGGTGGAGAGCAAGGCCCCGGGGCACAGGGCCGTGTTCCCCGCAGTGGAGCTGGGAGCCAGGGCGTGAGCCGGGCTTGCCCACCAAGCTGTCTGCAGCACGCCCTCGCAGTGGGAGCTGGTGATGGGGTCTTGCCTGGGCTCCCGTGAGAAGCAGAGAAGACCCTTCCTTGGAGGGTGCTGGAAGTAGTGTGTGGTGGCTGTGCTGCCTTTCCCTCCTGAAAAGCCTACGTGAGTGCCGGCTTGCGCCCTGGGGCACTGACCATGAGCTGGGGCCCAGACAAAGGCCCGTCCCTCTCCCCACCTCCCAGCCCTGGCTTGCTGGAACACCAGTCAGCACAGCGGCTTCCCCCCTCCTGCCTGAGTCGGGGAAGGAGGTGCCCAAGGCTGGAGGTGGCCCTCGAGTTACGCTGCAAGGTGGACTCACATTTGTAGGAGACTGCACAGAATGTGGGGTCGGGTGATGTGGGGGACATGGCCCCACGTTGGCCATGAGAAGTAGGTACCCAATGGCCATGGGAATGCTGTGCAGGACACCCCCCCCCCCAGTCCCCCAGTCCCCCAGGGGGACTTTCACGTGGCTGTCTGCTGGAGTTCAAAGTCCTGTTGAATGCCTCCTATGTGTAGATGTTGTAGCAGGTTTTTGGGGCCCACAGATGAGAAAGACACATCTGACTCCAGGAGCTGCAGCCTGGGCAGGGCTGATGCCACCCAGCCCAGCCCAGTCCAGCCGGTCAGCGCCTCCCTGACCACCACCCTGAGGATGGCAGTGTGGCCTCCCTCACGGGCAGGCTGGGCCAAGACAGCATCTTTGCAGGGAGGGGGTAGTGGGGGCTGGGGAGGGCCCAGTAGGTTCTGTGCCCCAAGGGCCTCCTCACGTCCCTGCCTGCACCCTGCCTGTGGTCGCAGGGCTCTGGGGGCCTGGAGACCCCAGGAGGGGTCAGGAAGGACTGTGGGTGGGCAGGCTGGGTGGTTGCCAGGACAGGAGACTGTGAATATTCAGAGCTGGTCACCCAGGGAGATGGCAGCCGCTCCGCCCGCCCTCAGCTGGGCTTGAAAAGAAGTGAGAACAGACGGAATTCAGAAGTGCCCACAAAAGGGCTTCCTGTCGACACCAACAGACTTCAACTCCTTTCTCCTCCACCCCCCTCCCCAACCCCGCACTGACGCCGTGGTGGCCGTGCTGCATCCCCCAGGGTGACAACCAGGCCACGAAAAGAAAGTTGAACCCCTGGCCCCCAACCCTATGATTTGTTTTTTTTTTTTTTAAACTGGGTTTGAAATCCAGATCCTGCCTCACAGGCACCAGCGCCAGCCTGGAGGGCCCTGCGAGCTCCCTGCAGACTTCCTGCTGCAGGTTCAGGGGGACACCGTGGACGCCCCTCCGTAGCTTCCTGAGTGCCACACGGACTACACACACATGTGCACAAATGCGCACACACACGCACTACCCACACGATCATCCATGCACACGCACGCACATGACTACAAGCTCCTGCATGTACACATGTGGATGCATATGTGCACACACACACGGCACGTGTGCACACACAGATACACACACACACGCACCACCCACACGATCATCCATGCACATGCACACACGTAAACACCTGCCTGCACATGCACATGTGGATGCACACACACACACACGACGCATGTACACACACAGGTACACGCACACACATGCACAACACACATTCACTCACAAGGCATGTACACACACATGTTCACATGCCCAAGACGTGCACACACACACACACCTGCAACACGAAGGGGACGGAGACCCACCGTTGCAGTACAGGACCAGGATGAAGGGGAAATTGCTCTTTTTCCTCTCAGTTCCTCTGGCACAATGGATTTTTTCCCCAATAAGTTTATTTACCCTCCTGGTTAAGGAATATGACTGACAACATTTTCATGAGCTCTCTAGGCTTTTCTATGTCACTTCCTCATGACACAAAGCTGGCACACAGGTGGCTGCTCAGGGTCGAGGGGTTCGTGGGAAGGCAATGCACCCACAGGCATGAGCAGCAGGACTCAGGCATCCCCCCCCACCAACACACACACTCTCCACTAGAACAGATGCCAGCAGTTCCTGCGGCCACTGCTGCTCAGGGTTGAGCGGTCAGGACTGGACGGTGGAGGGGACAGAGGGAGGGAGCTGTCTGTGCTCCTGAATCACAAACAAAAATGGGAACCACACCCACCCTTTGGCCATGCATGCTCCACCCGGGCCACCCACAGCCCCTGTGGGGTCCATACTGTGCTTTCATCAAGTCCATTTACAGGTGGGGAACTGGTGGATTGAAGCAAGGATTGCCTTCCTCCAATAACACACACAGAATGTGCTGGAGGTTGTGGTGGACGCCACATCCCCATCTGCCCCTGATGCTTCAGGCACCATTGGATCTGCTGGATCACGCGGCCCAAGTGACAGAGCAGCTCAAACAGCAGCCTGGACCTGCCCCAGGGCCTTCTCGAAACGAGCAGACTTTTAGCCCTTCAGTAAATTGGCTGGAGTAACACACTCAAAGGAGGAATATGTTGCCTCCCAAAGCTAGAGACCTATTAGTGTTGTGCCTCTTTCTTGGTTGCAGGGGGTGCCAGCTAACCCTTTACCTCGGAAGAGATATCTCCACGTGCCCCACCCGTCTGGACTCCTAGAAATGTCACCGAGGAGGGAGGCCCCTGAATTACTGTTGGACTTATTTCCCGCCTCTGTCATGCAGATATCCTACCAGTAAGTCTAGAGTTGCTGCCAGTACGTTATCGGTATCATGGACAAGGGTGAGATCTTGTGGAAGGGAACAGCGATCGAGGTCCCTGGGAAATAAATTATGACATAGGGCTGGAGAGTTGATGTTACCCCGAGGTTGCACAGTGAAGGTGCACGTCTGGCCTTGCAGCTGAGAGCAAGCTTCTCCTGGGGCCTTGCGGGCATGGGTGGACAGACAGGCATCTCCCCAGGGCAGTAGCTGTACTCCGGGTACCTGGGTTGTGTTAATTTGCTCAAGCGATGAAAGTGCAGCCAGGGCAGCAGCTGCCACTGGGGCAGCCACCACCCAGCTGAGCTGACGATAGCCCTCTGTCACTCTCCAGGACCCTCCTGCACAGGCCAAATAGGGGAACCTGCACCATCCACGTCCTCGATGGTGGCACTAATCTCGAAATCCTCCCAGGAGTATGGGCTGCTTTGGGCTTACTCTTTTCCCAGTAGAGATGATTCTAGTGGCCCTACTTGGCCTTTCCCTCCCAAATAGGCCTCACTACACAGGTCTGGGAACCGGCGTGGGGACGTGGACAGCTGCTGGGTGTGTTGATCCCAATCAAGCATTATGGAACTGGGGAAGTAAACACAGGGTGCATTCAGGGCCACACCAGACCCTCTGTGAGACAGACATGGGCTAAAACTCTGTGGACCACGTGGCCTCCATGAGCCCCCACTCTGGCTGGACCACCGTGATGGTCTGGGTCCCTTGGAGTCAGTGTCTGTTCAAAATCTGTAACTGGTGGTCCCAGAAAGCTCTGATTATTCCCTTTTCCCCAGAGCACAGTTTCCTGGATGAGAGGCCACAGAAGGTGAAGACCGGGGAAAGATTACAGTTCAGTGATGCTCCAGGACCTTCCTTGAGGGAACCCTGTCTCTCCCACTTCAAGGTGTTCTGTGTCTATAACTGGCTCAGGTCTGAGAATTGATGGAGGGGCCAGGACTCTGCTTTTTATGATTAATGTCAGACTTTCCCACATTTGACCCAGAACTTCTCTGCTTAAGTAGATCAAGTGAGAATTCGTTGGGCTTCCTGTGTGTTTGACATCTAGCCTTGCCATGACCAACCAGCCAACACCACAGGTCTCTGTGTGTCCTTGTGACTGCTGCTTCCACTCTGCTGTCCACCCGGGGAACCACGCCCACCTTGCCTTTGGCAGGTGAGTGTCCCTGCCACCCCAGGATCCAAGTACTCTGTCATATTCAGGTTCCTTGAGCTGGTGTGGTCCCCTCTGGAGGCTCTGACCTGCATGGAGGGACCACAGAGTTCTTCAGGGTGCTAGGGTCACCTCACACATTCACTTCTTACAGCCTTGGGGGAAGCTGCGTCTTCTGGAAGCTCCATGTAGGTGAACTGGTCTTAAATGACTGAGTCCCTCCAACATCCCTAACCCTTTGGGTCCCTTTCTCTACATTGGACCAGGGCAGCTCAGGCATTTCTAACCCACTCACTGTGGCCATCTTTTGGTCCACGTTTCAGCCACCCAGGCTGTCATTGCTAACCCTAACCCCAAACTGCAGTGTTAACAGAGTCTCTGCTTGGTGAGCCCATGTCAACTGTTTTGAATTTGGCCTGATCCAACATTACCTTCCTTCCGCTCTATCCATTCCCACACATTCTGTGCATAGATTAGACAACTCAGGTAGTTCTTTTGGAATGCAGCCCACTTCCTCACAAGGCACACTCTGAACCCCATCTTCAGGGCCCGCTGAGACCTTGGTCACAGGTCTAGATGCAGAGGGACGTCCTGAACATTGTCATGCAGGTAGCTGCCTCAGAGGGGCCGTATGGCCCTTATGGTCCTCAGGCAGTGCAGGGACTGGGGTGTTCTGTGGGGTGCAACCCTAACCCTAACTGTGTGTGAGGGGCACAGGACTCTTCCCAACCCAGCACCTCATTTCCTGGGGCAAACTCACCACCCTGCCGTGCTCCCAGAGCCCATGCGGTAGAGGTTCTTGAAGAAGTGCTTCCTAGCTTCTGTAAGGGGTGCACAAATCAGGCCAGAAGAATGAGTCTGTAATGGAATCCAGTCACTGCCTGGTTGGCCTTGCCTATGGCATTTGGTGACCTTAGGTGCAAATGTCTGTAAGCCACGCCCATGATCTGACCCTCCCCCACATTCACCAAGCAAGGTTCCAGCACCTGACCTTCCCCCCAGGCCTGCCTGACTCCTCTCACCACTGTCTCTAAGGTTTGCCAAAGCACATGTGATTACACCCCTGGACCCTCCCCAGGCCCCCAGGACTCCCACTCCACATCCATCCCACATGGGCTCTGGGGGCCCTTCCTTGTCCAGCCTGAACCTCGGACCCAAGAAAGGTGAGGCCCACTTGGATTTCCCACCACCATGTCCGGACAGACTCAGCAAGCTGGCTGCCACCTGTCCTCCAAGGCTGGCTTTGGCTGCTTCTCCTGGTTCTGGGTGGGGCTGCCGATTCAAGTGGCACCCCTACTGCAAAGGGATGAAGGCCTGCGGCCCACACTCAGCCCCTCCTTCAGGCAGCAGCCTGCTATGGCCTCTCTGCAGAGCTGGGCGTGTGGAATGGAGACTGCATGGGTGGGAGCCAGCCCCCTCCCCACCCCCGGAGAGCCCCCAACGAGGATATTCTATAGCAGTCCCTGCCTGCTCTCCTGGGCCGAGTCACTGTAGCGTGGCCCAGAGCTGACCCAGAGAGGGCTTATCCCCGGGGCTCCCAGCTGGGCCTGTGGAGGGCAAACCTCGTCCAGCTGGGCAGTTCCGGGCAGGGCCTCCACCGTGGCGGGTCCACTGCGTCTTCCACCCCCAACCCTGGCCTGTGCTGCTGGCACTGAGGGTGGGACTCACCCAGTCCCCCGAGGCCCAGCCGGAGGGCCTTCTCCTTTTATTGGGGATTTCACACCTCATTCGCTTGAAAGCCTGGAGTCCTCACCTCTGTTTCTGCTCCAGACACCCAGGTTCCTGGGCTCTCTGATGCTGACAGGCCATGGTGTGTGGGTGCAGAGGTCTGGGGCTGGATAGGATCCCCCCAGTCCCGCCGTATCACTGATACTGGCTAGGAATTCTGATACCAGTGGCATGGCTCAGCACCCTCCAGGGCCACCTGCCTGAGATGGTGGTCTCTGGCAACCCCAGGGAGCCCCCACAGGGCCGGGGCTCCCATGCCACCCAGATCCAGCTGTGTTCCTTACACTGCATGTTTTGGGGACAACAGAGAAAGTGCAAACTGGCACCTCAGTGGGCTTAGGGACCTTGTCTCCCTATGAAGCCCCGGGGCGGTGCAACTCATGGTACCAGGACCGTGTCTTGCCTCACACGTTGTCCTGGCGGCTGGCGACTCCTCAAGGGTGTAGGGGCAGAGGGTCATGACCTTTGCAACTTTCAAATGGTCCTGTGGAACATGTACAAATGTATGCACACAGAACACATGGAGATGTGCCAGTGCCAACAGCTGCTAAATCAGAGTCTGTAGTGCTGGGTGGACACTCACACAGCCTCAGATTTTCAGAGGCTCAGTTGAGATGTAAAATGGTAACTGCTGTGTCAGACACTCCCCTACCTGGAAGGCAGCCGAGTCCTTTCCTCAGAGGCTGGTTCAACCAAGACGTTGAGGTGGGAGCAGCCCCTGTGGAGCATGATGTGGAGGCAATGAGGAGCACCCACTGGAGGCCATGGGGAGCATTCACTGGGAGGCAGGGAGCACCTACTGGGAGGCATGGGGAGCACCTACTGGGAGGCATTGGGAACATCTACTGGAAGCCATGGGGAGCACCTCCTGGAGGGCATGGGGAGCATCTAGAGGAATCTTATGGGAGTACCTACTAGGAGCACATGGGACCGTTTAGTACAAGTGCCAAACTTGGTGCAGGGTGAGGATATGGAAGCTGAAGCTGGCATTTTTGTATAGAAGCTGGGTCTCTGGGTGAGGCCTTCGCCCTTGGCAACCAGGACCCTGCCCTCTGGTTGTCACTACCCTGGAGCCTGTGAGTACAGGAACAATCCCAGCCCTGCTTAGGGAGCCTCCATGACAGGCTGTGTGGAGCTGCAGGGTAGTAGAAATGCACACGCTGGGAGTCCTGTGAAGCTTGGCCTGAAGCTGCCCAGACAGAAGTGTGGGAGAGAGCCCGGAAGCCTTCCTAGAGGGATAATGCGTGAGCATCACCAGCCGGGGGTGGGGCGGAGGGGGAGGGGTGCTAAGCTGTGACAGCAACACTCACCAAGTAGGTGGTGCATGGGTTTTGTGTACTTGGGACTGTGATTACCTGTCTGAGGCCTGAACCCAGCCCAGGAGTCCAGGGATACCCTGTCTTCCTTACCTGAGATTGTGTTCATCTAGGAGGGTGGGACACTGGCACCCTGGGGAAAGGAGGTGGGATTGCCCTCCACATAGGGCTGGGAAGATCCCCCTGTGGTTCAGAAGATGTGGGCCAGGCCAGAGTATAGCAGGCAGGCTTGGGGTGGGGGTGGGGGGACCCTGAACAACACACTCCCTCAGGGCAGAGCCAGGAGCCATTGGACCAATGTTATTGCCCAGGTCCCTGCAGCACAGACTGGAGTGGACCGGGCTTGTCCAGGGCCTGGGGGCTCCTGCTAGCTGGGGCATGTCCTCCTTCCTCAATTCCAGCCCCCTGTATACCGCCTCTCTATACCTTCTCCTAGACCAGCTCTAATGGTAGCCCTTCAGGTACGTAACTCCTTGAAGACAGAGGCTCAGACTCCCAGACCAGCCCAGGCCTGGCTCAGCACATGGTTGCTCAGAGTTCCAGCCTATGCACACATGTGACCGGCCACACTAGGATCCACTGGGATGTCCAACCGTCATGTCCACATCTCATACAAATTCACCTTCTACTGTAAGGTGTACTGAGTCCACCCTGTGAAGGTCAGGGGGCCCTCCTTCCCTTGGGGTGCTGTGCTGAGGGAATCCAGATGGACAGGTATTGCCACTGGTGTGATGGCTGTGGACTCACCACCCTGGGGCCCGTGGTCTGTTCAGGGCCAGGCAGAGTGGGATGCTGTCGAGGCCCGATGGCCCAAAGTGGCTGTTGTCAACAACAGTAATGGTGGGGTGCAGGGATAATCATATCACTGCAGCTAGCTTTCACTGCTGAGTCCCAGACCAACTCTGGGCGGCACCAGCCAGAGTCACATGCTGGCCAGTCGGCCTGGACTCGAAGCCCACGGCCAGCGTGTGGCCCTGTGGGTGATGGGAGGAGTCCCTCAGATCTCAATCCAGCCAGCTGCCCACGTTCTCCCTCCTACCTTTCTCTGCACAGACAGCAAACCATGCCAGCAAATTAGGTTAGGGAGGCGTTTAGGTGAGGGTTATAGGGTTGAAGCCGGCTGGCCTCGTTTTATGTCTAATTATATGTTGCTTGCCGCAGTTGCTAAACATAAATCACAAGCGTTTGGCCACAATTATAGTAATTATGTCCCTATGAGAAGGTCAGCACAAATGACCTCAGAGGAGAAGTAGTGTGGCAGCAGTGAGTCGGGAGGCCGGGGGCTGTGTGGGGAAGGCACTGGGTCTGTGCTCGAACCTCCCCGGGCAGTCGGGAGTCTGGGAGTTTTCACGCAGATGACCAAGGGGAAAGTGGACAGCGCCATCAGCAAAAGTTCTGAGGCATTTTTCAAATGTCAAAGGAGAAGTTTTCCTGGGCATGTTTGGGAAAACCTTCTAACATTTTTCTGTAAGTGTCCAGTTTCTAGGGGAAGCAGCCAACTCTCAGCAAGCAGATTCAGGTGACTGGCCATTTTGAATAACGGAAGGAGCATCCTGACACTTTAAAACCTCAAGACTGGACAGAAAATAAAACCGTTTACAGTGGTTGGGTTCTGTTAGTGGCTCAAAGATGTCGCACTGAGAGCCGGCTGGGTGGGGGGAGGTGGGGGCGCCCACGTGAGGGCCTGAGCTCCACCAAGAGCCAGGCTTATGATGGCCACCTGATGTAAGGCTTTGTGTGACGTCATGAAGCCGACAGCACCTGTGAATTAGCACAGCACTCACTTTGCAGGTAACCAGGACTCAGGAACAGACCCGAGCACACAGCCTGTGTGATCTGGACCAGGGAGAGGCCATGTCTGCGTCCAGTCCACCTGCCCTCACAGGACCTGCACGAGCCCCCACATTCACAGGCAAGGAGAGGGTGTCCCGCTCCTCAGATCCCACCTCCAGCAAGTCTCTACCCTTAGGTGACGAATCCCCACTAGAGGAGAGGACATGTGGGCACCTGTAGCCAAAGCCACAAAAACTCCCAGGCCAGGTACACACTGGGGAGCCCGCAGGTGTTGTCCGGTGGTAATCGTGGTCCTGGTCACACTGGAGGCCACTGCTGCTGCCATAGGGTGTGGGGGGCTTTGTCTGCCTGGCCAAATCCTGCCTTCTGAGACCAGCCCTGGTCAGGGGCCACAGCCCTGGAGCTTATCATGCAAACATGCCCAGGAGGCATCTGGTAAATGTTTCTTGAGTGAATAGACAAGGTGATGAGTGAAGGTTGATAGTGACCTGAATTTGGGCCACAGACTCACCTCACACGCGATTTGGAGGGCAACCCACACCCCGCCCCCATCCAGAGTACTAACCTCACAGGGCACACTGAATTGTCCTGGGGGCTGCTGCCACCACTGAGTCCGTCACTGAGCCCAGCCCCATTCCTCTGGCCATGGAAGATTCTCAGGCAGGATGGTGGGAGCCGGGCCCCCTTGGCTGCTGTCACCTGGGTGGGTGGGGGGGCAGTGCCCCTTCATGAGCAGGTGTGCACTCTACCTTCCAACACTCCCTCTGGTGTTTGAAGGGTGGTGAACACAGGAAGTCCCCAAGTGTTGCTTGGATGCCATGATGCCCAGCTCCTTCCCACTGTGGGTGCCACTGTGGCCCTGGCTGGATCGAACTGGAGAAATGCTCACTGGGAGGTACACCTAGCCATCTATGTGAGCACACTCCAGGATGCCCTTACTGCCAGGGAGAGCCCACATGCCTAGCCAGCAAGGACCCTTCTGGATCATAGTCAATCCCACGGGGTATCTTTATTCCCAACCAGGCCCTAGTGGGTGAAGTGGGGCAGGTGGTCCCCAGGCAGCCTCAGACAGCCATGACCCACCTCACTCTGCTGTCCCCAGGCCCAAACATACACCACGGGCACCAGGGACCCATTTATGAGGACATTTCATTGCAGGGTCAGGAGGGGTCAGCAGCCCCACTCTGCAAGGCACAGAGAAGCATCGCTAGAGCATATACCTCTCCAGGAGCTGAGTGAAGCCCCAGGAACCAGTTCTGCTACTATGGCCCCACCCCACAGCTGGCTGGCAGCTGTCAGCTTGTCAGGAGGAGGGAAATCTGGAAATTCCTGCTTCAGAGACCCTCAGGAATCCGGAGGTACCTGTGTCCCCAGAAGGGAGGGCCTGTCACAGAGCCATAGGTCTGAGAGTAGCAAGTCCAGGCCCTTCCTAAGAACACTGCCAGGTGGGCATGACTCCCTGAGCTCTTGTTTTTAATTAGTAGACTTCCTATTTTAGGGTTACAGAAAAATTGAGCAGACAGTACAGAGAGTTCCCACGTAGTCCGCCCATTCCCCTATTATTAAATCTTGTTAACAATATTGACATGTGTGATTGTTACAACCAACGAGCTGATATTGATATATTGTTAACTAAAGGCTGTACTGTTCAGTCCTGCATGTTTTATATGTTCCTGTATGTTGACAACTGCAGGTCCATAGGCACCACTGTGTTGTCCTACTTTTAGGGAAGTGGTCCTGTGCACAGGTGGCTTGGCAGTTCTTCAGCTCACAGAGCCCTGAACCTTGCATAGGAACTGGCTCCACATTGCCCCAGGGGTGGCCTCTGCCCTTTGGTCCAGTGGTTTCCAGGGAGTTCTGAAGCCTTAGCACTGTCACTCATTTGTAATGGGGGGGCGGGCGGGTGTCCTAAGGCGGCCCCTGCCCCTTCCCCAGTGTGAGGCCCTGAGCCCTGACAAGCATACTGCCCTTCAGGGGCAGTTTCTTTACTATGGGGAGCGTCCTGGGTGCGAGGTGCTGCTGGGCTGCCTAGATATGGTTGTGGGTAAGAAGTGGTTGTAGTTTCCAGATTCACAACTGGCAGGTTCCTCCCCCAAGCGGCCTGGGTGGTGGTTTCACTTCGCCCATTGCTCCCCGCACTTCTGCACCCTGGTACCTGCAGCAATGCAGGGCACACACTCCAAGGTGGTGTGTGGGGGGGTGGTGCAGGAGGCCCCTCAGCCTCAGAGCTGCCTGTGAGCCTTGGGGTGATATCCCTTCTTAAGACTGGGCAGGGCTCTCACCTTGTGCTGTAGCTGGTTGGGGCGGGGGCGGGGGGGGGGCGTGGTTGACCTGCCCAGACCAGGGCTTCTCCAAACAGATCCTTCAACTGTAGCCACCTTTAAGGGGTCTGACTCTCCCGCCCAGGGTTCCTGAGGCGGCTCTCAGTTCCAGCTGTTTGGGGCCCTGCAGACAAGGCCTCCCCAGAGGGTGACAATTCCATCCCTACAACCAATTACATTTCTAACCCTTTGACCAGATGAGAAAGGTAAAACATTCAAACCAACAGGTGCAGGAAGTCACCCTCCTCCTCACAGGTCACTTGAAATCCCTCCCGAAATGTATCGTGACGAAAACAAGGTCAGATTTCTCCACCACTTGAGGCTGTTTGAGGCTGTGGAGCTCAGACCAGTACCAGAGAGTCGCAAAGCAGAAAAGCCTGCTTTTGTGAGCACAGAGGTGGCTGCACGGAGCGCCATGGTTCCTTCCCTCTTCCTTCTTCTAGGGTGATGACCTGGTAGGACGGCAGACCCGTCTAAGCAGACCCCATCCACCCTCTAAGCAGACCCAGCTGTGGCTCCTAGCCTCATCACACTGTACTCACCAACTCACCACGCTGGGTCCTGCTAGGAGGGGGGTCTTAGTGACTGGGGGCCTCTGCCAATACCTGGAGCCAGTATGGGTTGCCAGGTCTGGTGGTGGTGGCACTCGCATCTAGGGCACAGGGGTCAGGACACCACTAAAACCTAACAAGGCATCAGACAGTCTCCAGGAAGAATCAAGCGGGAGGTTGGGGACACAGGTACCAGACCAACTCCGGGGTTGGGGGTGGTGGGGAGGAGCGGGCACAGGTCCGCAGCGATGCAGAGGAGCTGCGGCCCAGAGCCCTTCGGGAACGTGGGTGCTCTAGAGTGCACGGGGCGCTCAACAGTGGGTCAGTCTCATCTCCAACCACAGCTGGGCTCCTACCCTCCCGCACGGGCTGCGGACCGGGGCAGAGTCCGGACCTCTGCAGAGCACAGGTTTGGATCAGGAACGTCCCTGACGGAGTCTGGTCGCTCACACAGTAATAGTGGCCCGGCCAGGAGCCCCCACCGCAGCGCAGCGGCCATTCCCGGCTCAGTCTCCGCGATGGGGCCACGGCGCAGCCGCTGCGGACGCGCCCGCTGGCCCGGCGCCGGCTCAGGTCGCACAGACTTGCGGTCTCGGGTTTCTTCCGCGTCCCGCGGCGTACCGGCCGGGCGCGTGCTGCTGCCCCGTTCTCTCCCGGCTGGGGACTCTCTCTCGGACCCTCCTCCCGGTCCCTCAGGCGGCCCCCTCCTCTCCGCGGGGCCGCCCCAGGACTCCCGGCCAGGGCGCGCAGGGAGCGGGGCTCGCAGCACTCGCAGCACTCGCAGCGCGCGCACGGGGCGGAGTTCCGGCGGGGGCGGGGCGGCCGGCGGGGGCGGGACGGGGGCGGGACGGGTCCCCAGCTGAGCCGGGACACGGACCGCTGACTCGTCTGCTTCAGAGGCTCGGGTGGCGGCGGCGGGCGCGGAGCTCCCTACGCGGCTCCCGCGGCTCCAGCGGCTCCAGCGGCCCCGGCTGCGGCCGGGATGGGCGGGCAGCCGCGCCGGGTGCGCGGGGGGCGCACGACGTGACTCGCCTGGACCTGGAGCCCCGCCCGCCCGGCCGCGCCGGGTGGAGGGTCTGCTCGGCAGGCGCGGACGCGGGGTCGGCGGCCAGGCAGAGCCGGAGCATGCGGGGCGCGGCGCGGGCGGCCGGGGGGCGCGCGGGGCAGCTGTGGCCGCGGCCCCCCGCCCCGGGCCCTGGCCCGCCGCCGCCGCTGCTGCTGCTGCTGCTGGGCGCGCTGCTGGGCGGCGCGGGCGCGCAGTACTCGAGCGACCGGTGCAGCTGGAAGGGGAGGTGAGTCCGCCGGCGCGCCCCCAGCCCTCGGGGCCCCTGGCCTCCCTTCCCGTGCCCTCCCCGCTCCGGCCGGCCGAGCGTGCGGGGGCGCTGCCCCGGGCGGGGACTCTGGGGCCCGCTCTCCAGGCCGAGTCCTGTCCGCGTCGCCCCCGCCCCCGGTTCTAGAACAAAAGAGCCCGCGGCGGCCCGGTGCCCTGGCCCGGAGGACGCCCAGAGGGAGGTGCGCCCGCGGCGCGGCGGGGTCGGTCCCGGCCGGACAGCCCGCTCGCCCCGCGCGGACCCCGCATCGGAGGCGGGCGGGGGTCGGTTCTCCGGCCCTCCCGGCTCTGCCCGCGGCGAGGACTTGCGCGCCCCGGGCGGGAGGAGCAGGGCCTGCGCTCAGGGCCGAGCGGGAAGGGAGGGCCGGCGGGTCCGCGGGAGGGAGCGGGGCTTCGGAGGACCGAGCGGGGGCCCTGGCGCGGGCCGGGGTGCCGACCGCTCCCGTGCGCGCGGAGACCCGCGGGCGGACACCTGTGCGCGGGCCGAGTGCGGGACCCGCCGCGTCCCGCATCCCCGCCCCGGCCCCGGTGAAGGTCAGGCCGCCCTTGGCAGCGCGCGCGCTGGGCTCGGGGAGCCCCCCTTCACGCCCCTCCGCCGTGGCAGCCGAGGACTTTTTTTTTTTAAACTGAAGTGTGACAAGCAGAAAGGAGTTGCAAATCACAAGTATACGCGGGCGGGGCGCCTGAGGGCACAGCTACTTTGGTGAGAAACCGCCATCCGCCCAGGGCGCTGTCGCTCCGGGCAGGCGGCTCTGCTCGCAGTTGGAAAAGCCGGTTTTGTGCCGCGGAAGGTGCCGGTTCAGGAGTTTTCAGGGATGCGCATCTCCTTCTCTGGAACTCTGTGGGCAGGGGCTGCCCTCGGGTCGCGGGGTCGGGGTGCTCGGTGGAGCAGGGCCTCTACCCGAGCCCTTCGCCCTCACACCTGATGGGAAGACTCCTGCCAGCACACACCTCGTGCTGCTGCGTGAGGTGGGGGGGGGGGGGGGGGGGAGGGTGTCACGGGTTTTTTTTTGAGTGAAGACAGTTTTTCCGGGAAGCTTGGGGGGTTGTGCCAGGGTGCTGGGCTCTGTGTGAGCAGGGCAGCCGCTGGTCATCTTGGATACTTACAGAGCCAGTTCTCTGTGGAGACTGGCAATCACCCTGCTCTCTGCTCCCCACTTCCCACCGCCCAAGCCGCGGTTCTGGGCTCCAGAGATCGGGCCTGTGGTGCCCTCCCTCCCTTGCACACACACCAGAGCTGGGATGCAGGGCTGCTAAGATTGGGGCCACGAGCTTGGAGCTCTGGGGGAGGGCTGGCCTGCAGAATGCTGGCGCCAGCACAGGGCTGGCTGGGAGCCTCTGACTCTGACACACTCTTCCAGGGCTGCCCTTTCCCCCACGCTCCTAATTAAACTCCCTGCCTTGCAGCTTCTGCTGGATGAATCAGTGCACCCCTAAACTGAGGTCTAGGGTGTCCTGCTTCAGCAGATCAGAAACAGAAAGCCTGTCCCACCCTGGGAGCCTGAGTTTCCAGAGGAGGAGCTGACACCCTTTCAGGCCCTCTGAGGACTGTGTGCCTGGAAGGGGGCTGCCTCTCCTGGGGATCAGAGAGGGCTGTGAGTGAGTGCTGGTCATAGGGCCAACCAGCTCCTGGACCAAGCAGGGGTCTGCCTCCTCTTTTCTACCTGGAGAAGCAGGGACGCTTACCTGCTGCCCTCCTCTCTCCATCTTTGCTAACATACCCCGGGTCTTGGACTGCCTCCAGCTGCCCTCCACTCGGCGCAAAGGCAGAGTCTGCTGGTGGAGGGTGGCTGCAGGGGCTGTCCCAGTGGGATCTGGACGGAAGACAGGCCCAGGCCACATTCCTGGATTATAAGCTCCCCTTCCATTGTAATTGCTGCCCTAGCGATCAATATGCCTTGCAGATCAGCTGACAGATCCTTGCTGTGGAAACTTGGGTTTGCTGGTTTGCCTGCAGACTCCTGTAACATTTATGACTTTTTATGAGCTGTTCTAAAGACAGCACAGGGTGGTGTGAGCCCCAATACCCTGGGTGCATTCCGATCCCCTGATAGGGAGGGAGTTGCTCTTTATGATACTGGCCACTCACATTTGACAGGCTGAAATGCGTGTCTGGGTGTTTCCAAGCAATTAAGCAGGAGGTTTTGCAATCACGGTCCCTTGTGCAGGGGCAGGACAGCACCCTGATCTTTATTAGGCTGTGGTTGTAAAGGTGGACCACGAACCTTCCCACTGCCGTCGGCAGGGTTTGTGGGTCTGTCATACCTTCGCTAGCTCTCCTACTGGGTGGGGAGATGAAAGGTAACCCCAGTGATAACCTCTGGGTTTCGCCCTTGATCGAAGCTCTTCCTGACTTAAGTGAACAAGAGACCATAGTTTACTCCTGGTGACTCAGGTGAGCCAGGCTGTGGGTGTGAGTAGTAAGAACCCTGCTGCCACCACACTGACCCCTGCAGAAAGTCCCATGTCGGTTTGGAATTTGCTGTCCTTTGCCTGAAGGTGTGTCTGCACTTCCCTGGGGAGTGACACTGGCAGACTCTTTTTTGTTGTTGTTGTTTTTTGAGAAATAAAGGAATCTAGTTTAAATAGCCCAAGATCAATCAGTGTCGTCAGCTCCGTAAGAGTGACTAGAACCAGAGTGTTTTCTGTCTAGCTTCATCACATCAGAAAGCAGCTATCTTATTTTTGCCTGATTAGTGTGTCACTTGCATGCCATGTGAAAATCATTAATGCCACCATCAGTGACATCACAGATGTGGCACATTTTTGCACCTCCAGCAATTTTGCATAAACAGAAGTTTTTTCAGGTTTGCTGTGGTGCTGGAAACCTAGAGGTGAGAGATTTAGCTAGATGTTCTGGTGAGCACCAGACAGGCTCCGAGTCCTTGATTTCTTTCATTAAAGGCTCAGTGGGGTCCCAGGCTGATCAGAGTCGGTGAGCATCTGAGTGGCGGTCTTGCACATCACATGCTACCGACCTTCATGTGAACGCTCCTGTGTTGAGTGCCTGGCTCACGTCTTGTTGATCTCAGTCCTTCAGGAGAACATGAGGGGGAGCAGAACGGAGGGGCGTGTTGGCTGTGGACCCTGGGATGGGCATAGACAGTTCTCTGGGTGGCAGTGAAGACGTCAGGTAAAGGGTGGACATTTCTTCTAAGTCCACTTTTGTGTTGTTCCCGGTCCTCCTATAGTCGAGTGACCTATGAATAAATGGAGCCGGCTGTAGTGCACAAGATGTACAGGGTCATCTGTGCAGGCTGGGGACAGCCATGGGCTGGCCATCTGTCCCCCACAAGCGTTCCCTCTGCCCTTGCCTAAGATATGGGTGGGGTGTGGACCTCTCTGTTTCCCTGTCCACTGTTTGGATTAAAGTGACTTAGTGAGAAGTATCCGAAGCCTTTGGTATGGGCTTTATTTTCCCTTGAGCCCCAGGGTCCCTCCCCGACGGAGAGGAAAGTGAAGCCTGGACAGGATGGTTTTTAGGGGAGAGAGCTTTGAGGATTGGTGTCTGGGCACAGGGCAAGTGTCCAGCTGCCCCTTGAGGCTGGAGACAGGAGAGGAGGGACACTGTGATAAAGTTTGTTTTGGCTGCCCGAGAGCAGAGGTGATTATAGTCATCTGTGTCAACCACTTACCATTTAGTCTAATTTTTTCACACAGCACTATAATTTTGCTCGTCCACACATATGTGTCAGAGGAGCTTATATGAGTTTTATTTGACTGTAATTTGTAAGTCTGTTTTGCGTGTGTGGCTCTGGTAGGCGTCTGAGGCCAGGCCGGCTGCTAGTGACCCAGGGCCTTGCGGGGGCGGGGAGCGGGGTTGGGGGGGGTCACCTCCTTGACACCTCCCTCTGATGTGGTCTGCAGGATGACTGTGCAGCCCCAGCCCACAGCTGGCCATCGAATGAAAAGTGAGGTTTTTTGGAGCCCAGAGCATGAGTCACCAACAGTAAATGCAAACCATATGTTACGTGTTTTCTCCTCTGTAGAAAGGGTTTCTGGTAACTCACCCAGGCCTGGGCTCTGAATATAGCATTGTTTATTACACATAAAAATCCTAAGAATGTGGGTGAACCTGTCTGAGATCCGATCAGAACAAAATTTCATGTAATAAAACACTTGGTTGAAGTCATTGGTTGAGTTCCAGGGCTGCTTGGTGGTTATGACGTAACCATCAGCACAAGCTGACATTCACATTAAAATTTTGAGTAGGGGAAACTTTAACGTTTTTGATGGTTTCAATTTCTTGAAAACATAACGTAATGACTTTACTCAAGACCTGTCTCACGAAGAGTGTACAGACTTCATTTTTTCCTATTTAGCATTTATTAGGAGTGAGATTAACTTGGCAGAAGCTTCCCCTTGGGAAGGTGAATGGTCTGCTCACTGTTTGCGTCTCTCTCCTGTGGCTTGTTCACGCATTCCCTCCCATGCCTCTCCCCCATGGAGGACCATTACCTTACTTTTGTAATTTGCTGTGATGATATTTGAGTTTATTTTTGAAGATATGATTGGCAATGCAGGGTCTTCAGGTTTGCAAATGGAAACACTTGCCCCTATCTGTGAGGTGCTAAAGACAAAAGTCACCAACAACCTCCAGCCCCCCCCCCCCCCCCCCAAGCTGCTAACATTCCTATTTGGTTTCAAAGCTACTCTCTGGACCAAGTGAACCGCTCCTTGTTTTCACACTCAGTGGGAATCTGCCATCGTTCCTGGCCCTCGGTTGGTCATCTGGAACTCGGGTTTGTGCCAGAGTCCTGTTGGTGTGTCCTTGAACGTGTTCCAGAAGGCCCCCCCTTCCGTGGTTCTTCCCCCATTGCATGCATCACCACCCTGACGCGGGGAGCCCCCAGGGCATGGGCGCCCAGTGCTGCAGCCTTGAAGGCCGGCAGATGGAGTGTCGAGGTGCTGAGAGGGTCTGAGACAAACATTGTCTACGCGCATCAGGGCGTGAGCCCGTCTCACCGTGACTCTCTGGGGCAGGCCTGCCGGAGGGGACTGTCCCTCTCTGGAAACGGCCCCTTGCAGCAGGGCAGAGGTGGGGGTGAGGGGCTGCTCATGCACCTGGGCAGGCGTCCCCCAGGCGGGTACATGTGGGGTGCCAGGCCCCGGCTGACGCGTGTCCCCTCTGCAGCGGGCTGACGCACGAGGCCCACAGGAAGGAGGTGGAGCAGGTGTACCTACGGTGCTCGGCGGGCTCTGTAGAGTGGATGTACCCGACTGGGGCTCTCATCGTCAACGTGCGGCCCAACACCTTCCCGCCCTCCCGACGACACCTGACTCTGTGCATCAAGCCCCTCAGGGACTCCTCGGGCGCCAATATTTATTTGGAAAAAACTGGAGAGCTGCAGCTGCTGGTGCGGGACGGGGACCGCGGGCCCCGCCAGGTGCACTGCTTTGGCTTCGAGCAGAGGGGCCTGTTCGTGGAGGCAACGCCCCAGCAGGACATCAGCCGGAGGACCACGGGTTTCCAGTACGAGCTGACCAGCCGGCACGCGGAGTCAGACCTGCGTGCCCAGTCAGGTGAGTGGCAACCTCCGGGGCGGGGAGGGCAGTAGGGACGGGAGGTTCCTCTCCCATGGTCGCTGTGAGAACCCGCCTGCTGCTGGCAGATGGGCCCCCCGTGCGATGGGCATTGGACGTGTGTGGCCCCGTTAGTGTTGTGGGTGTTTTGCACGTGGGGAAACAACGCAGTCTCAGGAGGCGTGTTTGAGGAGGGTGAACACACGTGCCCTGAGAACGGCCATAGGTTGGACCTGAGAGCCGTGATGGGGTGTGGTCCTGGCTCCCTGCTCCTCTTCTGTGCTCGGGACTGTAATCGGAAATGGGTGCTGTGGCTGTTCCCACCGCCCCTGTGTTTCTTCTGATATGTGGATTGGCTGCGTGTTTTTGACATCAGCTGCAGCCTCTGACATGTCGAGTTTTGGGTGGGAGCCAAGGGTGATTCACTCTCCAGAGAGGTGCAGAGCCTTGCTGACCTGAATTGTGGAGCTGGTACCAGCTTCCGGAGGCATTTTGTGGGTGGGTGTTACAAGGACCACCCCATGTGGAGTGGAGACAACGGCAGCGTGCCAGGAGAGGGGCTGTGTGTGTTTGGGGGGGGGCGGGGGCGAGTCAGGCAGCACAGGAGCTCACCCGGGTTAGTGAGGTGAGTGAGGACCTCTCTGGGGTTCCCGTGAGGCCGGCCCTCGAGGAGCCTTCTCCACTGCAGAGCCCTTCTCGTTGTGGTGCTGGCAGGAGTCCCCTCAGCAGCCAAGGGTGTGTGTGTGTGTGTGTGTGTGTGTGTGCGCGTGTGTGCGCACGTGGGGACTGTGAGTTGGCAGACAGCTTGGCAGGGCCCTGTGTGGAGGGTGGCGTTGGTCTCTGAAAAGTTCCAGAGACAGAGACTGAGGAGGAGTGAGTGGCCTCCAGAGCTCTCACGTGGGGTGGGTCTCGCCCCATGTGCCATGAAGAAGGACTGAAGTCCTCGTCTTATATAGACACCCATGCCAAGCGTGGCCCTTGCTCCAAGGCATAGATGACCTCCTGGGGTCCAAGTGTGTGGGGTGGGGGTCCTAGTGTCCCACTTGTGTCAGTCCCGAAGCTGGTTGTGGCGAGACGCCTACTGGTTGAGGGGGTGTGAGCTTGGATTGTCCTGTGAGTAGGTTCCAAGAAGGCCATTCTCCAGGTGACCAGCTGGCCCAGATGATGGGCAGGTAGGGGTGCCATGGCATTGAGTGGTGCAGGCCAGGGAGGAATGCTGCTACCACCCCCAGTACACGCGGCGGTCCCAGTACAAGGAGTGACCCGGGCCCAAGTGTCTGCAGTGCTAAGGCAGAGACACCTGGTTTGAGGGGTGGGTCGTCTCCAAGAATAGTATAATCTCCACATTTTAGTAAATAAGATGTTTAATTCGAGTAAAACAGATCTGCTAGGATTTGAAATGTAGACTTTTCTCCTGTATGTGAATCTGCATTTTATTGTTCTGCATTCTTGGCTCAGATCAGTTTTCAAAACCTTCAGTCTCTCTCAAACTAAACCGGTGTGTTGGAGAACTTCAGTGTAGGATTGCCCGGGTAGGACCCCCGCCCCCTTCTGAGTGCCAGCCGCCCGGGTAGGACCCCCTTCCCCCTCCAAGTGCCAGCCGCCCGGGTAGGACCCCTGCTTCCCTCCCAGTGCCAGCCGCCCGGGTAGGACCCTGCCCCCCTCCAAGTGCCAACTGCCCGGGTAGGACCTCCACCCCCTCCCAGTGCCAGCTGCCCGGGTAAGACCCCCACTCGGAAAGGTAGCACTGGAAGCTGCTGTAAATCTCAGGACCTGAATGATATTTTAAACATAACAGCCTTTATCTTGATGACCAGCTATAGGAGGGTGGGTTAGAGAGCTAGAGGAGGGTACCCCAGTCTCGCTGTAGGGGACCTGGAGATAAACTAATAATAAAAACAAAATCTGGAAAAACCCAGTCACCGAATTTAATGCTTGTGGCTGAGTGAAGCAGATGTTAGAAACTTGTTAACAATTCCTTTTTTTTTTTTTTTTTTTTTGAAACATTTTATTTTTAAGTAATCTCTACACCCAACGTGGGACTCAAACTCACAACCCCGAGATCAGGAGTCCCATGCTCCACTGACGCCTCTTACTGATTGAATGTTGATGGCCCTTTAAAGATATTTGCTGCTGGTCCCTGTTCTCTTGTGGCTTGAGCTTCCTTCCACCTGGTGGGTCATTCTTACCAGATGCTGGCGCTGCCTGTGTAGCCAGTTGTTTCTTTGTTGGGCACCTGAGCGCTTCCATTTGTCCAGAAGGAAAATGCACAAGGGTGGCCATGGGCTGGGATGACTCAGAGACCATGGCTCCGCCCTCGGGGACCAGAGACTTAGTCTCTCTCCCTCTCCTTGTGGGCAGGGTCTGTGCACCCCAGGTTCCCCTGGTCCCTGTTTTCAGGCCAGGACAGTGAGCAGATTTGGGAGAGGCCTGTGGGATCAGTGGTTGGGCTGCCCTAGGTTCCAGTGGGGCTGCCAGGACAAGGTCCTGCATGATGGTGGGTTGTCTGGTCACAGCCTCTGCTTGCCCTCTGTGCATCTCTCGAGACCCCATGGAGGACGTTCAGCTGTGGCTGGGCATTGGGCAGTCTGGGTGGCCCAGGGGTTCCCTTCTTACCTCTCCCCCACCCCTGACGTATGCCCACTGGGCCCTGGAGCGTCTATTTAAATCCGGGGCCTGCAGAGATCCAGGCACCCCGTGGATAGTGGGGTATGAACGTGCGTCTGTGCGTTGGCCAGGAATCAGGCCTGGGACAGCCCAGAAACTTAGCAACTGTCAGAACTGGGGGTGGGGACTCAGATGTGTGTGGGGTTCTAGGAGCTGGGATAGAAACAGGCACAGATTCTGGGCCCTTCCTGGGGGCTCAGCACTTTCTCAGCCTGAGGGAGATGAGGGGCAGCGAGGCTCTGGGGAGGCTCGTGCGTCCTTCTCCCCAGGGTATTTGCCTTTCATCAGGGGATGGGCTCCTAAGCCTTTAATGCCAAAGGAATGGGTATGTAATGTGGAATGTCGGTGCCAGCCATCTGGCAGCAATGATGTCTGCCGGGCCAGGCAGGCTCTCAGATGGTAGTGTGTGGCTCCCGGCTCTCTCCTGTTCTGGCCCTGGCCGCAGCTGCAGGAA
This sequence comes from Neofelis nebulosa, assembly GCF_028018385.1. Classification (NCBI taxonomy): domain Eukaryota; kingdom Metazoa; phylum Chordata; class Mammalia; order Carnivora; family Felidae; genus Neofelis; species Neofelis nebulosa. Next base: position 13,231,829 of record NC_080797.1, on the reverse strand, counting down.
ACTTGGGTGAAGCTGGAGCCTGGGTACCTGTGACGTGGAGGTGTGCAGGTGCCTGTGGGCTGGGCGGTCAGTGATCCTGCCTGCTGCAGAGGTGGATGAGCCTTCTCCCTCACTGGTGGCTCATAGTAGCTTCTAGTTTGTGCTGACTTGAAAACAGAGAGGCTCCCGGATGAGAGATGTGTGTGAGCCTCACGGCCCCGGATGGTCCCGCTTGGGAGTGTTTGCAGTGAGTGCGGTCGCCTGGTGTGCACTTGAATAACCAGCTTCCTGGTATGGTCTGAGATGCACTGACACCCAAGAAAAGGCCAGAATGGAGAGGCAGGCCACTCCTTACAGGCGCAGATTGAGGGGTGGGTGGTAGGAGGTGACCTGAGGGGTTGGGGGGGGCGTGCGGGATCGAGCCTCCTTTCCCCACCCTGCCCTCCTCCTCCTCCTCCTCCTCCTCCTCCTCCTCCTCCTCCATGGGCTTCACCAGGGCATCTGAGTAACGCAGTTGCTGAAAAACTCTGGCAGGACACGAAAGGTGGGCAAGTGGCCAGATCCAGCTAACTAATGGATGAAACTCTAGGCCACTCCTGGAACCCGGCCGGGCTGTCTGGGGGCCGTCCTCCCCAGAGCCCTGGTGTACGTGGGGAAGCAGGCACACCAGGACCCTCTGTTGCCCAGTAGGGTTGGGGATGTGTGGTGGTGGCCAGTGAAGGATGGCAGGGGTTGCTCTGTCTGGTTCTAGGGGGTGGAGACAAACCTTCTCCTTGGTTTGCCTGGGGCAGCCCAGGTGGACCCCTGATTCCAGTCTGTTCTTTTATTCCTCCGGGAGCTGAACAGCAGGGGCTTACTGGCTTGGCCACATCTACCTTCTGGGGCTAGGGGTTTGGGGTCCATGTGATGCCTACCCAGAGCAGGCTTCCTTGAGCAGATGAGGTGGGAAGACAGTGGCATTTTAGACCCACAGCGAGAGGGGACGGTGCTGGCCATTAATGCATGAAAGTTATTGGGATTGCTGGCCAGTAGCCCGAGTCACGCGGTTTCCAGTGTGCTCCATCCCCCTTCCCTGGTCAAACTTGCTGTGTTTGATGTGTTGGGGGGGGGTGGTGAATGATGCTCGAGGGGTGGGCTGGGTGGGTACAGAGCCCCCCACTGAGGAGCTCTCTCGGTTTGGTGGTGGCCCTGATGGGCTGTGGGGGATGAGTGGCAAAGGTCAGCAGAAGTCGAAAGAAGCCTCATTATGTCCTAGAAGCAGAAAAGGAGAGAAGAGATTTTTCCCCCAAAGGATCGTTTATTTTCTGTAATTATCTTTCATCTCGCCCATCTCTGCACTCCTGGGATGAAAGCGTGTGGCATCCACCTGCTTTCTCAGCAGGAACAGGGTGGGGTGGCAACAGGCCAGGAGGAGAGGTGGGGGAGATTGAGATATCCCCGCGGTGGCTGACCACCTCGGGGTGGCACCAGCCCGCAGCTGGCTGTGGTGAAAGAGGAGGAGGCTCCAGAACCTCATGTGGCAGCTGGGCCTCAGCTCACACCAGCCCCGTGCCGGCCGTGTCCCCTCCCTGTGCAGTGCTGCACCCACCAAACCTGCCACCTGTCACTGGCTGCAGTGATGACCCCAGCGGATGTCCTCATGCACAGTGTTCCCTTTGAAAGTTGTATGTGTCTGCCTGGTTGTCCTTCCTGCCAGACCAGCGTGCGGCCATCTGCAGACCTGTCCCAGGCCAGGGCCTAGCATGAAGCGTGCTGCCCTCCCCCCCCCCAACCCCTCCCCCCCAACCCCCCCCCCCCCCCCCCCCGTCCTCCCGCCTGCACCTGCCGTCCTCACCTGGGTCCCTGCAGTAGCCCCAGCTGCTCTCCCTGACCCTGTGTTTTCCTTCTTCAGTTCATTTTGTGCACATTCCGGAAGACTCTCCCTAAGATGCCCACACCTCAGCCAACCCCTCTCAAAGAACCGTAAACCCAACTGGGCTCTTGGCTGCTCCCTCCTCACCTTCCCCTGCAAGGAAACGAGATTCAGTGTGTCCGAAACCAGCACATTCCACTGCCTTTATGAGCCCAACTCCGATTAATAATTGTTTCCAGATTGCTTCTCTTGGCATCCACAGACTGGATTTTCCAATGAGGTGACCTGTGCTTCGTAAAACTCAGAATTATGAGGGAAGTCTCCAGGGTGGCACTTTATTAGCTCAGCTGTGGTGGTATCGGCTCCCTGAGGCTTCTGGTGGGAGGATCTGCGGGCTGCTGACTGCCCTCCGCCGGTGCCCCAGGCACCCCCACACCTTCGGCAGTGCAGTGGGGGTGTGAGTAGGTGGCCGTCCCGGACAGGCTCCTTGCCGCCTTCCTCCTTAGCCCTCAGCGGGCGTCCCCGGGCCTGTGTCCACGGAGAGGGTCACGCTCTCGGGCTTGGTGAGTTGCGGGCCGCCAGGCCGGGTATCTGACTGCCAGGTGTGGCCTGGGCCTGTTGCTGTACCACTGCTGCCTTTGTGGGCACTGCCTGTGGTCTGTCTCGGCCGACTCAGAACCTGAGATGTGCCTCTAGAGAGCTTGTGTGGACCGAGCTTCCCACCCACCCTCACTTGGAGCGTCTAGAGGCCTGGCCCCCAGGGACTCTGCTGGGGCTCCTCTCTCCTGGGCAGATGCTTTATGAGGGGTGCCCAGGATGACGCCTCTGACCCCCTGGCACAGGTGCTGAAATTAGACCTTGCCTTTGAGCAGAACTGGAGAGCCCGGCCTCGTCATGCCCTATGTGTGTGTGGGCAGCAGGCCGCTGGAGGGGCGTGCAGGGTAGGGCACCCCCAGTGGGCTGCCTTCTTTTTTAAGAGAGGCCTTGAGGCTGGGGGTCTATACATGGAAGCAAAGTGCCCCAGGTGGGCAGCAGTCTTTGGGATTTGGAGCTGGGTAGGACATCCTCTCGGCCAGGCTGGCCAGGCTTCAACACACCCAACCGGCTCTGCTAGTCCTGTAGCTTCACCAGGTTCCCGAGAACCTGATAGAAGCGGCAGGCAGTGTGTGGGCCAATGAGTCACGTCCCCCTGAGCTGGCCTGGGGCACACACATCCTCCCCTGCCCAGGGCAGGACCACCAGGGCCAGTGCTTGGAAACTCCTGTCCACCCCCTGGGGTCCGCAGAGACCCTGTGCTGCCTAGGGCAGCACAGACCCTGTGCCCCGCGCACCAGAAGGCCTCTCTGAGCTCTAGCTGCTCGGTGCCTGGCCTTGCCCCCGAGGCCTCGAGTCGGCTGCCGCCAGGGTGCAGGTGACTGCTCGCCCAGTTCGTGTGTGAGGGCCAGCAAATGCCAAAGCCAGGACGTTCCGGGGCCTTGAGAAGGTGGTCTTATTCCAGCAAGACTTCATACCTAACCTTTGCCTGAGCTGGGAGGATTTGTGCCAGACTCTAGAGGCTCAGCGGCCAGGGGGCAGAGGCCTTGAAAAGTGCAGTGTGACTGCCAATTCATGCTGTGTCCTCCCAAATCCAGTGCTGGGTTGGGAGTGCCGTGGTCTGGGGGGAGTTGCCAGAGGCTTGTGCCCCCCCGCCTTTCTTGAGGCCTCACCCGATCTGAGGAAGTTAGGGTGAGGACTGTGCTGGGGTAGAAGTTAGTGGGGTGGGGCCTGGTTTGGCTGGAGGAAGCCAGCCCCCACCCTTGCCCTGCCAGGCTGTGGGGGTTTGGGGATTCTGTGAACCAGGCTTGCCGTAGATGGTGTTTGCAGGCAGTGATCTGGTCTGAGGTCAGGGGTCTGGGGAGGGGGGCTGTGCTGATGGCTGGGACTTGTTTGGACGAGAGCCCCACGGCCTCGGCCTGCAGACGTGACCCTCGATGCTCACCGACACCTTCGGCAACCAGTGCCCTGACCTTCTGGTCTCGGCTACAGATGGGGACCTGGGGAACAGGTGTTGTGTGAGTGGCTGGTGTGGCTGTGGAGGCTGGGAAGGAGGCGACTCTCAGCCAGGCTGGTGTGGGGGACGTAGCTTCCGACCAGCTCAGGTTGGTTTCCCGTTGGTGATGGACCTGGGAGAGTGGTTTACCCCGGGGCCCAGCAGTTGCTGCACCAACAAGCTAGGTGGGGACCAGCACGGACGCCCACTGTCCCTCGGGGTGCGGTGCACGCCCTTCATAGCCACATCTTGCGCTTGGGGTTCCCTGGATTCATCAGCGCCTGCACCCCGTGTGGTGGCCAAGGTTGGGTCCTCTGTCCTGTTCCCTGAGGTCAGAGCTCTTACGGGACCTGGTGGGTGTGAGCGGGGTCTGTGTCCCGCAGACCCTACTCCTAACCCTGTTCTCTCCCCGCAGCCCCGTGCCGCCCCTGCAGCGACACAGAGGTGCTGTTGGCGGTCTGCACCAGCGACTTCGGTAAGTGTCCTCGTGCTCCTGCCACACGTCAAGAGCCCCGCTTGGGCCTGGGAGGGCCTTCCGGTGCTGGCACTCAGCTTGGGGAGGAGACGGCTGAGGGCATTGGGCTTGGAGGTGTAATAGGGGAGGGACGGATCTGTGCCAGATGAGAGGGGTGGGAGTCCTATTTAAGGTGGTCACTGAGCATTTTCCTCCAAGGCATGGTCTAGCCTCACCTCAGAGTCCTGCTCTCCTCTGGGCCCCTGTGGACGCTCCAGCAGGAGTTCCTGGTCCTGGGGGTCCGAGGAGCCTGGGGGCCCCGGGGCTGAGATCAGGACTCAGCCGCGTGCTTTTGCTCTTGGGCAGCGGGGTGGGGGGGAAGCACTCTGGGCGGGGGGAAGGCAGCCCGGCTGGACCCTGCTCTGAGCGCCTCCAGCTCAGAGGGCAGTAGTGTGGTGGGAGTGCAGAGCTCCTTTCCACGTTTTGGTCCTGCATCTGGAGGATGGGGGACCTTGCCCTGGGCCTGCTCTGCCCAGCTCCCTCCCATCACCCCCTCCCCTCTGAGCTGCCCCGTTTCTGTCCCACCTGGATACAGGGCGGCAGTAGATGTTGTGTGTTAATTGCGGTTGTGTCTTGTTCTAACTTGAAACATTGATGCACACAATGTGACTTCTGTCTTCTGTTTCTCCCCACTTATATGGCTGTTATCCCTGACAGAGTCTGAGTGGCAGGGACAACCCCTAGAGGGCCTCAAATGTGTGAACTGTTCTTTCTAATGGGATTTCTGGAATGCAGAATTCAGGGTCAGCCCCCGCAGGGTCACCCCTGGTGACCCCACTGACTCCTGTGTTCTTGCCTCCGTAGTCGTCCGAGGCTCCATCCAGGACGTCACCCACGAACCAGAGCAGCAGGAGTCTGCCATCCACCTGCACGTGAACCGGCTGTACCGGCAGAAGAGCACTGTCTTCCGGCCAGCCCCAGAGGGCGGTGGCTGGCAGGGGCACGTCACCACGCTGTTGGAGTGTGGTGTGAGGCCCGGACGTGGGGAGTTCCTCTTCACGGGCCACATACACTTTGGGGAGGCCCACCTTGGCTGCGCCCCGCGCTTCAAGGACTTCCAAAGGATGTACAAGGATGCTGAGGAGAAGGGCCTGAACCCCTGCGAGATGGGCACAGAGTGACTGTGGGTGGCCACCGCTGCTGCCACAGCGGGCGCTTGGACCTGTGCTCCCCGGCGCACAAGCCACGTCTGACCCCACGAGGTCCTGGCCAAGGACTCCCTGACTGATTGGAAATGTTGTAAGATGCAAACTAAGTTATTATATTTTTTTTAAAAAAGAAACGTCCATAGGAAATAAACTCCAGTGTCTTAAAATGCCTTGTGTACCATTTCATGCTGTGTTTCCAAAGCACCCGACGGGATTGTGTTGGGCTGGTGTGTTGGGTAGGGCTCTGGGGCCGGAGCCCCTGGAGGATGCCCAGCACCAGGCTTTGTACAAAGCTCGGGGACAATTTAGAGTGGTTTCTTATGATGGAAATTTACAGAGCCAAATACTTATTTTTTGGTTGGTTTTGTTTTTCAAAGACTGTGTTTTGCTAGCCGTGGTCACTTTTGGGCCACTGGCAGCGGTGTGTCTGCAGCCCTGTGGGGTGTGCACGCGCTTCCCTGGTGTCCGCGTAGGGCTTCTCCTGGGGCCAGCACACCCGAGGGAGCCCCGCAGCCCAGCCGCTCGGGGCCTTTCATTCTGGGCCCAACTGTAAGTACGGCTGTTACTCTCGGGCTTCGGGAAACACATGCACCTCCTCCTTCCTCCCCCGCCTCCCTCAGCCTCTGCCTTCCCTTTCCTGATAACCCAGATGCTGCCCCTTGACTCTAGCTCCCCCCAAATGCCTGAGTCCGCGGCAAGTCTCTGGCCCCCCAGGGGCTGGTCTGCACTAGGCTGGTGACCTCCACGCTCTCAAGGGTGAGTTAGTATCCAGCAGCGGCTGTAACAAACGACCACAGACTGGAGGCTTAAACAACATTCATTCTCCACTTGTTCTGGAGGCCAGAAGTCCAAAATCAAGGTGTGGCAGGGCCAGGCGCCCTCCGAAGGCTCTAGGGGAGGAGGCTTTCTGTCTCTTCCAGCTTCTGCTGGGTGCTGCCGGTCCTTGGTGCCCCTGGGCCTGTAGATGCATAGTTCCAGGCTCTGTCCCCTTCTCCCCTCTGTGTGCCTGTGTCCAAATCCCTCCTCTCAGAAGGACACCAGTCACACAATTAGGTCCCACTCCCATCTAGTACAACCTCACCTTAGTTGATTAAGTCTGTGAAGACCCTGTTTCCAAATAAGTTCACAGTCACATGTTCTGGGTAGATGGGAATTTGGGGGGACACTACTCATCCCAGTACTGGGGTCACTGGGGTGCCACATAATTAGATCTAAGCCTGCATCCGCGTGAGTGAGGTGATTTCTCCCAAACAGCTGCTGAGGCTGAGGGGGGACCCTGGAGAGGACACTGGTTAGTGAGCTCTGTGCCGGCTGCACCCAAGCCTCGGGCACACTGTGTGGCCACAGGGAGGTGCCGCGTGCTAGCCCAGGTGTTCCCTGCCTCAGGTGGGTGTGCCCTCACTCCTGAGCACCCTGCTTCGGGTGGTGGATGTGGCCTGGCCCGGGCATGCCCCAGCTCAGGTGTATGCTCAGGTCTGTGGGCTGCAGCAGGTCACAACCTGAAGCAGCAGGGTTGGTGATGGGAACAGGTCCTACTGTGGCTAATAACTGTGATGTTCTATGCCAGGAGTATGTTGTGCAGCAGATAGCCAGGCCCACAGTGACCCTGCTGTTGGGTTCATGCTTTGGGCTTTTCTGGGTGTTAACTCTGACACTGGAGGAGGCCACAGGGCTTGCAGGTGCTGAAGAACCAGAATGTCGGGTTTGGGTTTCAGTTTCAGGGCTGGCTTTCTTCCTTATGTCAGTACGGGGGCCTGGGAGGAGCTGGGGACCTAACCCCACGTGCTGATGTCCAGGGTGGAGGCAGCTTCTGCTCTGGTGCATGGCAGCAGGTGAGAGCTGCTCTGGGTGGGGGCGGGGCAGGGTCTTCCAGCTGGACACCTGGAGGGAGAACAGGGCCTGTGTCCTCCCCCCAGAGTCTGGGGTGGGGGGCGGCTCTGGTGTTGGAGGTCTAGGGCTGCTTGGTGTTGGGAGGGGCTGGGTCACCGTTTCCGAGAGCCATGCCCTCCTGCTGTCCAGGGCCTCCGGCAGCCATCTGAGGTCCCTGTGTGCCCCAGCTTGCTCTGTGACACCAGATTTTCTGCTTTCCCATGTCTGTCCTCAGGGGAGCCTCCATACTGTGGAGCCCTGAGGGGCCAGGGTGAGGCACTTGGAGGGTCCTCTGGCTGACCAGTGGCTCTGCCCCAGCGTCTTGGCCTAGTGTCCCTGTCTTGGCTCTGGTCAGCCCCAGTTACCGTGTGGAATGGAGCTGTGGGCACCCTTCTTTGTCCCTGTCCAAAGGTGAAGGGGAGGTGTGACCCAGGCCCTCCTTCCTGCCAAGCTGCACCCTCAGTGTCTCCCCTGCAGTCCTGTCCTCTTGCTCTAAGGAAGAAGCAGGCCCTCCCAGCAGGATGAAGGCTCTGCCTGGCCCCCTTTCCTTCCTTTCCCTGCTGGCCTTGTAGGGAGCCTTCACCTCCTCCTTGTATGTTTCCCCAGAGAGCTACATGTCCCAGACCCCCTGCACAGGTTGACCGGGACCCCAGCATGGCCCTGGACGTGCCTCCTCCTAGCAGACCGCAAGGGACATCCTTATTCTCTTGGCCCAGCTGCAGCGGACACCCTTTCTTAGCATGTTTCTCGAGCATGTCGGTTGCAGGACCCCAGGTCTGGGCCTGTCCGGTGACACTGGGATCAAGAAAAACAGAGGCTTTCCGCACTGCTGTGTCAACCATGACATCTGTGGGCAGTCTGCTTACAGACTGCCCTCCTGTGCCAGAGGCAACCTGAGCGCTTTCTCCTTCTTCACTCTGACATCCCCGGTGGGACACACAGGGATGGCCTCACACCTCTCCTGCTGTTTGGGCTCCCCAAGGGCTCAAGCCCCTGTACCCCAGTACTCAGGGGCCACCCGCCTCTCTCCAGTCTTGGCTGTGGGGAGTCAGGCTGACCCTGTGGCCTCCACGGCCAGGCCCTGATTTTGTGCACGATGTCTGGTTTTGTGCAGCATGGTACCTGCTTGGAGGGGCTGGGCTGGGACAGGCTGCAGCTGTGGGGGCCACGTGCTCCATCGGGGTCTGACCACGGCCCACACTTGCACAGGTGGCCCACTGAGCCCCAGGGGAACTTCAAGACTGCTGTGTGTGGGCATCTTTGCTCTGGCCTCTGGTAGTGAGGTGGCCCCCAGGTGAGGGGCCCCAGCAGACATCCCAGGCCAGGTTGGCCGGCCTGACACACCCTGTTAGGTCTGGGTAAGGATGAGGCCTGGAGTCAGCTGTACCACAGGGCTGCCCCTCTAGCTCCAGCACTGGGACCCTGCCCTCCAGGGGAGCTGGGTTGCTGTGAATTATACCGTGTGAATTGGCTGCTAGAGCCCAGGGGTGGAGAGCTGGGTAGGTGGGGAAGCTGCACTGCGGTTTCAGCTATGGTCATGGCGGGGCCCCGGGAAGGCAGGAGTCTGAGAGGGGCCAAGGTGCGTGCAAAGGCCCTGGGTGGGAGGGTTGTGTGGCCAGCGGAGGGGACAGAGCACCAGGTGACTTTTTAGAAGTTTTCCGCAAATCCCTCTTGCTTTCTGTTTCCTATCACTTGGCCCATGAGACTGAGGCACAGGGTCTCAGGTTGATAATTTGCATTTCTTTGATCCTTTCTGGATGGGCCCCGTTTCCATGTATGTGCTCTTACCTTGTCTGTCATCTGATAACATCCTTTTCCTGTGGTGGTCGGCAGATCGATGGCCCCAAAGATGTTCTCATCCCAGTCCCTGTTCCCTCACATGGCAAAATCACGGGTGGAGTTACAATTGCTGATAAGATGGGGAGACTATTCTGAATCGTCTGCTGGCCCTAATGTCATCAGGGTTCCTTAAAAGTGGGAGAGGGAGGCAGAAGAGAGAGAAGCAGGGGACACAGCTTGAGAAGGGCTCATCGGGAAGCTACCGGCTCTGAGGGATCTGCTTCCCCTCGGAGCCTCCAGAGGGAACCCACCCCTGGATCTCAGGCCAGCATGACTCATGTGGGACCGAGGCCTGCAGAGCCGTGTGATAATAAACTTGGGTTGTTTTAAGCCACGATACGATTGTGCAGTTTGTTACAGCAGCTGTGGGGGGAAAAGTACACCCAGGTACCTTCTTATCTGGGGTCACAGGGCCTCTGTGGCTCATGAATCCCCCTAAGTTGTGTAAGATGGTGGGTCATATATCTACTTACATTTTTAGAAAACAAGGTCATAACTTAAAAAATTTTTTTTTCATTTTTTTTTTTCTGTTCTTTTTGTTTTTTGGAGGGAGAGAGAGAGAGATAAAGTGCAAGCAGGGGAGGGGCAGAGAGAGAGGGAGACACAGAATCTGAAGCAGGCTCCAGGCTCTGACCTGTCAGCATAGAGCCCAACGTGGGGCTCGAACTCACGGACCGTGAGATCATGACCTGAGTCGAAGTCGGACGCTCAACCGACTGAGCCACCCCGGCGCCTTAATAAGCTCATAACTTTTATCAGAATCTCAAATTTAGGAACATAACTCCATATGGGTGGAGAGTACGGGGCAGGTGTGAGCTTTCTGATAGGTCTCTGGGGGATTGTGCCCATTCCCCACCCCTCCCATGGCCATCTCTCCTTCTCCCTGTCCCTCCCTCTGTCTCTGTCAGTCTCTGAGCCTCTCTCCTTATCTCAGGTGGTTTTTCCTCTTTGCCAACCAACCTGCTGCCTCCCTGCTTGGAGCTGCCCGCTTCTAGGTGTGGTGCCAGCTCAGAGGGGACGTGCCAGTCCACACCTGGGCTCACCTGTCTTAAGTCATCTTCTCCACCCAGACATGAGGGCGGAGTCCCCTGGCACCCACTGATCACCAGCCTCAGTGACACCCTCCAAGGCCCACCTGTGGTCTCTTCCTCCAGTGCCCAAGACCCTCTTCCCGGTGGCCCCTCACGGCCCTTATAGGTACTGGAAGGCTCCTGGGCCTTCTGTTACTGTCTCTGGTCTTTAGGACACACTCCAGGTCTGTGGAACCCCCTTCCTCAGGCCCTCTTCTTCTGTGGCTGGATTTCAGGACCTTGCCTGTCACCCTGAGGTGCCCCACCTGCCCTGTGTTAAGGCCACGCCCAGACTGCCAGGGCTCTGCTCATGGTCACGCCTGACACAGACGTGTCAGAAGGTGCCCAGGGAAGAGGCCTCGCCAAAGCAGCTGTGCGGAGCCAGGTCTGGGTTCCCTGGGTCCTTGCTGGCCCATGAGGGACCGACTCAACAAAAGGTGGTGCCTGCTGTGGTCCCGTCTGGCTTTGCCGCTGAGGTGCTCTCTACCACAGTGAGACGGGACACTGGGGCTCAGGGTCATGGAGAACCCTAATCGGGAGGGCTGGTGGGGAGCCCTGCCCAGGACTTTCCCCAAACTTCGTCCTGCCTGAGTGGCTGGAGAGCATTTCTTAACCTTCTAAGACGACCCCCTCCCCAAAGTGCATCGAGTGCTGATTGAGACTTTTCCAGGACAGACCTCCCAACTCCCCGGTAGCCCCTCTGCCCTCATACCCACTGCCTCATCAGGGAAGGGGAGGAGGGTCCTTTCCCTGCCCCTTCTGTTGCTCAGGACCCAGGAGGTTGGACAAGAGCGCCACTGTGGTCTGCCCCCAGTGCCCAGGCAGGCTGAGGGCTCCCTGCACCCCTGGCCTCCGTGGCCCTCAGTGGTTTTGAGGATGAGGTAGACATGTCAGTGCCACGGTCTTGATTTCCTGGACCCCCAGTTGGGGCCACCATCCGCCTGAGCAGACAACCCTTCATGGATAAAGGGCTACGTATGAAGATGGGCACATGCTGGAGAGTGTGGTCTATGGCTCACACATGTGAGTGCCTGAGCTCCTGGGCCTTCTACTGGCCTGCCTGCCCTGTTCAGTGGCCTTCTGAGCCCTGTCCTTCACATACCCTTGGGCCTGGGGGCTGGGGGCTGTGGTGTGGCATGGGTCTGCCCACTGGACCAGGGGACACAAGGCTCACAGTGTGAGCACGCTGCCTGGGCCCCCTTGGCAGGTTTTCATCCCAGAATATATGGCACCAAGAAGAGAAGATACACCAGATTACCACCGGGGTCAGTGTCTGAAGCCAGTGACCTGCAGCTCTGCCCTTTTTTAGAAAGAAAGTCAGAGGATATCAGGCCAGATTTGCCTTATTTCCTGCTGGCCTTTCCCACTCACCAAAGCCAGGCTTTGAAACATACAGCCTCTTGGCTGTCGATATTGAGCAACTTTCTGGTGTCCTCATGCTGCGAGGAAGGGTCTTTATTTCCAGGCAGGCTGGGAATTGTCAGGACACACGCAGCTGGTGTGGTTGTGCCTAAAGCCTCTGGTAAGGCGGTGGCAGAGAGGGAGTAGGTCACTCACACCTTAGACACCGGGGAGGGGTGGAAATGGAGGCAGAGACAGTGGAACACAGAGACATATGAACACATGGTCACATGCACACACGTGCTCTCACACACACGCACACACATAAATATGCTCACACAACGGTCTCGTGTGTACATGTGCTTGCACACACGCCTGCATACGTGCTCACATGCACACTCACACATACACATGGGTAAATATGCTTGTACACACGCTTTCATGTCTATGTACATGTGCTTGCACACACATTCTTGCACATGTACTCACATGCACACTCACACATGCACACACGTAAATATGCTCACATGCTCTCAGGTGTACATGTGCTTGCACACACATGCTTGCACAGTGCTCTCATGAACACCCTCACATGCTCTCACACATGCACACACATAAATATGCTCATACACACGGTATCACGTGTACATGTGCTTGCACACTCATGCTCACACGTCCTCACATGCACACTCTCACAATGTTCTCACACATGCACACGAGTAAATATGATTGCACACACACTCTCATGCCTATGTACATGTGCTTGCACACACATGCTCACACACATGCTTGCATGCACTCTCACTCATGCACATGTGCTTGCGCACGTGCACACACATACACACACATGCTTGAACACATGCACATGCGCTCATATTGACCCTGACCCTGACCTCCACCTGGACACAGTAGGGGGAGGCTCCAGACCTGAGTCTCTGCAGGATGGGCTTCCCTGTGCCAAAGCTTTGAGAATGGACACTGCCCCCCCACCCCAGGCAGAAATTGATGTGTGGAGTATGTATGTACATCTGTGGGTGTGTGGGTGCGTGCAAGGCTGAGGAAGCTGGTGGGGAGAGAATCTGGGCTCCCTGGATCAGGGTCCCTGTGACCTCACTCCTGTCGGGTCACATCCACTGTCCTTGTCCACAAGTAGAGTTGGTTGCATAAGTCTGTTGGCCCCTCCTGGCTCTACCACTTGGGTTCTGGAAGGAAAGCCGGCTGCAGGGAGGGCCTGGCACCATATGACTGAGCGTCCAGCTGGGGCTGAGGGCCAGGTTCCCAGACCCGCTCCCGGGGCTGCACCCTCTTGGGGAAGCCAGGGACCCAAGGAGAAGGCCAGTGTGTCCCACGGGTGGGGGCTGGGATCCCTTCACCAGGGCTGCAGCTGACCCGAGGCGTCCGTCTCACTAATTGATTAAACTGTTCAGTCCAGGCCTGTGTGGTGGGAACTGGTACGGCTGGGCTGTCAGGGTAAAATTTGGGGCAGCTATCTGCGTAAGCACTGGTTCTAGGGATCATGTGACAGGGAACCGCGTTAATCAGTGAGATCAGTCACACTGCCCCTTCTCCAGCTGCTTTGTGTGGTCACAACTGGGGAGGCCCCAGGGGAGCTTTGAGACCCCAGAGTTGTGAACTGACATCCCTTCAGTGAATGCTGGGTGTGGCCCTACTGTGTGTGGCACCCCAGAGGCCCTGCCAGCTTGCAGACTCCCTTCCAGATGGCAGGTGGTAACGTGCCGTGAAGACAAATGAATGGGGAAGGCACAGGTGGGGCTGTCGCTCTGTGTGTGCCTGTGGGGTCAGCCTTGAGCAGAGGCCAAGGGCAGCAGGTTCAAAGAGTCCCAGAGAGCCCTCCCAGGGGAGGGACAGAGGCCAAAGCCCTGGCGCCACACCCCCTCCCTGTCTCTCCTCTCCCAGGTAACTTCCCACCAGGACAACCCTAGACGTGGGATATGGGGGCCTTGAGTCCTGGGAGTTGGGCAGGGGCCTCTGTTCCCAGTGCGGTGTGCAGGGCCTGGGGCACAGTAGAAGCTCCGGTCCTATTCCTCATGGAAGAACCCCCTGAGCCCCAGGCACCTGCCCTGGGGTGCAACACTCAGTCACAGGTGAGGGTCTACCCATGGGCCCAGGAGGGAGGGAGGAGGTCAGGTCTGGGGGTGGGGATGACATGTGACAACACAAGGGCTGCGACCAGGCTTCAAAGGGTGGAAACCAGACTGTTCAGGGAACGCAGCACCTCGTGCAGGAGCCACGTGGGGGTGGGGGCCGTTGAGAACGTGCGGAATCCAGTGTCAACACTGGCCATTGTGCGCTGCCCCCGGGCGGGTGGCAATTTATAAAAACAGCCGTGGTTTGGTGCATATCCGTGTGGTGAGGTCACGGCTGCCAGGGGCTTTGGAATTCTGTCTTCAGAAGCATTTTGCTTACCAAGCCACATACTTCCTAGTCATCAATTCGATCAGGGGCAACAAGAAAAAATGCTAAAAAAACAAAACCCAAAACTCCCTCGAGGGCTGTGTGTGAGGGGGAGGGAGGGCACAGCAGAGAAATAGGACCTCTGTGCCAGAAAGGCGGCGGGCATCAAGGAGCCTGTGCGTCTGTGCGTCTGTGTGTCTGTGTGTATGCGAACGAACGCACAGGGGCCTCCAGGCTCCCAGCCAACTCCCCCTGTCCCCCCCCCCCCCCCCCCGGCCGGAGTCCTTTGTGCTCCTGTGTGCCAAGGACCCGGGGGTGGGAGAGGAGGGTCCCTGCGGCCCCCAAGCCCCACCCCACCCTGGCACGGAGCATGAGGCCCTCCTCCCGGTTCTAGCCCAGAAAGAGCAAAGGCCCCTTGCGTTCTCTTTTCAGCATTGCTGAGTGGACTAAAATGTCCAGAAAGAAGTTCTATTGAAAACAGAGGGAAATAAAATACGGACAGTGTAAAATAGTCAAGAGACCCAGTACCTGGCCACAAGTCAGCGTGCCCAGCCACAGGCTATGTGGCTCCTCTGGTCCTGCAACCCCAGCCAGTCACCGTGACAGTGGCCGGGGTCCAAGGTGGCTGGGGGGGCTTGCAGAAGCCCATGAGAAGAGGCTCATGAAGTAGGAGAGAGTGTTCAGACAGGACCTGGCAGGCGGCCCCTTCCTACCCATGTCCAACAGCATCATCTCCGTCAACGGCAGGAACTCAGACACAGGTAGAAGGAAACGGTCCAGGCACCCTCTGTCCTGACCACAACCCAGCTTCCAGAGGCCACATGGGCACAGCCACCTGTGAACGCCTGCAGGGGCTGAGCAGCAGGGACCCCACACTTGCCAGACTGCCTTCTCAGTGCCCACTCTGCCTGACTGCTACCTAGCGGAAGCCCAGTCTGCTTCTGCTCCCCCCGATCCCGGGCCATTCTCCTCCTACCTCCTGACTTCTGCAGGGACTGGTGTTTCAGAGGCAGCCGTCGTTCTGACCCTGTGGGGTGAATGGTGGCTGGCAAGTGGCCCTGGTGCCAGCCACCGCACTGCCTTGAACAGGACACATGGCTTCTCCAGCTCTCTGTGGGTCTTGTCTGGACCTCAGTCCTGCTCCTTTGGCTTGCTGCTGGGCTGGGAGTCTGGGATTGCTGGCCTGAGCCCACACCTTGGAGGGGTCTCCAGTGGGGGCCCTTGAGGCCTGCCCTCTTGTGGTACCTGTCAGAGGTGAACCCACCTGACAAAAACCCTCTCTGTGGCTTGATCTAGGCTCAGGAGCTCCAGACGAGGGCACAGCTGGAAGGAGATGAGGCCGGCTGGGGTCACACCATGCTAAGTCCTGGGACCCCACAGCCCTCCCTTGGGGGCCTGCTTCCCGCTTCCCTCTGCCTCCTTGACTGGTTGCCCTACAGGTTCTGTGTGCCCATATCCCTCCAGTGCCTGGCAGTGTGATCACATGAAGGCCGAGGGCAAAGGAGCAGGGCTGTGGTGGTGCAGCCGTGGGGGCAGGGTGGTCCGGGCCCTGGTGTTTCTGCCACACTCCAGTTAGGATGGACTAGTTCATGCCAGCAAAGGTGAGGGGTGGATGAAGCCATACTGGCCGCAGGACAGCGCCCAGAGGAGCCTGCTGACCAGTCTTGCCTGCAGCGTCTTCCTCAGGGTTCCCTGGGCTGGCCTCGAACCCAGGGAGGCCCTAAGAACCACCTGTGGTTTCCACTTTCATTAGGCACTTGCGCCTTTGTGTGGATAACAGAGGGTTGGAGAACAAACCCATGTGGGGAGCGGAGAGGTGTGGGGCGGGTGTCCTTCCCTCCTGCCCAGGGCCTGCCCTACAAATTAAAAACTACCATGAGGAAAAACCCCCGCGTCTGCTTTTCGATGGGGTTGCCATTTTTCTGCTACAACACTGCGTCCACATGTCTCCTTAGCTGGTGACATCTTGGGAGAAGTATTTTCTGCTGGGTTTCTGCTAAGGTTCCCATGTGATCCCATGTGATCAGCGATCAGCCCGACCAGCTCGAGGGGCTCCAGCAGTGGGTGTTCACCCAGCCAGAGCAGCCAGAGCAGCCAGGGTGAGAGAAGGGGACTTCCAGGCTAAATGACTGCACCTGGCATGGCCCCAGAGCAGGTGGCCTGATAGGACCACTGTGTGATGTGGCCTTTCCTGTGATGCTGCAAGGTTGTGTGGACCAGGGTGGTGACACAAAAGGACAATCCTTGCTGGGGGCGGGGGCAGGCCCTGGCACTGGCTGTGGGAGAGTGGGGTGTGTCTCTGGCCTTCTGTCACCTATGTGCCACTCGAGCACCAGGGAGCCCCGGAGGCCCTCTAGGGGAGTATGTGGGCTGGTGGAGGTCCTGTGAAGTCCTACACCTGTGGCTCCCTGGGGTGGTGATGAACAGTCTCACCCTGAGAGCTGTGTGGTCCTCTTTCCAACGTGGTCACGTCCAGGTAGGCAGCACCCAGCTGTGGGGGAGTGCAGACACGTGCTGTACCTGCACCCTATCCAGGGATCTCTTGTGAGCTCGTCAACCATACACAGACGCCAAGTCAGGAGCCAGATTCAAGGCTCCACAGTCCTGCCGGGGCCAACTGTGACTGGTCCTCCCTCAGGCAGTGGAGGGAGGAAATCCCCAGATCAGCTGCCTCCAGTGGGGTAGCCTCCTCTGGGCTGTGTCCTTCCAGGGGCTCCTCTCCTGAAGGACCCTAAGTACAGCCAAGCTGTGCCCACACCTGAGCGAGGCTGGTACCTGGGGAGGATAGGCTCTGCCTTTGGTATTGTGTGTGGCCTGGGAAGCCCCGCCTGTCTGTGTCTCAGTCTCCCCACTTTCTGTGGGTGGGAGCTGAGATCAGCAGTGGGCACTTGGGTCCCAGGCAGTCGCTTCTGTTCACCGCCTGGCTTTCCCAGGAGGGCTGGTTTTTGGAGGTCTGGGGCTCGCCTCTCCAGCTCGGGACCGGTCCTACTCTCCAGCAGCTTCCCTTCAAGACTCTGCTGTCCTGAGGCACTGGGAAGGGGAAGGGCAGCCTTTGCAAAAGAGAACAGGGAAAGGTCCATGAGTTCCCTCCATCGGTCCTCAGGGCAGTGGACCCCTCTGTGGCCACATGAAGGAACCATCCTTAATGAAAACCATGTGACCTCTGACCCCTACCTCACCAGGTGTGCGGGAGGGGGACAGCTGTCCTGCCTAGCTCTCACTACCAAACACCCACCTATATTAGCATTTGACGTGGAGGAGGGAAAAAAGGCGGGACACAGGCTGACTGCACATGTGTGAGCCAGTAGCATCTTCGGGGTATGAGCTTACAAAACCCTGCACCATGTGGGGAGAGTTGGGACCACTCCTGAGCCAAGGGCTGGAGGACGAGTTGGGGGGGCCCTTGGCTGGCCCGCCCTCAGTCCCCAGGTGGAAGCACTTTGCCGGGGCCCCGGCTCCCAAGAGAGGCGTTTCTGACTCCACCCATTTGAAATCAAGGGTTTGGCTGGTGTTTCCTCATGAGGTGGCATCCTGTGAGATGTGGGTGAACAGGTCCAGCTATCAGGTGCACTGCTTCCTGTCTTACATGTGCTTGGCCCTTTGGGGGAGGCTGGGGCAGCTGGGGAGGTGAACTCTGTTGTCTTGTTTTTCTTGGCGGCTGGACACTGGCAACTGCCCCCACCTCTGGAGGGGCATCCGTGTGTGCTGGTTGCAGATTGTAGGGGCTGTGGACTGGTCCAGGTGGGGCAGACTCGAAGGTCCAGGTGTGTGGGGGCACGGGAGATGGGATGAACCCTAGGTGCATGGGGGGCACAGGAGCTGAGACGACCCCCAGATGTGTGTGGGGGCACAGGAAAGGATATGACCCCAGATGTGTGGGGCACGGGACACAGGATGACCCCCAGATGCCCAGATGCTGCTCAGCAGGGAGGCACAGCCTCCTTCTCTCTCATCTGAGCAGTGATGCCTGAGGTCAGCACACGGCACCTTGGGTCCAGGCATAAGACATGGACTGTGGGAGAACCCGGCAAACTGGACAGGGACGAAGCATGAGTGACCACTGGCCCAGGGAGAGCGGGCCCCACAGCCACAGGAACCTTGGCCTCAATGGAAACCAATGAAGGCCGAGTCTTACAGAAAGCCCAAAGGGGGCTGTGTGGCCACATCCCCCTCCTCGAATGCTTGCTGCTTCTGGTCTCCTCTGCCATCTCACACTCTGCTCTTGGGGGCTCCTCCTGGGGCTTTTCCTAGGGGCTCCCCCTGGGGGCAGAGCCCGATGAGGGATCCTAAAGGATGTGCAGATCAGGAGGGAGGGGAGGCCTGGAGAATGTGGGACAAAAGTTCTCCCCCAGGCCCAGTTTTCTTCCTTTGCTGTCACCTGGGGCCCCTCCAGGGACCCCGGCAGAGAGTGAGGAATGCTCCAGGGGGGCTCAGCTGTGCGGGGAGAGGCCCCAGATGGAAGGTGGGATGGTGGGCAGCTGGAGCAGAGGTGGGGCACGGCCCGAGTGTGGGGGGCAGCGTCAGGCCAGGCTGAGCAGTGCAGACGAGAGGGATAGGGAGTTGCTGGGAGTTTTTAAATAGCACTTTTAAAATCTCAAACACACATGAAAACATGCTGTGAGAGAAAAGTTGGAAAGTCAGAAGCCTCGTCCTCTGAGATAAACCCGATGTTAAAGTGCTTCCTAGGTAAGCTCTGAACAGGGAATTTTGCGACAGAGCTAGTGGTTTGGAAGGAGGACAAGGCCAGCACCGGAGGTGTGTGTGTGTGTGTCGCGGGCGGGGTTGGGGGGGGGTTGCTTGCTCCTGGAGCAGTGGCGACAGAGGGCTGTGAGGGTCATGGTTGAGGGGGGCAGCCCTCTTCTCCTCCAGCGTGACAGACCAGACCCCACAATTGCCTGAACTTCATTTGTGCCAAGGGTGTCTTGCTGGGCACACACCAGGGACCCTCATTCTGTTTGCAGCAAAAGCACCCAAGGAGACATGTGCCACTGTCACCTTCGTTTATTGAAGGAAGAAGCCACCTATAGAGGGGTGTGCTGCCAGCCCAAGGCCACACAGCTGGTCCCAACAGCCTTCTGGCTCAGAGTCCCCGATCAATTGGCTATGACAGACCAAAGGGGGGTGCATTTTTACCCTTCTGGCTTCATGCACAGAGCCCCTGGATGGCCCCTTGCAATGGAGCTCAGAGCCAGGAGGAGGGGCCTTCCCCAGTCCTGCTGGCTGCCCTCAGACCCCAGGCCCAGTGGGGCCTCTCTTCTACAGAACAGGAAGCAGGGTGATCACCCCAGGGCCCTTGGGATAATGGCCACCACAGGGCCCGGTTCTGTCACAGGCGGGAAGGGCCAAGGCTGGGCTCTGGAGTCTCCAACCAGCGGTGCACCAGGCAGCCCCTTGCCCTTGTGGCTTCTGTCCCTGCCTGTGTGTACATCCTTCCCCAAGCCTGGCTGGGCACGGTGAGTGGCTCTGAGCACATCTGGCCAAGTGCAGCAGGCTGCGGTGTGGTGGTGTCACGGTCCAGGAATGCGGGAGGACGGTCTGGGGTTCTGGCACGAAGGCATGGCAAGACACCAAGAATGTGCCTTGTAGAAAGATAATTGTGCATTTGGGGAATATGCGTAATAAACCCAGTGAATGCCACTGATTCTGTTTGCCTTACCGAGAGCCGAGGCGACAGCAAAGGGCCACAGCTGTCCCTTCAGGAGATGAAACATGCAGGCTGGTCCCCAGGACTGCCTTGGTCACTGTCCTCCGGGGCTGGGTGGGCACGACATAGGCCTGCTGCAGCCCCAAGGGGCAGGAGGAAGGAGGCAGTGGCCGGGGTGGTGCTCAACCCCAGGCTGATTTATGGCAGAGGGACCCAGGGCACTGTGGAGTGTGTGCGGGCCGCGGGCAGAGCGGCTGAATGACCCCATTGTGTGGAACAGGCAGAAAGGGCAGCAAGGCAGGCCCAGTTGGGGAGAGATGTGCATTTTATAACTTCTGTTCCATTGTCAAAGCGCTGCCCGCCCCTTTTAGAGAACTTGGAAGTCATAGCAAAGCAGGGGGAGTAGCATTATCTCAGCACCCAGAGCCGATGACCGCTAACCTCCGGGTGCACGTCTTTCAGAACTGCTTGAGCCACGAGTTTGTGTATGTTTGTGCACACACTCATATAGTTGGGGGCACATGTATAGTTTACAGTTTTTATGTGGTAAAATACACACAACATAAAATTTTCCGTCCTAACCACTTGAAGCCACAGTTCGCGGGCACGGAGCACACGCGCGTTCTTGTGTGCAGCCTCCACCGCCGTCCGTCTCCAGACTGTGTCTCGGAAAGTGGACGCTGTCCCCGCTAAACCCCAGCTCCCCCCTCCCCCTGCCCTGCCCCCCCACCCACTTTCTGTCGCTTCGGGTATGACTCCTCCAGGGGCCCCCCATGAGCGTAATCATGCAGGGTGTGTCCCTTTGGTCCTCAATCCACATTGCAGTGTGTCAGAACTTACCCCTTTATATGGCTGAGTCATACTCCACTGAATTATGTTCCACATTTTGTTCATCCATCCAGACCTCGTTGGACACTCAGGCTGTTTCCACGTCGTGAATAATGTTGCTGTGAACAAGGTTTTGTTCAAAACAAAACCTTCCAAATGTTCTCTTCCATTCTCTCCATGCAGAGATCCATCATCTCTTGCATTTACTCTTCCAAATGTTCTCATTTTCCTGTTGAATTCTACAGACTCGGGATTTGGGAGAGCTAGCCGTGTGCAAGGTCCTCAAGCTTTCACCGTTGGGGGTCCACATCCCTCCAGCCGCGCCATCCTGAGTCCGGGCGTCTTTTCTCCAACAACAAGTGAGCAAGCAAATTGACACTGTCAGCCCAGGTGCTGCGGCTGGAGAGCACCCTCCTGGGTGGCACATGTCACCCCTGTGCACTTGTGCCCTGGGCCACAGCCCGCCTGACACAGAGGGGCGCTGGGGTTTGCCCTCTTCCCGCAATGGTTCCTCTACTGGCTGAGAGCAGGCGAGAGACGGCAAGGGCTCCATGGCCGAGCCGGGACTCTTGGAAGGAGGGGCCTCTTGCTGGGTCAGTCAAGGCCAAAGCTTCCCTTGTTTTCTAGAGCCATAGCCAGGGCCCAGGGCCTCTGGCCCCTGTGTGTGGTTTGACCACATGCACCATTTTTGTTTCTCTGGGTCTGCACACTTGAGGCAGTGAGTTCTCAAGGGGGATTAATTTCCCTTTTTTTCTTGTAACTGATGGAAGCGTGGCCCGCAGAACGTTGGAGTAGAAGTAGCCAGGCATTAGCAAAAGTTCCCAAAATCTGACCCAACAGAACAAGATGTGCTTCAAAGCTGGATAGGACAAGCAAGCGCCCTGGGGAGAGGCCATGGGGTCTGCACCTGGGCTGGTGTCCTGCAAGAGTGGGGATGGGGAGCCGGGGAGTCCAGACCTGGCCCTGAGAGCTGCCGGAGCAGCGGGTGCCCTGGAGGAGCCTGTGTGGCCCCTCTGAGGGCTCCTCTCCCCACTCCCATGATGAACCTCCTGTGAGATGCTGGAACCTGACCTGTGAGTCTCTGGGAGGTGTGGCTTGGCCTGTCCTGGGTCAGAGGGTGTGGGACCCCTCCCTAAGCCACTTTTGAGTTGAGAAGCCTGGTTTTTAAAATCACAAAATGACTATTGTTCCCCTACTTATCAAAGTACCCATTGTTCGTGACCCAGGGATGATCTATTTTAATCTTTTGGTGTAGATAATTTTGTCTACTTGTATACACATACAGATACATTTTCAGGCTTTTCAAAGTTAGGGTCACAGTATATATCTGTTTTCTGGGTTGATTTTTAAAACTTAACGTCTTGCAAACATTTTCATGACCATAGAATTTTATTTTGCGGATACAATCAAGGGATTTAGGGTTTAAACCTCCTCCTTTCCTTGAATTATGAATAACACCACCGTGAATGTCTTGCTCTTCTCATCCCTTTCTTCTCACAAACCCCAGAGTGTCAGCCCTTGGTGCCTGAGGAGGCAGGACGCGGCCCCCTCCAGGCCCCATCCTGCTGGTTTCCATGGATGGGGGGGCCAGTGGGGCCTAGTGCTCTGGGTCCCTGAGGGGTCACGACTTGTAGCAACACATCTGAGATGCAAAACCTTTTCCTGGTCTACAGGAAGAGTCTAGAGAGGGAGGGTGAGAGCATGGGGTTTTGGGTCACATCTGCCCTCACCACACACCCACTGGAGTGTGGCCCGGGCCTCTCTTCCGCCAAAGCCTCTTCAACTTTATGAGCATGGCCTCTGCCTGAGAGGGGACACCAGCCTGTGCCCCCAATACTTCTACTGTAATAACAAGGAAGCTAGAACCAGAGGAACACATGCAGAGTCCCTCCCTTCTGGCCAGCCTGGGAGGACGAAGGGCTGTGGTTGGGGGTGCTGTGTGACAGGCCATGGAAAGCAGGTGACAGCTGGCATCATAACCAGGCTGAGGGCCCATGGGCATCACACTGGCCACTTCCAGACCCCAAGAGCCCCGTGGTGCCCCTTCAGCTTTGCCTGCCCCACACAAGGGCCTTCCTCTTCCCTCCTGGCGTCCCCAGCTCTGGGCATCCTGGGCCCCAGACTGTTCAAACCCCACCAGGCCCATCATGGAGGCCAATCTGCTGCCGTTTCATGTTGGCTGTTCACTTTGAAACCCAAGAAGCCTGATGATAATATCACTAGGGACAGAGCTGGGTCTGCTGCTAATTACCATTTGACATTCTGGCTGAGTCCAGCGTGGGGGGACCATAAAAAGCTATTCATGCAGCTCAGGACAACATCAAATGCAGCCCTCCACCCGTGGGCAGCGTGTCCCCCGCGAAGGCTGCCTGCAGGGTGTCTGAGGTTATTGCAGAGAAAGAGGCTGGTGGGGGTTGGAACGGACGGTGGTTGGTTCTCCTGGAGAAGGAGCTGGTCTAGGCCAGCTCTCTGAGACCCAGGAGTGTGGCAGGGTTTTTGGGGAGGAGGTGAGGGCTCCAGAGCCCGAGGCACGTGGTCCCCGCATGAGGCTCTTGGGTGAGTGGCCAGGAAGGGTGTGTGACCCCAGTGTCTGCTCACACTCTTGGGGAGGAAACGCCTTCTCCGGCCCTTCGCCCTGGCTGCCAAGGAGAACCCAAGATGCACACGTATCATGTGAGTCACGCTTGGAAACCAGTGGTCTAGAAGAGCCTCCAAAGTTGTTTTCTCCTCAAGGTGTTAGTGTTTGTGCTCTTACTTTAGGAATATTTTACTCGATGTTTTCCCCACACAGACAAATTAAATGTACAGTTTTTGTCTTTGATTCATCGGCAGGGCAAGGGCACAACCTAGTGAGGACAGATTCTAGTTTATTCTGCTACTGAGAGCTGGCTGTCTCTGTAACATCATCGTGGGATCCAGACACCAGCAGTCCTCTCTCCAGATGGATTACAGGAAAATAATGAAGGTCCAATGCCCAGACGCTCATGGTCAGACCCTCTCTGAATGCTCCAGCTCCCACAGACCCTTCTCCCTACCTGGGACAGTCCACTGGTCCATGGGGCCAGGTGCTAAGGCAGAGCCGAGCAGGTGGGCCACGTCCCTCTCTGAGGGTGAAAGCAGCTGCTCCCAGGAACAAAACATGGGACTTACATACAATGGAGCATTGCTTGGCCCTAAGAGGGGTGGCTCACTGGTAGGCATCATAGCATGGTGAACCCTGGAAATGTGCTGTAAGTGGAAAGGGTAGACACAAAAGGCCACGCGTCATGTGATCCCATTAATATGAAGGGTCCAGAGTAGGGAAAGAAGAGATGGAAGCAGACTGGTGGCTGCCTGGGGCTGGGGAATGAGTGCTGATGGGCATAGGTTTTCTTTTATGTGATCACAATGTTTTGGAACTAGAAAGAGGCGATGATTGCACAACATTGTGAACTCACCAAATGTCACTGAATTATACACTTTATTTTTTTATTTTTACTTCTTTAATTTGAGAGAGTGTGAGCATGAACGGGGAGGGGACGAAAGAGACAGAGAGAGAGACAGAATCCCAGGCAGGCTCTGCACTGCCAGTGCAGAGAGTCCGACAACGGTCTCGATCTCACAAACCATGAGATTATGACCTGAGTGGAAACCAAGAGTCAGACGCTTACCCCACTGAGCCACCCAGGCGCCCCTGAATTATACACTTCAAAATGCTTAAAACAGTTTATTTTAGATGTAGATTTTACCTCAGTTAAAAAGAAAAGCTGTTTGCAGAGTTCCCTGAGGCCAGAGCATCAAAGCCCCCGAGGGCTGTACACCTCCCTTTGTTTACCGGACACTAGAGAGAACCACAGGCTTACAGTGTGACACTGGAATACTCCCCTTCCCCTCTGGCATTGGCCCTCCCAAGAGGTGGGGCCAGGAGGGGAGGAGGATCGGAGACAGTGAGAAAGGAGCTATATAATTAGCTGTCACCTTGCAATATTTCCTAGGTTTAAGATGACTATTTCATTTTTAAAAGTTATGCTATGTTGTTTTCGTAAACAGCTGTATTTGAGTTGCAAAGTCACGTCCATTCATTTGCACTCACGATGGAGCACGCACCCTTGCAGGTGCCCTGTCTGGCGCCTGGAGCTGACCTGTGAGACGCACGGGCAGAACTAACAGTGCTCTGACTCGAACAACCATCCAGATGTCCCCTGATGGGGTGTAATCACACCCCTGAAGGGCGGGGTGGAGGGTCATGGGAGGGCCAAGTGGTCAAGGTCTGCAGCCAAGGTCTTTGGAAGAGATAGGAATGTAGTCAGGCTTGCTAAGGGGAGGGGACCATATGGGTCAGAGCTGGGGGTGGGCCTGAGTCACTTCCAGACTCCAGGGGACAGCTCAGGGCCTAACAGCTCCCACTGCCCCACATCCCAGAGGCAATAGTTCTCCTTCAGGAGGTCATGTGAGGGGCTTGGTTTACCTTTTAGGGGATGGCCCCGACCTTTGGGAGCTCTGGTGGTTTGAGTCACAAAGTCAGTCCCAGCAGCCCCATTTGCCTGATGGCCACCTGTTCTGTTGCAGGCTAGGCACCCAGAAGGAATCAGGGCTTTTGATCTGAGCTTGAAAATTCAAAGAATAGCAAAAAACATTTCGCTGTCTCGCAACTGGCTTCGATGTGACAAGGACTTGCGCCCCTGTTGATAAGCGCAGGATGATATTTCAATGCCTGTTAGCACGGAGCCTTCTGTAGAGTTTTAGAAGAGTCTGGGAGTCCCAGTACCTTTCCCCCAGGGCAAAAATACTCCACCTTGAGAGCCAAATATCTCTCTAGCTCCCTCTTCTCCTTTGGATTTCACAGCCTTTGTGTGAGTGGGGTTTCACCTCTGAAAGCGGCAGCCAAACTGGAAACAGGTCAGTCACCAAACCATTGTGACATTTCCCTGAGGCCGGCTGGTTTGAGTCTAAACAGGTTAAGCACACAGGTCTTGGCTAAACTGGAGGTTAGACACTTAGGGCTAAGCTGGATTTCAACACCTGGCAGACTGCTTTTTAGACATTTAACAGCCACTTAATTATAAGCAACTGTGTTACTCACAAGACAGTGGTCCCGAAACTCCAAACAGTACTGGTAAGGAATGCCCCTCTCTCCAGGCAGTCCCGGAACTGAGGGTCCCACTGCTCAGCAAGCACATGAGACGTTTTCTCCTCCTCCTCTACAGATGTTGCCCATGAGGACCCAGGGCTCTCCATGACCCACCATGCAGGGGAGAGTCCCTTCAACTTGGAAAGGGGGAGGTGGTGAGTGTTGGGACGCTCAGTACCCTGGGGTTGCAGTGTCGAGTGACGAGCATGAGCAACAGCTGGAAGGCTACCAACAGCCGGTGGTTCCGTCTTGAAGGCTGAGCACTCAGCCTTGTGTTGCTTCAGAAACGTGCACACCAGCCCAAGGGCGGGCTTCAGCAGGACTCTGCAAAATGGCTTTAAAGGTGACACATGACACTATTGTGAATTCTTTTTTTTTTTTAATTTTTTTTAAATGTTTTATTTAGTTTTGAGACAGGGAGAGACAGAGCATGAACAGGGGAGGGTCGGAGAGAGGGAGACAGAATCTGAAACAGGCTCCGGGCTCTGAGCTGTCAGCACAGAGCCTGACGCGGGGCTCGAACTCACGGACGGCGAGATCATGACCTGAGCCGAAGTCGGCCGCTTAACCGACTGAGCCACCCAGGCACCCCTCTTCTTTTTTTTTCTTAAATTAAAAAAATGTTTGGGGCGCCTGGGTGGCGCAGTCGGTTAAGCGTCCGACTTCAGCCAGGTCACGATCTCGCGGTCCGTGAGTTCGAGCCCCGCGTCAGGCTCTGGGCTGATGGCTCGGAGCCTGGAGCCTGTTTCCGATTCTGTGTCTCCCTCTCTCTCTGCCCCTCCCCCGTTCATGCTCTGTCTCTCTCTGTCCCAAAAATAAATAAAAAACGTTGAAAAAAAAAAATTAAAAAAAAATGTTTATTTTATTTGTGTATGTGTGAGAGAGAAAGTGAACGGGGGAGAGGGGCAGGAGGAGAGAGAGAGAGAATCTTAAGCAGGCTCTAGGCTCAGCACAGAGCTTGACTCAGCGCTCGATCCCATGACCCTGGGATCATTACCTGAGCCGAAATCAAGAGTCCTATGCTCAACTGACTGAGCCACGGTGCCCCAACACTACTGTGAATTCTGACCTGGAAACTCACATTTCTTTTGTGTCATGACTCACAGAGGGGGTAAGAGGAAGGAAGAGATAGCAAAACAGAAGTGTCCCCTCCTCAATCAATGGCTTCCCTCTCTCAAACCAAAAGCCTTGCAGGAACTTTCTTCAGACCACCTTTACCTCCCTAAGGAACTTCAGGCCAGCAGTGAGTGTGGGGGGTACTGGCCTCCTACCCACACACTCAAGCCCTTCAATGCTGAATTTCTGTTTGAACATCTGAGCAGCTGAGGGCTGAGTACAGGTGGGATACTGGTGTCTTTTGTAGGAGCCCGAATGATTCAGGCCAACTCAAGGGTCTCTATTTCTGTGAGGTTGTCCAAGTCTCACTCAGGGCTGGGCTCTCCTGGACCTGAGGCCCCATTCAGTTTTTGCATGGTGACATTAAAAGTCACAGCATGTATGATAGTGAGGAAAATCTTTTCAGCTTTGGAAATTTGCTACTTCCCAATGGTGAAGACAGCTGGCAGGGTCATTAGTTGTGTTATGAACTTGCTAGAAGTTCAAGGGTGAAAAGGCCCTGGCAAGGCTCCTCTACTCTGCCCCTGTTCAGTGATACACTCCCAAAGTTCTAATGGGGACAGAGGCTGGACACAGCTCCAATGGGCCACAAAGGGGTCCTGGAGCCTCTGCACCCAAACGCTATTTTTCAACGGGATACCCCCTCAGCAACAGCTGTGACCAACCGAGCCAGCCAGGTTCCCCTCAGCAACAGCTTTGATTCTAAAAGGCACCCTGACCGGGGGAAGCAGTGGTAAGGGTTGCATCGCCCGAAGCTGCCGGCACCTGTCCCAGCACGTCTCAGAGAATCGAGGCCCCTCACGTGTAAGTATTGAGGACACCTGGCAGGTTTGTGTTCTCAGGGTGAGCGTCTGGCCTCCTTACACACTCTCCATGGGGACAGTAAATTGGAAAGGCTGGTTCCTAGCTTACCTCTGGGCTGCCATTCACAGGTTGTTCAACTTTGGACAAGTTGCCTGGCCTCTCTGGGCCTTAGTGAAGACACCTGTTCTTCAAGAAACTGAGGAGATCTGGTGTGCGGCAGACTTTCATCACATGACTCCCTTCCCTGTGCACCCATACACCTTCCTTCTTCCCACTCTCCCTCCTCATTTTGAGGTGTCTTTGTGGGGGCCTGGCTGCTGTGAGGGCCGTAGCATACACAGGGTAGTGCCATCCTTGGGAGCCAGCCAGGGCGGGGGGGGGGGGGGGTGCGGGTCACCGTGGCCAGAGAGGACACAGCAGGATCTTTTTCCACACTACCCTGAGCCTTCTTCTCCCCAGAGATCTGTGGTGGGATCATCGTGTTCAGGGGACATCTGGTAGGGCTGGACAGAGCCCGCGGAGCCAGCCAAGGGGCTCGGTGCACAACTCCTGTGCCAGTAAGACAGACAGTTTAGCAAGCAGGATATTTCCAGACGACGCAAACCTCCCGCGGCCGACCCCAGGACTCTGGCCGGTGCCGTGGTAACTGGGTGACCGTGGGCTGTCTCCACGGCAGCAGCCCCTCCTGATGCCACTCCAGAGTCCTCATTAGTTTGAGGGACCTGTTTGAGGTTGCCGTGGAGCTGGACCCACAGGGCGGCTGAGGCCAGAGACTCCAGACTCCTGGTGTCAGAAGTAAATTAAAGGCGGTGAAGAATGAGTGTGTGATCCAGGGGCCAGCCGGGACCCCTGGACGATTGTGGCTTCACAGGGCCAGGCGGCTTTGTTGGCCCTCGTCCAGCTGACAGCCAGCCCCAGTGGGCAAACACCAAGAAAATTGTGGTGGGGCAGAGGATTGTTGACCAAATGTGAAAAAAGAAGGTGACAAGCCTGAGAAAAGGCTATGAAGGGCAAACACAGCAGGACTGCTGACCCCGGAGACTTCCCACGCTGGCTGAAAACCTCAGCCGTCAACCTCCAGGGTGGGCATCGTGTCCTGTGTAAGCTAAAGTGTCCTACACAAGCCCCGTGGGGGTCTCGACTGGCCTTCCTCAGAGACCTGGGTGCCTTTCCACCAGCCTCAAACCCTAACTTGGCATGCTTCAGGAAGGGCAGCATCGAGTGGGCACTCTTTCCAGGAGACCACAGCCATCCCTGGGGGGTAATTCTGGGGTGCCAGATCTCATGGTGGTCACCCTGGGCAGGACTGAGGGCTTGGCCCAGAGAAGACAGGCTGCGAGGATGTCTATACAGATAAATGGTCAAAGCACCGTCAAGGCCCACACAGACACGTGGTACCGTCTGGAACAGGCTGGGTGCGGTGGGGAATGGGTCTTCTGGAATGATGACTTAGACTTGGAAGATGGGTACCAAAGCATCAGAAGGTCATGGGATGATGCCGAAGCAGTGACAAAGAAAACCTTAAGACTCACAGCCCAGAAATTAGCTCAGTAAGCAGAGAGGCCAACACTTGGTCCCACCCAGCAAGACAGTCCCACTTTTCCTAATGCCCAAGGTCGAGGGGCTGGTTTGAAGATCTACACCATGAGCTGCAATGGTGAGTTGTCTCATACCCTCACCCTGCACGGGGTCTCCTCCTGTGAGCCTGGCCCTGTGTTGTCTCCCTGTGAGACAACAGGGAAGAGGAGTCAGGAAGGGTCTGCATGTGGGTATTTCCTGCACTGAGCTGTGTCGTACGTTCTCAGGGAAGCCCCATGTGATGCCGGGGTCAAAGCTGGCGATGAAGTCCTGGCACTGTGACTGGGTGTAAGACAGTCCTGGAAATCTCTGCTACAAGACACTCCCTACTCAGGAATCTGATCTGGACACACGGAGGGAAGTAAGCATCTTATCGAGGAGGTGTTTACTCAGTCGGTATTTGTCAGGGGCATCTGTATGCACAGATCAGCTCTGCCCCGGAGCGCCTGCTGTCTGCCTCTTCACTTGCCGTCTGCAGGAGCCTGGCCCTTGACGTGTGACGCTGTGCCTTCTGTGCGCTCATAGGAATTGAACAAAACTGAACACTTTTCTTACCTGTGGGATTTGTTAGAAGCTCCAACATGCAGATGTTCCTTGCGAGTCTCCTTAAGCAACGGGGATGTGGTGAGGGCCTCGGGTGCCTGGCCTGATGGTTTTAGAACGTTTCTGCATATGGACACCACTCCCTCCAAAAAGTGGAGCCTAATTCCCTTCCCCTGGACATGGGCTAGGCCTAGTGATCCCAGAGTAGGGAGTGGGATGTGGCGCTCTGTGCCCGCTGGGACGAGGTCAGAGAAAGGGCAGTTTCCTCGTGGATCAGCTGCCATGTCGTAGGAGGCTCAAATAGCCTGTTCGAGGCTTGTATTGGGTGGGTCTGAGGCCTCCCACCAACACACGGCCCTGGCCCCTAGCCATGTGAAGAGCAGGGGAGACCTGGCCCGGGTCAAACCTCCAGAAGAATGGGCAACCTGGACCCACAGCTTGACCCTATCCTCTCGAGAGCCTGGAGCTCCCAAATTCCTGACCCG
Organism: Neofelis nebulosa; assembly: GCF_028018385.1. NCBI lineage: Eukaryota > Metazoa > Chordata > Mammalia > Carnivora > Felidae > Neofelis > Neofelis nebulosa. The sequence goes on along the minus strand of NC_080797.1, from coordinate 13,201,665 downwards.
TAGAAACTGCGAGGCTAGTAAATAGTCAATATTGTTATGTGTCTTGTTCTGCAGCAGCAGCAGCTAGTCAGCAGGCTTGGCACAGAGGTTTGTGTTTTGTTCTGGAGGAAATGGGGTAGGAGGTGGTCAGGTGTGGCACGGGTATGACAAAGAGCCAGTGAAGATTGGAAGATTGGGAGATGCCTCACAACAGCAGGGCTGGAGGCTGGAGTGTGTAAGCGGGTCGGACTGGAAGAATAACCCACATCCAGGGCTCTTCCTTGTGTCTACACCCCAGCCGTGTGGAGAGATAGTCCTCGTGAAGCAGGCAAACAGGGCTTGAGGGGAAGAAGCTGTGCTCACCTGTGCTGGTCTGTACAGATGACAGGAACCTTCGCTCACGCTTGCTTAGGCGACCCTTCATGGTGCTTTTGATATAAACGCAGGATCCTTTTTTAAAGTTTATTTATTTTGAGAGAGAGGAGGGGAGAGAGAGAGAGAGAGAGAGAGAGAGAGAGAGAGAGAGAGAGAATGCGTGTGGGCATGCGAGTGAGAGAGGGGCAGAGAAAGAGGGAGAGAGAGAATCCCAAGCAGGCTCCGCACTGTCAGCACAGAGCCCAACACGGGACTCAAATTCACAAACGGTGAAATCATGACTCGAGCCGAAATCGAGTCGGATGATTAACCGACGAAGCCACGTGGGTGTCCCTGAAACCATGTTCTTAATATTCATGCCTAATTATTTTAATAAAGAAATAAGAATATGTTTGTGGTTGTGCGGAGGCCACAGGACTGGCAGACAGCTCCCAGAGGCCCCAGAGGACTAAGGGCAGAAAGAGGGCAGAGGAGCCCAGCAGAAAGTCAGAGAAGCAGGGATGCTCGGGTCCCCTGAGGGGGAGGCCCCTACTTGGGGGTTAGTCTGGGAGAAGGCAGGCCGCCGGGCAGAGCACATGTGGGAGCGGCAGGCTGCTGGCAGGCTGTGGGATGCTGCGTTGGTGTACAAAACTGGGAGCTCCTTGAAATATTAAATGCAGAGCTACACACGACGACCCAGCAATCCCAGTCATAGGCATAATCGTGAGAGAAATGAAGACGTATGTCCACACAGAAACTTGTATATGGCATTATTGATAATTGCTGAAAAGTAGGAATGACCCAAATGTTCGTCCACAGATGGATAAACAAAACACGGTCCATCAACCCCATGGAAGATCATTCAGCAAAGGAATGAGACGCTGATGGGTGCGAGCACGTGGGCGAACCCTGATGTGTGTTCGGTGGGAGACGCCAGACACAAACCACATACTGTAGGGCTCTGTCCGTGTGAAGGGCCCGGGAAGGGGTATCGCAGGGGGAGGGCAGGAGGGCTGTGGCCGGGGGCTGGGGGTGGCTGGGGAGCAGCGCTGGGGGTGCAGCGTCTCCCTTCTGTGTGATGACAATGCTCTAAAATTAGACAGGGGTGACGGGTGCACAACTCTGTGAACGTGCTGAAGACCACTGAGTTGTACACTTCAGACAAGTGGATTTTATGGTGCCTGAATTCTCTCAATGAAGCTGTTTGAAGAAGCAGAGAGAGGCAGATGTCAAAGGGGAAGGAAAAGAGGAAGAGAAAGCTTGCCGAGCCCGAGTCCAGGTAGAACCGCAACTGAAAACAGGAACACGGCACAGAGGAGGAGGGGTGTGGCCCTGCCCCAAGTCCGCAGCAGAGGAGGGATTCTGTGCTGGGGGCATCGTGTCCAACCAAAGTGATGGGGATGCTCGAAAGCTACGCCATAGAGCCTAGCTCTTAGACTGTTTTGGATTTAAAAGAGGAGGTGGAAAGTTCTCTTTCTGAGTGCTAGAGCCTTCCCACAAAGGAAGCAGGGGAAGCTGCAGGACGTGTGTCCCTGTCTACCATGGTGTGGCAGAGGACGGGAAGACGTTCTTTCGCTTTGTCTGGGGAGGCGGAAGGAGTAGGAGGGAGGATGATGCCTGTCACCCCCCCCCCCCCCCCCCCCCCGGTGAAAGTGGCGGCCAAAGCGCTTTCAAATCTGCAACAGGGAATAAAAAAGAACAAGGGAAGAAGACATGGGCTGAAACGTGTTAAATAAGTGACATTTCAGGAGTTCTTAAATATCCAAAAAACAAAAAACAAAAAAAGGGAAAAAAAAGCTCCCAGTTGCCTTTGGAAGACGCTCACTGTTCTTGTTGTTCTAGAAATGCACAAATAAAGCAAAAAGCAGGTTTTTATCCTGCCTTTCCTGGATAAGCTATAACCCGACAGTTGACAAGAAGGTGCTTCCTAGAGGAAGAGCCAGCAGCAGGCAGGGTGAGGGCAGTGAGGCCCTAAGCCCCGCAGAGGACATTCTTTTGCCAAAACACAAAGCTGACCAGGGTCTGTCAGGCAGCCAGCCAAAGCCAGATGCAGGAAAGTCTGGAGAGCCAACAGCCCAGCTCCGTCAGCAAGAAAAAGAAAAAGAGGGAGACAGTGTGGTTTGTATAGTTGAGACCTATTGACAAACTGCCGTTTACAGACCCTTCGAGGTGGAGACGACCAGGAGTACTGGACATTGACTATTTACTCAACTCCAAGGTTAGTAAATTTTTAGGTGATAATGGTATTGTGGTGAAAGTCTTGGAAAGCCCTTATTCCAGCAGCATTTACAGAAAAGTTAGGTGATATGTGGAATTTGCTTTGTAGTCCACGGAGGGAGTGGGGCAGAGATAAGAGACCAGCCACATGCTGGTAATTCCTGAAATTGGGTAATGGGGGTGCTGGGGTTCATGACACTGTTCTCAACTTCTGCATTTTTGGGGAAATTTTCCATAATAAATACATTCGAACATTGATGTCCCCCCCTGGAGCTTACATTCTAGGGTGCTGTGCATGTTTGTGAGGCAGATAAATAAGAAAACTGTGTAGTCCATTAAAGCAGGGGAGGTGTGTGTGTGTGGGGACGTCTCACTGAGACATTTGGGGTGGGGGCAGAGAAACAGTCTGGCCAAGGAGCCGCACCTCTAGGGGCTGGGGCTGGGACTGGAGGGGTGTGCAGCTCCAGAGAGACCTCAGCCTTCAGGTGGGTGGGATGTGGAGCCCCTGGCAGGCTTGGGCAGACGCGACACCTCTGGGGGTTTTGATCAAGGCCGAAGGTGCAGGAAGACCAGCTGACTGGAGCTCCACCAATGAACCAGGCAGAGCTGATGGTGACAGGTGTGTGTTTGGAGCTAATCTGGGGAAGCCCAAGGAAGGTGGGCCTCATCCGGAAGCTGCCGGGGACCCTTGGGGTCAGACTCAGGAGAACAAGCCTGCAGAGTGCCCCTACCTGCCTCTATGGGCACCCCCTGCTCACCCCCACCATGGCAGTGCCCTCCTTCGGGCCTGTGGCCATCACACTCTCACCTCCTGCCATACCCAGAGCAGAATAGAACCAGCGTGGGACCTGTAGCTTCCCACCTGTGTGGGGACAGGGCTGAAGAAAGAGCGTCTAAGGAGAGCCAGCCACAGCCCTTTGGCTTCCTGAACAGGCCCAGGAATATTTCAGTGAAAAGGCAATTTCACATCTGAATGACTGCGGTCAGACCACTTGCTAGCAGATGACTCCCCTGGGCCCTCGATGCGTCACTCCCAGCTGCTTTTCCTGCCGCACCCCTGGGTTCCGGGCAGCCCAGGTCCTTGGAGAACTGAATCTAGCTCAGTCTCAGTGGCTCTGGAGGCCTTAGCTGGAAATTTGCTGAGAGAATAAATTGCAACATAGTGAGATACACGGGCTGTGTCGGCATAATTCTCAGCTTGTGCTCAGTGCCATGAAGGCAGTGCGTTAAAGCAGAAATGTGCAGGCATCAGCAGGAAACATCTGTGTGGGGCGGGCAGCACAGGTCACACCAGGAGAGCCAGATCCCTGCCTGTACCCTTGGATGGGGCTGCACCCCTCGCCCCTATGTGCAGCAGGTGGGGCCAGGGCTGAGCCCTGCTTGGGCAGAGCCCCTGCAGTGCAGCCTGAGAGGGGAGGGCCGGTGGGCACTGGGTGGGCTGCACAGGTCTGACCTCAGTCCTTTCAGTGGGGGGGGGGGGGGGGAGTGGGTTGGGGCCCCTGCAGGGAAGCTCTATTTCTCTAGGAGTTTGGGGCAGGGTTAGAAGTTGTCCACACCTCTACATGGGCTAGTAAGTAAAGGTTTCACTAGATTCTATGCAGTTTGAGAAGGGCTTCCTTAAGTGGTCTTCAAATGGATTCATTGTTCATGCAGAAAGGACCGCTTGGGCTCCCACTTTCCATCCCATGTTCCGCTGGACCCATTGCTGCAGGGGACAGTCAGGCCTGGGTAGTGTGGCCAGGGAGGTCTTCTCCTTGAAACAACCCCTTGTCCCCATTTCACAGATCAGAAACTGAGGACAAGATGATGGAGTGACTGATGTGACTGGGGCCACTCAGGGCTGTGTGGTTCATCTGGACCCGCACCCACATCTGACCCCAGGTCTCTGAGCTAAGCTGATGGCATCAGACTCCATGCGTGTCCCCTTTATCTGCACCCTTTGGCATGACAGTCACTGGAAGCTCGTGTCACCTCCAGGAGCTCAGAGCAGATGGTGGAATATTTGGGTCAGGACCAGACATGACTGCAACCGGCCCCTACCAGCTGGCTTGGGTTTGGTCAATCACATAGGAGGAGGTTGTGGCTCATCCCAGTTCACATCTCAGTAGACAAAACAGCAAGAGTCACTGTTTGGGGTGTTTGTAAAGAAAGTGGAGTTCTAGCTTCGTGGAAGGTATGTAGCTTCCCAGAGCCTGTTGCCTTGCAAGTAACACTACCCTGGTTTACTGGGCACCTGGGCATCTATTCCTATGGGAGCAGCCTGGTTCTCAGACTTTTACGTTGTGTGGTTTATAACTGGCTCTTCCTCCCTCCCAGCTGCACAGGTGAGATCTGGTTCCTTGGGGGGAACAAGCTTCAACCAGGAATCCAGAAAACCAGCTCTTTGGCTTTGAATTTCATCATCCAGTTAAGTATTCCTCCCACAATTTGAAGACTGATTGAAGCTAATGGCCTTTTGATTTTGCCAAAAAATTCAAAAAATAAAGCAAGCAACCAGAGACTACCACTCTCATTACTTAAGAGAAGTGAACTAAATGAGGGAGGAAGAAGTCTCAGAACGGAGCATGCTGCCCACCGAGGCTGCTCCTGCCCTCGCTGGTGCGGACATGCGGCCCTGCTCTGCTTCCCCGGACAGGAGTGGACGGTGGCCAGGCCCCGAGTGTGGCTGCTGGTCTGTGGCATGTTCAAACACGAGGCCTGGGGGCTCCTCGCAGACCCTGAGGGAAGGACGCTCAGCCAGTGATCGCATGTCTTTTGAGGAGCTGCCCGCGATAACGGGGCTGCTGGGTCTCTCCCGGGCAGGACCCTGTTACTCCTCTCGTTGCTTGCTCAGGGGCCTGCTCCCCAAAGCGGCTCCACGGTGGGTCCTGGCCTGCCCACCCTCCTCCGGGGTGGGTGGGGGCTGGGCCTTTGTCCTGGTGGAGAAGCCCAAGTTCTTGCTGGGGGTGGTCACTGTGACTCCTCCTGTCAGCGAGATCGCCCCCTGTCTGGGGCAGGGGTCCATGCTCAGTCGGGCCTCCACATCCACCCCAGCTGCTTGGTAAGGGTGGGCTCCGGGGGTGACCCTCCTAAGGGTGCTCCCACACCTGACCACCAAGGCCCTGGAGGCCATCCAGGGTTCCAGAACAACTGTATGAAGTGTTTGTTCATTTGACCCATATCTGTTGAGTCTTACTATTATCACGAGACATCTTAGACAGAACTGCTGGCCATGTGCCAGTGGAACACGTGTTTCTGGGAAGTGGACACCCTAGCGACGAGCTTCAGTGTTGCTGTCCATTAACCCCCAGTTGTGATATGACTCTCTCGTAAGACTGACACCACCTCTGAGACTTTCTCTGATTTCCCAACAACCTTGCAAGCTGTGTCTTAGGCCACTTTAGGAGAGAGGAGCCACAGTGCGAAGGGGCAGATTCCGGACCTAAGGGGGGAGTCGAGAGAGGGTCCCTTCACCTCAGAACCTCATGGTGACCACATTTGCACTGGGATTTACCAATGGTTCCGAGAGTTTTCCGAGGACACTGTGCTGTGGTTTTCCTGACCCTAGCACAGAACGGTGAGAGGACCCAGGACGAGTACATGTGGTGCCTGTGTGTTGGCCTGTGGCTGCTCGCTCTGCTCACCTCCTCTTGTCCAGCTTCCCGACCCCTTCCAGACTCTGGGTTCTCAGACTTGGATCGTTGCCGAGGGATGTGGGCAATGGCATAGGGTGGCCGAGCTTCAGATGGCCACCAGCCACTGAGGCCCCACAGCCAGCAGATTCCTGAGCAAGTGGAGGCCAGGTTCCTCCACTGCGGAGTTAGGTTTTCTCCCCTTTCTGCCCTGTTCTCTTTGGAAGGAAATCACTAACCACAGCTCACACTTAGGATGAATGTTTCTTGGGGCGCCTGGCTCAGTCAGAAGAGCATGTGACTCTTGATCTTGGGGTTGTGAGTTTGAACCCCATGTTGGGTGTAGAGATTTATTAAATAAACTTAAAAGAAAGGATGCATGTTTTTTTAGGTTAATGTTGTTTCTTGGTCATCTGTTCATGTTGGCACAAAAAACCCTCAGGATTCTTTTTTTTTTTTTTTGAGAGAGAGAGACAGAACATGAGCAGGGGAAGGGGCAGAGAGAGAGGGAGACAGAATCTGAAGCAGGCTCCAGGCTCTGAGCTGTCAGCACAGAGCCTGACGCGGGGCTCAAACTCACAGACTGTGAGATCATGACCTGAGCTGAAGTCAGATGCTTAACCGACTGAGCCACCCAGGCACCCCTGTCATCTGTTTATAGTCCGGTTTTCCACGCGCTTTAGGTGCCACCTGTCTTGCGCACAAGCATCCCGCAGGTGTGTAGGCGGGTTCCAACCCGAGCGTCTGGTGAGGCATGTGCCAAGATGTAGGCCTGTCCTGACTGTCATGACCCCGCTCTGCAGAGAGCTGGTATCTCCCTGAGGTCATGTGGCAGATGACTGCCCGCCACCCTTGCAGCGACAGTCAGTGTCCCCTTTTCCTCCCTGGGGCAGGTTGAGCAGGAACATTCAGAGGACAAGATGTCCAAGTTACTTATCTGTGTTTTGAAATCTCAAGAGCTAAGTTATCTGGTGCTCACAGGGGCACCACGTGACATCACTGGCGAGATGCTTATCTTGGTGAAAAACCAGGTTTTGGTCAGAGTTTTGCTGTGTCGGTCTTTGACTGGAGGTGAAGCTCCTGCTTCCTCCCCACTCTCTCTGGCTCCGATTACTTTGCAGAAATGAGGGTGCTCCCCGCCTCTTCCCGCTGGCAACGTTCTGCCGTTGCTCACCTGGGAACACATACCACCTGCTCCGGAGTCCCTGCGTCTGACTTCCTGACTGCCAGGCAGAGTGACGGCTTCTTCGACTGGACCACTCTGCCTTCTCAAGTGTCTGTCACGAACTGCAATGAAGCATTTCATGGACTTGTCTGCCCAGCCGAGCCCTGAACACCCGGAGGGTGGAGTTGGTGCTGCTCTCAGGGTCCCCACGGCTCTGCAAGTCAGTCGAGGGGCATCACGATCTTAGAAGAGCTCATAAATTGCTAGTGTTCATTTAGGACGAGCTGCACACACACACAGTTTGTTTAGTTCCTAGATCAGGTTGCTTGTGGCATTTGTTCTGTCAGTGCCTGGTTTGCTTCTCTGTGAGTCTGCCGTGCGTGTAGCTGTGTCTCAGGGGTGCTAGTTACAGCCCTGCAGTCTGCAGGCCTGCGGGGGTCCGTGCGGCCCTCTGCAGTCCTCGCCCAATCTCCCCACACCCGCTGTGCCCCACACTCTGCTCACCAGGGCCTGTGCTGGGCAAATTGTGGAACAGGCGAGGGTGGTCATTCTCTCCAAAGTCCCTCTTTCTCCTCCTGGTGGCTCTCACAGTCTCTCTACCTTCCTTTCCCCAACCCATGGTCAACAAACCTCTTGGACGTGTTAGAGGCTAGAGCCACCAACATATCCAAGGGATTTGATCTTCTGCCAGGAGTCTCTAGAAAGTCAGCAAGAGCTCCCACCCAACACCGTTTCCCTAGCCAGCTTCTGACATTGGTGTGTGGCCCTCTAGCAGCTGTGGGGGGGGGGCACGCAGCCCTCTGCACCCCCACCTCTACCCCAAAGGCACAGATCTGGGCAGGACAGAGCCAGCCCACGTCCCCTGCTGGACTTGTTGTCGTGGTGACCAAATAGCATCATGTCTTCACAGTGTAATCCAGGCAAACTGCCCACCCTGGTGGCCCTCAGTTGAGGCTGTGCCCACGGAGGGGACCAGGCATCTGGGTCACGTGGGGTCAGTGAGAGTAAGTCTGGATAGCAGAGGCCCTCGTCATTCAGCCCTCATGAGAAGCCCTGCTGTGCACAGGTCACTAGTGTAATAGAACAGGACATGCTCAACTGAAGTCTGTGGGCCACAGGCGCTTACACAGAGCCACGTCCAGGCACATGTGGCGTGGAGAGGGGTTCTCTGCAGAAACATGGTCACTCAGTGTTAGTTACATCCATAAAACGCAAGTTTAATGAACAGAGTCCTGTCTGTTCTACGTGTGCTGTGATTTCTGTCAGAACAGTGATGCCTGAACTGTTTCTTAGCTGTGTTAGAGCTTGTGCAAAATGTGAAGCAGCAGTGACCCAAATACAAGCCATGGTCCTTCTTGCTTCATTTAATCAGACAACTGATCTTATCTTATCAGGGAGTTAAACTCAGTCATACTCAAAATACCATGCTATGTGGTAATGGGTGACAACAATTCCTTCAAAAGGAAAAACACCAAGCTGAAGATCCGGAAGTTTCCATCTGTGGTGGTGGGGTTCTGGCCATGATGACAGAGTGGGGATTTGCCTGGACGGGGGAGGGTCCACTCCAGGCTGCTCAGATGGCAGGCAGGAAGCCCCACCCGCCAGTCCCTCACTAGCACTTCCCTTCTGTTACTTGTGTGGTTGAAGAGCTGGGGAGTCATGGGGGATTGGAGGGTAGTGGCAGTCACCCCAAGCAAGGCTGCACTTTTCCTGGTGAACGATGTTCTGTTAGATGACTTACCCCCTAAGAATGTCTGAGGCGGATCCAAACCAATGCAAGAGATTAGTCTGGGATGCTGAAGGGCCCTAATGCCTCACTCTTTGGAATCACATGGAGACTATTCTGGAATCACTCTCCCCTCCTCTGATGTGACTGGAAAATTTCGCTCCCCTCCACCTGGAACTCACAGATCCTCCTGAGGATCCCAAGGCCTGGGCTGCCTGTGGTAGCCTTGTCCACTCAGTCAACTAACACTGTTTTCCAAGGCCTGGGCTCAAAATACCCCACCCCCCACCCCACAGAGAGAGGCCCAGGATGTTGTGTGCTAGAGGGGAGGGTCCCAAGCAGGGGTGAATCCCTGGAAGAGTGGGAAGGTTCCAGGCAGTCGTGGGGCCCTGGGGTAGTGGGGAGGGTCTGGGCAGGGTTGGGGTCTTGGGGTAGTGGGGAAGGTCTAGACAGGGTTGGGGTTCTGGGGTAGTGGGGAGGGTCTGGGCAGGGTTGGGGTCTTGGGGTGGTAGGGAGGGTCCGGGCAGTGGTGGGGCCCTGGGGTAGTGATGAGGGTCCGGGCAGGGTGGGGGTTGGGACTAGCAGGCAGGACAAAGAAGTGTGCCTGGAGCAGTGGTGGTCTGGAGGCTGGCTCTCCACATGTCTCAGGCTTGCATGTCAGCTGCCATGGGAGCACAGCCAAGGGTGTCATGCAACATGCAGCAAGGTTGGGTCCTCAAGCAATCGTCCCAGATTCAGAGACTGGAGACTTTGAAGACTGGAGACCTCATCGAGATCCCTGGTCTCCACACTGCCGACTTAATGTTTCATACAGTGTTTTCTATTAACTTTGTAGATTAATTGTAATGAACTATAATGAGTCAAAGCCCTTATAGTCTGCAGCCCTAAGGTCCCTGACCACTGGGTTCTGTGTCATTGCTGCTTGCACACATGTCTCATGGCTCCAGACCAAACCTCACAGGTAAGAATCACCATCGTCTGATGGCTAGACGAGGGAAGAGACAGAGGGAGGTGGGACCAGAGCTCTTAGTCACCCTGAGTTTTGAGAGCTGCTTGGGAATATTTGGGGGTCTCGTCTGGAGTCAGAGCTGCATGAAGCCAAAGTGATGGTCCCCAGCTGTCCAGGTGCTGTCCTCCTGGAGTCCCACGGCAGCCCAGGTGGGATCAGCAGCGAGTGAGGGTCAGTCTGGTTCCCTCACCCTCTGTGGGTCACACCTGCTCTGGGTTCCAGGACCCAGCAGGGTAGGAGTGCCCCATTTCCCTCACACCTTATGTGGCTGTTCTCCCCCGCCTCTGTGGGGATGAAGCAGAGCTTCCCCTGTGTCCCTCACACGGTGACAGAAGTGATGGTCCCCTTGGCTGTCTGGCCACCATCAACTGGGTCCTTCCTCTCCAGGGTAGGGCACATTGTGCATCGGACCCGTGGTCCCACCCCAGGGGCTCACACAGGAAGTCATGCCTCTGCTCTGACCTGGGCCACTGCACAAAGTGCTGCCCAAAAGTGCCAGCCTGAGCAGTCAGATCCCTCCAGACACCGAATGGCCCCGAACCAGCGTCCCTAAAGGACAGGGAGGGGGTCCTCTTCAGCAGACAGAGAGGAAACTCAAATAGTCCTTCCCCTGGAGCCATGACCCCTGTTCTAGAACTCACTCTACTCCCTTTCTTCCCTCCCGTCAAACCCAACTCTGATTTAGGGCAGTTCCTCCTGTAAAGGGGCAGGTGGCTCCCCCGAGGACGCTGACACTGTCGAGGCCCCAACCCCAGACCCTTCCACCTGGGGCGACAGAAGGGAGGGTTTTCCTGAGAAGGTGGGTGGGGACAGCTGCAGGGAGGAGGGGGTCTCCAGCTGGGGCCAGGGAGAAGGCATTCAGGGCAGCGTCAGGGCCTGCAGCCGGCACACGCCACAGCTTACACACGCAGCAGCCGGCACACGCAGCAGCCAGCACACCCCGCAACTTACACACGCAGCGGCTGGCACACCCTGCAGCTTACACACACAGCGGCCGGCACACCTCGCAGCTTACACACGCAGCGGCCGGCACAGGCCGCAGCTCACACACGCAGCAGCTTACACACGCAGCAACCGGCACACACATCAGCTTACACACACTGCAGTTGGCACACGCCTCAGCTTACACACGCAGCCGCCAGGCCTGGCATCGCTCCCTTCCTGCGTTAGCTTTTTAAATGAAGAACGGATAAGCACGCTCAAAAAATGGAAGCAGTCTGGAAGTCCGCAGTGGGCCAAAGTCCTGTTTTCCTTTGCCTCGCGCCCCATCCTCAGCGAACGTTCCGTGTGCCTTTATGTGTATATTTTTCTATCTGAGCTTCTGTTTCTCGTTCCAGATCTTGAATAATTTCCCTTTCTTCCTAGGGAATGCCTTTCTACGAAGCCCGCTCCTTTTCTGCTCCGACATGTGCAGGGTGCCTCTGGGCCGAGGCCGGGAGCACGGCCTCTCTGGGGTTAGGTGCTGCCTGCCCTGGCGCGTGGGCTGCTGTCCGGGGCCCAGAGGGAAGTCCCAGCAATGTCGTCGACCCTCGCCCCGCCAAGGCGATGTGGTCTGTGTCATCCAAGCTGCACTGATAAGAGGAGAAGAAACAAAATGAGAAAAATGATGCAAATAGGCAATTGTTCTGGAACTTGAAAGTTGTTGGCTTAAGACATGAACTTCACATTTATAAGAGCCAAGCTGTTATATTTTCATGAGACCAAAAAGACACACATGGTCGTCTGAGGCGTCAGGGACACGCTGCAGTTCACAGGGAGGTCACTGCCCTCACTGATTCTGTGACGAAGAGTTGTTTACATTCTGACCCTGGGCCTCCAGCATTCCTTAAATTGTTGGAAACTTGGAGCAGAGACCCACATGAAGTTCAAACACCCACCCCCACTGTCCACGCAGCCACCACCAGCCTTTGACTGGGACAGGAGGGTAGATAGAACAAAGGGATGCAGACAGATGTGGACTGGCCTTAGAGATGGGGGCCTCCTGCCTTCCTGTGCGCGGCTGGGAACCTGGGTCCTGGAGGGTCCAGGGGAGGTGTCTGCAGGGCTGACAGGCCTGGGGCATCCAGATGGTCAGCACACTTTCCCTGGACTTGTGGGTGAGAACTGGGGTGTGGGAGGCATGGGGCCTGATGTGGTCGGTCAGCTGGTTCCATTTCCCAGTCCTGGTCTCTCCGGGCACAGGGCTGGGGACACACTCTGTCCTGGCCCTGGATGTCTCCCTGTTGCCCACTCTGGGTGAAAGGGACTCAGAAGTGGAGGCTTGGGGGGCCCTGCTGGTAATACTCCTGAGAGTGCACTTGGCTGTTTAGCAAGGTCAGGGAACGTCTGGCTGAGAAAGGAAAAGGGGGAGCAGCTGGATGGGAAAGGGGTGAGAGAGAAGCCGCAGGTGAGGAGCCCGGGTGCTGCCAACACAGGGCGCAATCGTGGATGCTGTCTGGAGGGTGGGCAGGCCTGGGGTGAGCAGGAGGTGGTCCAGTCTCCCCAGGCCTTTAAAAACAGTGCTGGGTTTTCCCTATTTCCAGGCAAGTCAGACCTGATTTGTGTGCATGAGTTTTTACAGGGCATTGAGGGCCCAAGCAGGTCCCTCAAGAGGGCGCACAGCAGGAAGGGATAGTCAGGTGGTCCGCCAGGTGCTGGAAGGAGCTCCCTGACGTGTCGGGTGCAATTTGGGGCAAGCGGCTCAGAGCAAGAGGAGCTCGGAGGAAGACGACCTTGACATCAGCATGACTTCCTCACCCCACCCGCCGCCCCGCCGGGATGGTCAGAACGGTTGGGTTTGGCTCAGGAAGTGGACACAAGTTTGGGGCTGTGACTGGGGAGAGTGCCCGTGGGCCCAGCAAGGGGATCGGGCAAGGCTGAGGGAGGCATCCCTGGGCTGACAACACTGGCGGAAGCTGACGACCAAAGGAGGAGACACCCAGCATCTGGAAGGGGAAAGCCAGGGCTGGGCAGCCTTGTACCGAGGCGCAGGGACCAGGAGGCCAGCGTCCAGTCATCAAGGGGTTGGCCCAGAGCAAAGGGCTGTCAGGGGCTGCACGCCAGGGACCGCGACACACAAAGGCCACAGGACGTGGGAGAGCAGGCTCCATCTCAGGGTTGGGCCGAGGCCCAGCTGGGACCCCGCCCCACAGGCCTGGCCACTCTGAGTCAGGCCGAGGTCCAACTGGGAGAAAGGAGGCAGACACCCCCGACCCAGCGGTGGCCTTTCTGCACTCTGTCCTCACGCCCCCAATGCCTTCAAGTTGAGGACACTATCAAAACGGCTTTTCTCCATTGTGACCTAAAATGAGAGATCTTTTAAAATGTTAAACACAAATCATTACGTTTACAAGACACATTTTGCTCACTAACCCGTTGGCCCCTTTTCCAGCCACACTATGCTCACTGTCACTGTCACCTTCCCCCAAGTGAGCCTTTATCACCACCAAAGGCTAATTGGAAAGTGTGATGCCTAGCCCCGCCCCCATTTCTCTGTTCCCTCTTTCCTTACCACTTGTTGTTAAGTTTGGGTTTGCTTCTTCCTCTTACCCCCTTCATGCCCTTGGTTCTGGCTGTGCACTCCTTCTTTTGTTATTAAATACCTCAGTTCCAAAGTGGCTCTGGTGCCTGCACTGTGTCTGCAACATGCACTCTTGTCCTCAGTCTTGGGGGCTGGAGGGGCAGGGTCCCCACACCTGCCTGAGTCGCTGCCCCAGGAGACTGTGGACATGGAGGGGTCATGCTGCTCGCATCTCTACCACTTGCCATGTCCCCATAGTGACTGCCCTGCCTGTGCTGCTTTCTCCCCTGGGTGTTGGGCCTGCATGGATGTGTGACCACGGGAGCCACTGCTGAGGCCCAGGAGAAGCAAGGCTGGGTGCCTGTCAGGTCACTGCCTACCTGCATCCATGGTCCTCCAGTGGGGAGTGGGGACATCAGCGGGCCTGGTAGGGACCTGACCTTCCTCCCACACCCACTACGAGGGTTCCCCATTCCTGTGCCTGCAATAGGCCTACTCTCCATTCAGCTCTCCAAAGTGTCAGGAGGGGTCCCCTGTTCCCCTGTGTCACTGGGAGCCCCAGGATTTACAATGTGTGAAGGAGCCTTCCAGGGCCTTTGGGACCCAGCCCGGAGACTTGTTCTCAGAGAATCATCCACCAGACCCCTGGGGGTTGTTTTCCTTCTCCCTAGGGGCAAGGGGAACCATGGGGTCCAGCTGACACCCTCTGCACTGGGAAGGGGGTGGGCAGGTTTTAATGTCACTTCCACCCTGTGTGCAAAGAGGAATCTTGGCTCCTTACCTTCCTTGCCCTGTCCCCAAGGCTCCCTCCTGCTGCTTAAGGAAAAATGCCTTTTCACCCCAAAACCCCCAGAGCACCCTCAATCCCCAAGAGCCACTCATGTGCAAGGAATTTTGAACCTTCATGTTAGAGGCCCCTTCAGGTGGTAATGGGGTCCCAGCCCCCTCTCCCCACAGACCCTCACCCCTCAGACACTGGGTGACAGTGGGATTCCAGCCCCCTCTTGGCCTTTTGAGGAGTTTATTCTCCATTCTTTTCAGTGTCTCTATCGTGCACCAAGTATTGAGAATAAGTGTACAAATACATCACCCTTATCTTTAAGGAAAAGGAATCAAAATACCTAAAATCTACAGACTGGAGATCTGAATCCTATTTTTCAACTCATTTTTCTCTAATCAGAAGAGTGATATTTTCTATTTAGTTAAAAGACTGTCACATATGCAAGATTGCACTGCACCGTGTATGTAGCATGTGAAGACCATGGAAGGAAGGCCCTGTGCGCCTAGCCGCTTGAAGGGTCAGGAGGCAGCGTGAACGGGCTCCGGGCGGCTTGCAGCGAGCTCTGTGCGGCCCTGGCCATTCCTGTTTGGGAATATGGTGAGTATTACATGGTCTCTCACTGTGGTTTTGTTTCTAATTTCCCTGATTATTAATAAAATTGCCATCTTCTTGCACATTTCCTCGCCATACCAGCTACCTTCTGCGAACACCGGCCTCTGGCCACCTTGAGCGGGCATCCTGTTAATGCCTGAGCCAGTTCCTGGGGATTTCTCTGCAGAGACCCCACCTGGCCTGTGTGTGCAGATATCTTCTCCTGGTTGAGGACTTGTCTTTGTCTCTGGATGAAGTTCTCAATTGGGATGCAGTGGAATTCGTCAGCCTTTCCTTTTATGATTTCCCTTTTTGTTCCCTGACCAACGCTTCTTGGGCTTGAATGCTTAAAGATATTCAAAGTCTTGCTTTTCACATACAAGTGCTTATCCATCTGGAAGCAACCTTCCTTGTGTTTGGCTTAAGATAGGGATCCAATTTCACTTTTTAAATGTGCATAACCAGCTCCCTGGCACTGTTCATCGATCTGCACTTTAGTCCGTCGTGCACCAGGTTTCCACCTGCTCACGGCAGCTTCTGGGCTCTCTGTCCCTCCAGTTGGCCAATGCTACACCATCCTGGTCTCTATAGCTTGACTATAGGTCTGATGTCCTACAGGCAAGCTTCCCTGCCTTGTTCTTCACTCACTTGGTAAGTATTTACTGAGTACCTACTCTATGTCAGGAAGTTTCTAGGTGCTGGGGAAATGTCGCTGAAAAACATCTGCTTTGTTTAAGGCTACATTTGGACGGGTTGTGGTCTGTGGGGAGAGGTGGGCTAGAAGGTTAGTGGCAGAAGGTCTTTGGGGGAAAGAACAAGGGGCCCTGAGAGTGATGGGGGTTGGGGGCTGCGGTTGGAAGGGATAGAGCCCAGCATTCCGGCTGACCCCTGCAGAGATGTTTGCCTCCCAGGCATGCGTCCCTTCTCCCTGTGCTGCCCTGGCTGAGCGCCACCACCCAGCTGGAGCCTCCCATCCTGGCCCTAGTGAGCCCAGCCCCCTCCTGCCAATGCTCAGTAAGCACCGCCACATGCTGGGGCTGCTTCTAGCTGCTCTTTCTCAGGGCTCACTGCGCACTCACCCTGGTGTCTCCAGTCCCACCCCTGTCCCTGGTTTTGGCCTCTGTCAGAGGAGTTTGCCCAGACCCACACTGTTTGGGGGTGGATGGCAGCGGCAGTGCTCCCCTGTGCTCAGCGGTGGCCCTGGAGCCTGGGAACTGCTGCACAAGCAGGGTGTCCAATGTCCTGCGCCCGAGGGCGAGAATCAGGCCCAGCCTCAGCCTGCTGCCTCTGCCAAGTCAGATCTAGGAGCGGCTCCCCCTTCTCTTCCTTTTCCCCTTCACATGCCGAGTCCTCATCTGTTTATTAAACACGTGGATTCTTTGATCTGCAGTTCTGTGGGCCCTGAGAGCCAGACCCTGCCAGCTGCTGACTGTCGGCCTCAAGAGCCTCCACGTGGCTCTTATGCTTCCGTGACTGCAAACGAGGGTCTTGGTACCCAAAGGTTGGGCCTGCAGCTTAGTAAATCCGTGCAGTTAGCATTCACATCGTCATATTGACAGCAGATCTGCACAATTCTCCTTGTTTGCTTTGTGCTCAAGGTCGCTACTGCAGTAAGAATGTTCTTAGTGGATGGCCCCTGGGAAACAGCCAGGAGCTGTTTCCCTGGCACGAAGCTGGGGTGGCCTGTCAGGAGTACCTGGGGTTGAAGGAAGCCCAGATCTAGGAGGCGACTGGCTTCACCTGGGCCTTGGTCACACAGCCTGGAGACCTTCCCAGGGACTGAAATGACCCTCTCCTAGGGCACAGTCTTTTCCCAATAGATACATTGGCAAGGGTCATAAACGGGTAGTCCAGAGCTGTGAAAATCCAAACGGGTAACAAATGTATGGGAAAAAATGGTCTCACCAGTAATCAAAGAAACACAAAGCAAAACAATTAGGTCTTTACATTTTATACTCTATGCTGGAGGGTGTGGCCACTAAGAATCTGGTCTGGAGCCACTTTTGGGGAAGAAGTCTGCCAGTGTCCTTGAGAAAGTGCACGCCTTTGGACCTGTTCATCCTACTCTTGGTAAGCCATCCTGAAGAAAACAGAAGTGCACAAAACCTATGGATTCTCACAGCATTGTTTATAACCAGAAAGAAAGACACGAGTTATTTGCCTAGCGCCAGAACCATGACTAAGTCAAGTCAGGTCCTGGTGACTTGGGCCATATTTTAAGCTCTAAGGGGGCACACATTGTGTCTATGTTTGTTACCCTTGAGCCCTGAATCGAGCATGGTGTCTGGCTCTTAGTTGGCACTCAACACGTAACTGTGGAGAGAACGAGTGATGGAAGACCTTGCAGCATGCAACAATCAGTGGGATGGGCTCAGAATAACAATCGGTGGGGGGGGGGGGGCGTCAGAAGAGAAGAGAAGTGGCCGTGATAATACTGAGGGAAGGGCATGGTGTTTTGGGGGATCTTTGCCAAGGGCAGGAAGAAAGCATCTGTACGTTGATGGGGTGGCGGGTAGCAGTGCATACATTTGTCAAAACCCATGAAACTGCCCTTAAAATCTGTGCATTGTGTTGTATGTAAATTATGCCTTGCCAAGGGCAATTCAAAATATGAAATGTAAAATTCTATATGGACCTTTCCCCCTATATTACAATGTACTGGAAAAGGGCAGAGGAAATATGCTTAAATACCACTACTGGCCTTTTGGGATAGTGGCGTCTGGGGAGGTGGATATTTTCTTCTTCATGCTTTAGTTTTCTACATTGTAGTGGGTTGGATAGTGCACCCCCCAGACATGTCCATGTCCTAATGCCTAGGCCTATGACCGACCTTATTTGCTTTAAAAGGATCTTTGCAGATGGAATTACAATCTTCAGATGAGAACATCCTGGGTCACCTGGGTGGGCCCTAAATCCAATGACAGGTTTCCCTTTAAGGGAAAGAAGAGGAGACACAGACACAGAAGAGAAGTCATGTGACAATGAAGAAATGAAGACAGAGATGGGGTGATGTGTCCACAAGTCCAGGGACATCTGGAGCACCCCAGGAGCTGGAAAAATCAAAGAAAAATCCTGTTAGAGCCTCTGGAAGAAGTGGGGTCCTGCCAACACTTTCATATCAGGCTTCTCGTCTCCAGAACCGGGGGATGATGAATGTCAGTTGTTTTAAGCCTCTTCAGTTTGTGGTAATTTGTTACAGCAGCTTAACTTCTGTAGTTGTTAGTTAAACTATGAATATAAGCCTGTAAAACTTCTACACCCAGAAAAGAAATTAACTAACATCTACAGAAGATAAACCATGCCATGTTCCAGGGGTCGCAAGATCTGGGGCTGCAGCCTGGCTGAGTGGGAGGGCACTGTCCCCTCCCCAGCTGCCCCCACCTCCTGGGCTCCTGCCTGTGGGCCCTTCCTTGGTCACCTGCTCTCTTTCTAGCCCCTGTTGTCTTTCTCCCTGTCTTTCTTTTGTCTGCCTTCTCTTAACTGACTATGATATGGAATAAGATTAGTTTTAATGTAAAATTGTCCTGATTGTGTCCCTGGGTCTCCCTTTCCCTTGTCTGTGCTTCCGACCTTGGCCACATCTCTCCTCCTGGCCCCAACCCTCAGGCCTGGACCACTGCCCCCGACTATTACAGCCTCTGCCAGTGCAGCCTCCACCCTGCACTAAAGACTAACAGGCTTCAATGACCCTTTTCTTCCTGTAACTGCTCTTCCCAAGGATCTCTGACTGCTCCTATCTGTGGGATTAAAGCCCAGTTCTATATCCTGGTAACTGCCGATTCCAACACACGTCCCCAAGCTCCCTGAGCCCTCATTTACTACTCGCCTACGCAAACCACCAAAATCGATCCCCTCACCATTCCCTGAATGTCCCCACCCCTCGCTCCCCTCTAAAAGCCTCACTCCCTCATTTCTCAAGTCAGATGCTACCTGCTTTGACCCTGACCAGCATACCGGCTCCTGGGTCTGCTCTGTCCATCCAGTGCCCACCCACCTCCAGGCCAAAGCCAGACTGTGGTGCTCATGTGCTGACCTCTCCTACTCCCCCTGGGCCCCCCTCAAATCTTCCCTGTGGCTGCTCCAGTTCCCCAGTGCCCTGAGAAGTGCCCCTTGTACCTCCTGCAGCCCTGTTTGGGGTTGGGCAGATCTGGCTTCAGGTCCTTCCTCATGGTGCCCAGCTTGGCACACATTGGCTCTTACCACTGAGGGAGTTACTGTTTTGTTTTCTCACGTGCTAAGTATTTAAAGTTTTTTGAATAAATGTTTGCTCTTTGGCACTAAATAGAACAACACTGATTTCTTTGTGAACTCTGGGGAGGCTGTGAGGGAGGAGACATCAGAATGAGGGTTAAAAGGACTGGACCAAAGAGGTGGGGGGGGGGGTGGCCCACAGGCCATTTGCCTGTTCCCCCCAAAGCCACCCCATGGTCACCTCTTTGGCCTTCCTGCTGGAGCCTCGCTCCCCACCAGGCCCACCCAGGACACACTCAGGTGAGACAGTGTCTCTGCCTCAGTTCCTCTGTCCATGAGACTCAAGGGGAGAGGGTGCAGTTGGGAACCTGGACAGCAGGGAGCCAGAGAAGAAAGCGAACCTGGTCAAGTGCAGCTGATCTCGTTGCAGGTCCCTCCTGTGGTCCTCTGAGTGAGAAGCCGAGAAGGTACTGTTGGGTTCCTTTGTCTGCTGGGGACCTGGTTCCAGGCAGATGCCGTGCCTCCAAGAAGATGTGCCGGTCATCCTGTGGCCCTTGAGAGGTTATGCCAAGGGTGGAGGATTTGATTCAAGGACGGCTTTGTAGTTCCAGCCTAGGGCACACCAGGAGCTCTCAGATAATACACCTATGCTGTCCAGAGACAGATGGACTGGGCTGGACAGTAGGCCAGGCTGGGGCTGGGGTGGGCATGTGTGCCCCAAACCACTGCCTTCCGGGTGGGATGGGCCCTTCCCCAAATACACTACCTGGCTGTGCTCCAGGCCTGCAGTGAGGAAGGTTGGGATATAGGGGTTAGCCCATCCCCCTGTGCCTCAACCTCATTAACCCTATAGGGCACAGCTTAATGCAGACACTGAGGGCATGCCTTAGCTCGGGGCTCAGGAAATACTTGCAGAAGAAACGAAGAAGGAAGAATTCAGTGAACACTGAGGGAGGAGAGACCAAACTCTCAGAGCTGAAGCCTCCTAGGTGGTGGGAAGGGTTGAGGCCCTCCCTGTTCAGTAAGAGCGGTGTGAGGGGCTGGGGGGGGGACCTGGGGGGCCTAGAAGTGCTTGGGGGGGGTCTGGAAGGGCTGGGGGACATCTTCCATCACACAGGTCTCCCTCTGCCAGACTGTGCCCACCTGGGGCTGAGGTGGACAGACCAGCTGAGTGGGAGCTGAGGTGGGAGCCCAGTCAGTGGAGGCCTTCTGGTTCCAGGACTGGTGCAGTCAGCGGGGAGTAGGAGGTGCAATGAAGAGGCAGGTAGGACCCTGAATGTTCCCTTGTGAGCCGGAAGTCCTATTCACCTGAACTGAAAAAATAGCTTTAGGGTGGTGGGTCAGGACCCAGCAGACCAGCTCTGGCTGGGTGTCACATTCTGTCTTGTCTCTTGGGCACATGTGCATGTGTGTGTGTGTGCACTCATGCTATGGGGTTGCCATCAGGTCTCACTCGGGTTTAGAAGAAGGTGAAGTGTGCAAGCTAGGACCCTGTCTCGGGCTTTGCCTGGTTAGCACGGGCTCAGGCCTTTCAGTGCTGGCCGCTCAGCCCTGCACTCAGGTACCCAACAACACCTCCCTCGCGAGCTCTCTCCTGGAGCATCATCAGCCTTTGCCCTCTCTAGATGTCCTTGAGCACCAGCAGCCACCGTGTCCTTGCACCAAACCCAGAGGAACACCCGACCATCCCACACAAGAGGGTCAGGAAGGACGACGCCCACCACCTTGCCCGCCGGGGAAGGTGACGGTACACACGGTGCCCAGGCTTGTCTCCCACTGTCCGGGAGGGAGGGCAATCAGGCTGGCTGAGCGGGTTATGTAACAGCACACATGTGGGTTTACTTTGGCTGCTTGAAACCCTGAACACTGTGCAAATGGCCTGCTCTCCTCTGGCCATTGGAAACCCTCCCTGTTGGCTCCACAGATGTGCTCATGGAGACGGTGCTGAAAGACACAGCTGTGGCCGGATGCCTCTGAGGCTGTGCCGCATGGGTTGTGACCTCTTGTCAGCTAAGTGAGGGTCCCTGGGGAGTCTTGGCAGCTTTGGGCCACACGGATGCCTCCAAGTGAAGGCTGGAGGACTGGGGTGCATGGGGTCTGTCAGCTCTGCCTGTCTTCCCTGCCTGGTGGGACCACAGCTCACTTGTGCCTCTCTCCTACCTGGTGGGAGACCCTCGACTGACCTTAAAGGTGTCTGCTACTGTCACTATTCTCTGCACTGTGTGTTTGGCTTCCTCCCATCCACTGGGCCACTCCATCTGACTCTGGCCTTGGCTGCCCTTGCCATGGCATGGTATCAGACAAATGAAGCCCACAGAGGGGCTGGTGCTTGGTAACACACCGGTGCCCTCTACATCCAGATACCTGAATTTCATAGGAAACATTACTGACATAACTCAGACAAAGGAATCAATCTCTAATGATGAAATACCAGCTGGTGAGAGGGGACGTTTCTGAATGGAGACCCTTTAATTGAAGATATTAAATCTCACATAGGGTCAGGGATGGGGTCCACAGTGAGGGAGAATTAATTTACAGAGCAACCAGGGTCTGGTCTTTCCATGTACATGGCTCATGAATAGACTCCATTGGCTAGACAATGATGTGAAGGCCTCGGACACTTCAGGCAAGTGGCCTCTGTCCTCTGTTTTTAGGAGAGGTCTCACCTGTAATCATGCCCAGGGGGAATCTGCTCATGGCTCTAGGGTCTTACTCATGCTTCTTCTTATGCAGCATGCACCTCACTGTCAAGCCTGGAAAACACGTAATAGCAACACTTTGGTGAGGAGGCTGATTTAATAACCCGTGTTTATGACGATGGGCCACCCAACACCCCTGCCTAGGTTCATAGGAAAGCGTGGACAGATCTGAGTGGACATGGGGGGTTCATCTTCATCTGTTCAGCTTCATCTGGGCCGGCAGTTGGGAGTCCCCTGCTGCTTCTCACTACCCAGGCAATAACTCCAAGAGTTCAGATGTATGGCAAAATCATAGGTCTTGATTTCTCTAAGTCACTCTGGACGTCAGCTCTCACCATGGTGCCTCCAGGAATCCCCAGAAGCATTGCCTTCCCCACCCTCCATGGCCCCTGGCCCTTTCATCCTATCTCATCCATCCTTTGGTGGACCCACTTTTGAGGACAAGGGTCTGTGTGCTGTGGTACAGGACAACCCAGACCTCCAGAACACACATGGGCACTTTGTGGTGGAAGAAAGGACTGTTTCCTTTGGGGCTCTGACTCTGAGTTCCCAGTGCTGAGATGTCTGTGAAGGACAGGTACCACATGGTCACTGTGCTCCAGGCTTCATGGCACAGACAGGAAAACTGGGGCTCCTCAGGCTCCTCCTCAAGTAGTGGGGGTGAAGGTGGGGGGAGGCAGGACCCAGGCCGGGTCCCCAGGGTGCAAGTGCAGCAGGGACCTGCAGAAAGCTGGGCACAGGAGTGACCTGGCAGGCACTGGACCTGGCTTATTTTCCTCTTGGCCACTGTTTTTTTTTTTTTTTTTTTTTTTTTATTAAAAAAAATTTTTTTTTTCAACGTTTTTTTATTTATTTTTGGACAGAGAGAGACACAGCATGAACGGGGGAGGGGCAGAGAGAGAGGGAGACACAGAATCGGAAACAGGCTCCAGGCTCCGAGCCATCAGCCCAGAGCCTGACGCGGGGCTCGAACTCACGGACCGCGAGATCGTGACCTGGCTGAAGTCGGACGCTTAACCGACTGCGCCACCCAGGCGCCCCGCCACTGTTTTAATATAAGTAACTTATTTGTAATAACACTGTTTTAATATAAGTAACTTATTTGTAATAACAGTATGCCTAATGCCAAATGCAGTGCATAGCCTATAAACTCTGAGTGAAATAAAGATAAAATGTACTTTGTTCAAGCAGAAATGTTCTGTGGAGAGGGTGGGCTGAGAAGGAGCTCCATGGGTTCTGGACGCCCAGGTTCCATGACCTTCAAACTTAGGACCTTCATCATGTCCGCTCCACCTGGAGCTTTTATAGAAGCCAGCTGGAAGTCTCTTGGCCACCAGGACTTCCTGTGGCTGAGGGGCTGGACAGACTGGCAGGGACTCTCAGAAGACATCCCGGGATGAAGCCCGCTTCATGCTTTTCAGCCAGCAGACTTCAGTGTGGATGATTCAGAAACATGCGGATTTCATCTCTTGGAAGGATGTGGATTGACATGGGGGCTGGAGGAGGTGAGAAGGTTTTGGCTAAAAAAAATCTGGATTTGGCTCAAGTCAAAAATGTGAGTGATAAATTGGGACAAGCTTTCCCAGCCATGCAGGTCTGTGCACAGCTCACAGAGCAGGACCACCCGGGGTAAAGAAGGGGATGAAGAGGGGCTCCAGCAAACAGCAGTCAGGGTGGATTTATGAAATGATTTTCTGGCATTGTCTCTTTCATCCCCAAACAGGTCTATGAGCTCAGCTTCAGAAACTGCTTCTGAAAGATGGGGACCCCTCCAAGGTCCCCAGGACCCTGGGGGTAAAGTGGGGAAACGGGCCCAGGTCCGCTTTCCACACCCTCTCCAGGCTTCATCTCTGGGCTCTGGGCAGGAGCTCCAAGATACCGTCTAGGGATGATGGCTGGGTCCTTGGTAGGTGCTCAGATATGCGTCCAGCAGCCCCACGGGCCCTGAGAAAGCTGTTCTGCGCACATTAGCGTCTGTGGTGGGAGTTGGCCAGGTGAGGAGTCCTGGTGGGGCAGGAGATGTTCAGAACCAGCTGGGATTGCTGATTCAGGAAAACAGGACCTCAGAGTCTGCACCCCAGGCGTCCCTGCGCTTGCCCCTCTGAGGTGTCCTCTCCTCTGGGCCCTCCGAAACCCTGTTCTGCACCCCTGCCAGACCCACCCCCCCAGCCTACTTCTATCATAGGTGTTTCCCCAATTCCTTGCACGTGTCTCCTCGGCTTCTTCTCAGAGCAGCTGCCACCACATGCCCTCAGGAAGCATCACCTCAAGGCACGGGCCAGAGTGCTCCCTGGCCAGGCTACCTTTCTGGCAGTGCTGAGGCTTGGCGGCACAGGGCCTGTCCCTGTGGCCCTGGGCTCTAGGCTCCGGGGTCTGTCAGCTTCCTGGCCTGGACAGCACCCGTGCAAGGGAGGGGTGCCCCCTCCCCAAGACCTTCCCTGCGGGCCCTGGAGCCTCTCAGGAGGGCCCACCACCCTATTTATTTCTCACTTCAGGACAAACTCTGTCAAACCACAGGCTTGAGGCAATGCTGTAGCTTTGCACCTCTGTTTGTGGGCCCCAGGGCCGAGCTGGGGTACAGACCTTGGGTCCTCTGCTCAGGCTGGGCGTGCCTACTGGAGCTTCGGTGGGGATGAGGTGAGCAGACAAGCGTAAAGAGCTTAGAACAGCGCCTGGCTCATGGTAAGCAGCCTTATGTCAACATTTGCTGCTCTGGATCAGATTGTCTCTGGAGTGACCGGCAGTCCCAGTGATGGCATAGGACCCGCTGGAGAGGAGACGTACATGGCTCGGGGAGGTGAAGCGTGGAGCCCCAGCTCCTCCCAGCTGCGGTTTACAATCACCTGCAACCTTGGATTACAGCCCCAGACAGGGAGGACTCAGCTGGGAACCCCTGCCGCCTCTCTGCTTATATCACCGCCTCTGGGCTGGATGGCCAGGAGTGCCTGCCCTCGGGGCCATGACAGGAAGGCTGAGCGGGGCTCAAATCCTGCAGGCTCCTTCTGTCTCCATGTGTGTATGCTTTTTTCTGACACAAGACTTTCGGAGCTTCTCTGGCAGAAACACTAACACAGCTATGCTGGCTCAGAAGTATTTCTACTGTTGGTCCCTTGGGTTTCTTCTTTCTTTTTCTCTAAATGGCTAAGGATGGACAAGGCTGAGTTTTTCCAGATTTCTCTTGGTACAGCTCTCTTCTCCTTCTTGGAAGGCTTTATATTTTTATTATTATTTAAATATTTTTAACAACAGTCTGACAAGTGCCTCATGCATCTTTGCTTGGCTCTGCTTTCCACCCTGGTTCCCTGGCCCACCTTCAGCAACCAGGCCAGGAGCAGCACAGACTGGAGGGTCAGACTCATTATTTCATTTTGTCAGCATGGTGGAAAACACTTGCTTTCCGGAAGGTGACCCTGCTTTCAAGAGCCAACCACTGGAGAAAACAGGACATGGAAGCTGGTTTTGGCTTTGAGGCCCAGAGAGGCCTACGTCTTCACTTGCAGACTGTGGCTCCATCTG
Organism: Neofelis nebulosa; assembly: GCF_028018385.1. NCBI lineage: Eukaryota > Metazoa > Chordata > Mammalia > Carnivora > Felidae > Neofelis > Neofelis nebulosa. The sequence goes on along the minus strand of NC_080797.1, from coordinate 13,176,327 downwards.
GCTCAGGAGCCCCTTGGGGCTCAAGTTTGTCCAGAAGGTCTTCTTTCTCCTGTATGAGCCTTGCCCAGCTGGCCACTGCTGGTAAAAGTGATGAGTCTGAGGTGACTGCTCCCTGCATGCATTGTAGGCCATTGCCTGGCATGATTTCCTCCCTGGGCATGGGGTCAAGACCCACTCTGATGACAGGGCCGTGGGTGAGGGGACAGAGGGAACCATATTCCAATGCAGCTTGCTCAAGTGTCTTGCCTAAATGTCTAGAGGTCAGGCCTGGCATGACTCTCATTCTGCCTGGGGAGGGCTCCTTGGAGCTCAGATCTGCCCAGACCCCCCTGGGTAGGGGCGAGCACACACCCTGGTGCCGTCCACAGGATGGCCTCAGTCTGCTTGGCAGGTCACTGGGGCTGCAAAGCAAGAATGGAAAATGAAACACTTGGTTTAGCCAGTCCCGTGACATCAGGTAGAACATTTTAAAGTGGTTTCACTGAATTTAATCTTTTTGGCATCTCAGTGAACACAAAGCCTCTTCCATAATGCCAAAAATTGGATTCAACAAACACTGACATGTCCTACAGACACCTCACACGAAGTGGCCAGAATGGCCCCAGAGCCCCAGGAACTCACTGTTTGGGAGACAGACATGTGGCCGAGTCCTGCGGAGACTGGGCAGAGCTAGGACCAGCAGAGTCGCAGGAGAAGACCTAAATCTGAACCCTGCCTCTCTCCCTGACAGGCCGGGAACCTCTTGGATCCTCAGCTTCTTCGTTTGCAAAGTGGACTTAGGGATGGTGTATGTGCTTCTCTTACTTATGGGGACCCAACAGGATCATTGTGGAAGTGCTGCCACAAAATTTAACTGAGCAAGACAGACCAGGACAAGGTGTCTACAGCTTCTAAAACTGGTCAGGGACTAACACGGTGAATGTACAAGAAATTCCTTCCTATCTATAAGCAAAAGACAGAAACCCCAATGGAAAATGGGCAAATGATAACATAGGTGATTTGCAGAAGGGTCAAATGCAATGAATGACCCTCAGACACAGAGGTTATCAGAGGGATTTAAGCTAGAGCAACACAGAGACCTCTTCACAGCCAGGGAGCCGGAGCCCCCATTTCTTTCCCAGGTGAGGAGCAGCACTGGATTTACTCCCTTCCTGAAGAAATGACAACAATGCAGATGAGTCCCAGATAAGACCAGGCCACAGTCTGCAGGACAGGACACATTGCAACAGCTGGGGTATGAGCATGACTGTGGCATCCCTGGAGGACACTTGGCATCACCTGAAGGTGTGGAGAGCTGCTCTGACCTGCACATCTCCCAGTGTTGCGTCCCTGGGTGCCGTCATGGCCTTTTAGCCTTTCCTGCACTGGGACAATTTCAAGACGTGGGTCCCTCCAAGAAGTGGTTGTTGCCAGACAAACCACATCAGGAAGAAAGGCACAAGGCCTGTGTGGCCCAAGCAGGAGTCCAGTCAGTTTGAGGGGCTCAGTCCACCAGGCGGAGACAAGCCACCCCAAGCTGTGCCGGGAGTGTGAGCCCCATGGTAATGGTTTTGCTCTTTAGCTGGGAGAGTCTCATATCACAGCACTTGGTCTCCTCGCCTTCCAGCCCCGTGCGCACACACAGGAAGCAAGGAGACTAGCTCAGGACAGGATCCGGGATGGCCTGTGTATCTGGTGAAACATCTATGCCCTCTGGGAAGGCCCCAGGCTGAGCCCTGAGGGAAGTACCATGGTAGTGAGGTGGGGGGTATGAATCCACCATCTGAGGATGAGAACTCCTGGAAAGGGAAATCCTATTAATCTAAACCCTATGTGCTTCCTCTTGAATTTATGGTAATTTGGACAAAAGTGGATTAGAGTTTATCTTTTGTGTCTGTGGCTGCTGCCGTGAGAAGCAGAGGGACCAACTTGCTCTGCAAAAACACGAATATTGAAACAACATTGTGTTGCCGATGTCAACACTGACTTAAACTCGTTTTCCAAGCAGAGAAGGCCTCAGCTCGACTGTGAGCGCGGTAATGCTGGAGAAAAGCAGTTTCGCATTTTTCCGGATGAAAATTGACAATCTTCGCTGCTGTTGGTCGTTTGAGATTGGCGGGGGGGGGGGGGGGGGGGGGGGGGGCTGGGTTTCCTCACATGCGTCCTGATACTTGGCCTGTTCAGGTTTTAGCCCCATTGTCCTAGTGCAGTGCCTGGGCGAGCTTGTGCGCCTTGGTCGGGGCTGGGTGGTGCTGGTGTCTGGGGCCTCCGCTTCTTTCCACCAAAGTGTCACTGTGGCGACACAGGGCTGTGCCAGCACACTGGCAGGCTCTGGCCAGGATGGAGTGTGACGCGTGTCCTTGCACTCGGTCACACCTGCAGACTGAGCGCAGGCTCCTTGGGCGCCGGCCTCACTGCCCGCGGCCTCCTGCACCCTCTATCACCGCCTCACACGAGCTTCTCTGGAGCCACTGCTCTTGAGGCCGTCTGCGAGAGAACACGTGCATGTCCTCTCCCTGTCCGTGGCCTTCCCAGCCTGGCCATCCTAGCCACTCTGGTTCCCATACCTGATACCGGGGCTCCGAGTTAGGTAACTTGCCTGGTGCCACACGGCAATGAGGTGGCAGAGCCAGGATGTGAACCAGACCTGACTCCAATTCTTCCAACTCTCAGACTTTCTTTTGCTTGAATGCAGCCTTTCTCAGACTGAAGGTGGTGCTCCCCTTCCCAGGTTCACAGGGCAGCCAAGCAGGTGTGTGGGATGCCAGGCTCCTGGTGAGGTCCTGGGGGCTGAGGCCACAGAAGGTCTCCTGACAGGAGTACAGGGCAAAGGGCTCCAGGATCCCGGGTGCACACCCTCTGTCTCATCCTGCTTCCAGTGGCCTGGCAGGTGTGGCATGAGCCCTCGCTGGCAGAGATGCTGGTGGCTGTGGGTAGTGACTTTCCCCTCCCTGTGCTGCCCACTGCCCTCTTGGCACACCTCTGTTTATTGTCTCTGCATCAGCTCACACCCCTTCCCTGGGCGTATTTCCTTCATAACAGGATGGCGGACACGGCCGCTGCTCAGGGTTGCTTCAGTTATGGAAAACACAGAGAGAAGCCATGATGCCAGAATCCCCCAGGCTGCAGAGGCACCCACATGTCAGGGTGTCTCGGGGCTCAAGTGTGTCCCCCTGTCTTCAGGCGCCTCGGATGGCAGACCAGCAGCAGCCATTTGGAAACGTCGTCCTGAGCGCACTGGCCTGGAGGCCTGGGTGTGCTGGTTCCCCTGACCCCTGATGCTGGGTTTTCAGTCTCAATTTTATTCATTATTGGTTGAAAATGGTCTCAATGTTTAATCTTGCAAGTGCCAGAAATTCTGGGCTCTCTGTATTTCCTCTCAATTCTGCTATAAATTTGGCCATTCCTTTCCAAGCTCATTTTTCTCTTGAGATACTTTATCAAATGCAGTGGTAACAACTAATCTACCCTAGTGATATTTTGCTTGGAAAGCTCTTTGCCTGAAGCCACGATTGTGTTAGGTGTGTTTCCTGTTTTCCAGGTTATTGCAGGAACCAGTCTCAGAGATTTTTGTCTCGGTTACGTAACACAAAGTTGCCATTTTCCAGCTTTCTAAAACAGCTTCTCCAGCACCGAGCCAATCAGCCAGCACCATGGCCCCACTTTGGGCTCCCCATCCTCTATTGGTCAGCTGTTGCTGCAATAATACAGCAAATTGTAGCAGGGTTCTCGCACAGAGAGGCATGACAGGCTTTTCTTTCCAGGAGCAACTTTATTCCTGCACAGCTCAGCTGGGTTCGTACCTGAGTAACTGAGCCCCCAGGGCCACATGGCGTAGTTTTTTTTTTATACATTTTCTACTTCTTTGTCTCCCATATATGGTAACACACAAACATGCAGTCTGACTAAGTGGTCTCATGCTACAAGGTCGTGAGGGATGTCACGTATGCATGTAGCCAGCTTGCCTTGAGGTGTTTTTTTTTTTTTTTTTTTCATTCCTTAGGGAGGGGACCACACTACAAAATGACCGCACCTGTCACAGCGGTTTAGAAGAAATATTTATTTCTCACCCACACGTTTGTGTGTCAACTTCAGGGTCTGCCTCAGGCCGCAGGTGGGGCTCAGAGTTGACTCTCATCTCTCAGGACCCAGGAGGACAGGTGGCAGCTCCCCTCAGCACGTCGTTTTCCTGGAGCCGGCCAGGGGCATGAGAGGATGAGCAGAAGTATGTCTTGCCTCTGCAAGCTGTGCTCAGAACTGTCCCACCGTCCCTTCTGGCCACATCCCACTGGCCACAGCAATCCCCGGCCAAGCCATGGCGCTAGAGCAGGGAGGGGAGAGCCGGCTGCTGCAGGTCAACCTCAAGGTGGCTTCGTCCCTCTGCTCCAGAAGCCCTTGAATTTGCAGAGCAGAGGTGGAAGGGCAGAACCCGGGGCTGGGCCAGACTGGTGCCGCCACGAACTTGCTCTCTCCGAGTGGCCCAGCAGCCTGCTCCCCAGAGGCCTAGAGATGCTGCTCCCTCTGCTGTGATATGGGACGAGGGATGTCTGGCACCCAGGATAAACAGGTATCTGTCTGCGAAGTGCCTACCTTGTGAAAGATTTGTGCCACTTCTTAAGCCTTCATTCTCCCTCCATCTGGGTGGGTGCAGGGGCACAAAATCTAGTGCAGTCTCCAGTCCTGAGCTCCCATCACAGGCCCATCTCATGTCCTCATATCTCAAGGGAGATGCTGGGTGTGGGCGGCAGAAGAGCAGGTGGAAGGCTGTGGCCTCTTAGAGACTCAGACTGAATGCCCCCGCGCCCGCACCCCCCAAGAGCAGAGAAGCATCCATCTAGCCACACCCAGTCAGATTGGGGTCTGGGGTCTCAGTGATGGCAGGGGAGGACACATCCCTGCCCTGTGGAGCTTGCAGACTCTAGAAACAACCCCAACAACACTTGTTACAACACCCCCAGCCTCTTTCTCATGTCCTTGCTTTGTGCTGACATTTCCATATGAAACATTCACCACGCTGTCTGTAGGAGGCTGATTGTGGCCCCAGAAAGACGCGTCCCTTTCCTAATTCCGAGAACATGTGGATGGAACCTTATTTAAATTTTTTTTTTAACGTTTATTTATTTTTGAGACAGAGAGAGACAGAGCATGAACAGGGGAGGGTCAGAGAGAGGGAGACACAGAATCGGAAACAGGCTCCAGGCTCTGAGCTGTCAGCACAGAGCCCGACGCGGGGCTCGAACTCACGGACCGCGAGATCATGACCTGAGCCGAAGTCGGCTGCTTAACCGACTGAGCCACCCAGGCGCCCCTGGACCTTATTTAGAAAATGGGTCTTTGCAGGAGTAATGAAGTTAAGGGTCTCGAGATGAGATCATCCTGGATTATCTGAGTAGATCCTAAATCCAATGGCATGTGTTCTTATAAAAGAGAGGCAGGAGATTTTAGAAGAGGAGAAGCCACATGAAGACAGAGGCAGAGGTGGAGGGTTGCAGCCACACACCATGGGATGCAGTATTGTTCGGGCAACATGTGTGCTTGCCTGCCGTGTGTCCGCCCGTGCTGTGAGGCTTGTGTGTGCACATGCAGTAGCATGGGTGTGAGTGTGCTTGCAGGCACCACGTACGTGCGTGCTGGGGTATATACGTGTCCGTGCATGTGCCATGGGTATGTGTGTGTGTATGCAGGATGTGTGTCTATGTGCTCTGGAAAGAAAGCCAAGGGTATGCCTGGACAACCTCTTGCTAGTATGTTGGAAGGACTGAACAGTCAGAGTATCCAACCACAGAGGCCTCTCTGGAAAGACTACACGTACATGACTCAAGGGCCCTCAGCAATCTTGGCAGAAACCAACAATGTAGATGGGATTGTTCAGGAAAGGCCCGTAGAGGATGCTTGTGTCAGATGGCATGGACCCCTGTGACATATACAGGAGACCCACAAAGTTCTTGAGAATGTGACATCAGCAGGAATAGTGTAGCAGACTTTCGAACCTCTTGGAATTCTGCAGGCAGGAAACAGGGTGATACAACCACCTAGCTGTAAATATGTGTTCCTTCCTGTGGAAAGAAGAAGGGTGATCCGAGAGCGGGGACGTGAGCCCAGAGGGCAGACCAGGAACCACAGAGGAGTATGCTTAGGCCTGGAAATGTAATGTTGCTTGCCCTCTGGGTTTTGAAATTGCTTGGAACCGGTGACTCCTTTTTTCTTTCCATTTCTCCCTTTTTGAATGGGAATGTCTATAACTGTCAACATATGCCTGTGCAATGTGCCAACATTGTATTTTGGGAGCAGATAACTTGTTCTTGAGTTGTACATGTTCACAGATGGAAAGGAAGTGCCTATCAGGAGGGATTGTTTATTTGGGATTCAGGCCCTTTGAATTGATTAGATTTAGATACGATTTTTGGATTTTGACTTGATACTGTAATGTGTAAGACTTCTAGGGATAGTGAGATGTGATGAATGTATTTTACATGTGGGAGTTTGCATGCGGATCTTTAGAGGCCAGAGGAAGGCTGTGGTCAGCAGAATAATGTCAACCAAAGATGTCCCCATCTTAACCCCTCAAACCTGTGAAATTGCCACCATAGTCTATGTCAAAGGGAATTGTGCAGGCATGATTAAATTAAGGCCTTTGAGATGGGGAGACTATGCTGGATTATCCAGGTGGGTCCAATGCAATCACAAGAGTCATTATAAGAGGGAGGCAGGAGGGTCAGAGTCAGGGAAGATGGGATGACACAAGCAAGGTCAGTAACAAGACGGCAGGTTTGAGGGTGGAGGAGGGGAGGTGAAGTGCATTTTCCCCATGGTCTCCAGAAGGAAAGCCATCTTGTTGACACCTGATTTATCCCAATGAAACCTGTTTTGGACTTCTGACCTCCAGATAATAAGTAAGATAATAAAATTGTGCTGTTTAACATTTTTTAAAATGTTTATTTATTTTTGAGAGAGAGAGAGAGAGCACAAGTGGGAGAGGGGCAGAGAGAGAGGGAGACACAGAATTCGGAGCAGGCTCCAGGCTCTGAGCTGTCAGCACAGAGCCCAACTCGGGGCTCGAACTCATGGACTGTGAGATCATAACCTGAACCGAAGCCGGACGCTTAACTGACGGAGCCATCAGGTGCTCCCCAAATTGTGTTGTTTTTAAAGCACTAACATTGTGGTAATTGATTACAGCAGCACCAGGAAACTAATGCAGGAGCCATGGTGACAGGGAGAACCAGCCAAGGCAGGTTGAGGCAGTGGGACACCCATCGGCAATGTGGGAGGGTGACCTGGAAGTGGGCATCCCAGAAGCCTCAGTACAAGCACGGCTCCTGAATGGGGAGTAGCACTCTGTGCCCATGCTGTGGGCCCTCCCAGACAAGGGCTGGGGATTGACCTCTGGATTTAGCAAAATGGCAGTCATTGACTGAGCAAGAGTACTTTTGGTGGGCTGGGGGGATAAAAGCCTGACTGGAGAGGACTCAAGAGAGGCCAGGAGGAGAAGAAGTGGAGCTCGCAAGACTGCTCCAGGGACTCACCGTAAAGGCTGAAAAGGTGGTGGCTGCTGGGCCATGGGGCCCTGGGGGTGGGCAAACGCTGTTGAGTGGCCTGGTCAAGGGGAGCAGGGGGAGAACTACTGGGGTCTTGTCCTCAAGAGATGGAGGGCTTCACATGTGTGGCAGAGTTGGCTGTGGGTGGAAGCTGGTGGGGGTGTCGTGTGGCAGACACCCACAGAAGTTCTCTTCTGATTGCTTCGGCGACATAGGTGGCAATCCTCTCTTTTTCACTTGTTAAATGTGCTGAGCAGGCTTGAGGAACGCATGCACTCTGCCCGGAGCCGCAGGGCTCAGCAGGAAGCAACAGTAATACATGGCACATGCAGCCTCCATATTGTTCGGTTGGAGAAATAATATACCGCCCAACTAGTTTGTTTTAAATTAGACAAACACCCTGGGCTGCCTGCTGCTGGAGGGCCGGCCGAGGGCTGTTTGGAATGGGGCTCTCTGCAGCGCTGAGGTCAGCTCTGTTTGACATTCCTGACGTGTGAAGGGCGCTCTTAGAACAACAGCTCAGGCCGATGGGTGTGAGCTCCCTGGAGCTGCTCCAGGGGCCCCGCTTGAGAAATGTCTCGGTCCTAGAGATTCCGCCCCAATTTTCAACATCTGTTGGTGCTTGTGGAAAATGAGGTTGGGATTGTTTTGGTCACAGCCCACGCAAGCTGCCATAGTGCTGTGTTTTTAAAGCATTGGTGATGGATATTTCACACTTTGACTCTAGCAGAGCAGCGCTGGCCCCGACTGCTGTAAACAGGGTCCCACCTGCCACTCTGATCCAGCGCTCCTCAGAAAAAAGTCCTGAGAACCAGTAGTTCCGTTCCATTCTGCCATGTGCTTGGTAAGTTGTGTAGGTATCTATGTCCTACATACATTTAGGTGTTTAGAGAACAGAGGCCCTGGACATTTCCTTTGTCCCTCTGTCCATCTGTGTTTGAGAGACTTTAGGGTGGGCCTTCTGGTTTCTCTCATTGCTTCTCATCAGAACAAACCCTTCTACCCACTGTGCATCCCACACCACGTCTCCAGCGGCTGAGTCCAACTTGGAGTCGCATTTCCCCTGAGATCATAGAAATGTGAATTTCGTGCCCCTTCCTGGTCTTTGGGAAATTTTGAATTCTGTGCCTCCCTTACCCCAGCCTCCTTGCTTCTCCTCCTCTTGTTATGGCCAAAACCTGGAATTCTCTTCCCTGGTATCCATCTCACCAAGGCCATTTGGCACCTGCTGACCCTGGCCTGCCCTGGCCTGAGCTCAGCAGGTGTATCTATAAGCGGTCTATTGATTGTGTTGTCTCCCTGCTGGAAGGTACCCTTCTGGTCAGGGGCCTGTGTGTGTTCTATGGATCTGTCCCAAGCCCTAGAACAATGTGTGGCCCCTGGTCGGGTAAGAATAAGAGCCACATAGCAAACCTTGGCCCCTCACTGACAAATGGGTCATGGCATTATACAAATACACATTCACACTATACACATGGATCACTTGGGAAGTAGGGAAACTAAGTATGCATGAGCGCTTGTCGTCCTATGGACAGTAATCAGTTGGCTTGACACTTGGTCTGTCGGGTTTCAAAGCCCATGTATTCAACCACTATGGAACACTGCTGCCTTTGAGCCTATGGAACATTAACACACATACAACACAAACCCATACATATCTATCTTAACTCCTCTGTCCTTTTGTCTGTGTTTTTGTCCAGCCATCCACAATTTCTATACCTATACTTATACATTTATCTATCCATGTATCTAACCTATAATCTGTCCATCCATCTACCATACAGTGAGATAGATCTCTCTCTCTCACACACACACACACACACACACACACCTCAGTCCTTGAAGGTACTCACATCTGCCTGTCCTGAGCCTCATGATGGCTGCCCCTGTCTGCCATGCCCTCCTGTTCCCCTCTTTGCTGGCCCTGCTCCCTTCCAGCAGGATTAGGGCCTTCCTCTCAAAGAACTCCACTTTTGTGTCCACTGCTGTCACCATTCCAGAGATGGTCAACCCTAAGCCATGTAAAATGCACCAGCCCGGGCGGGGGGGGGGGGGGGGCCTTCACAGCCCTGCTGCGTGTGGCTCTTATCTGCAAGGAATGGCAGTAACTGAAGGGATGAGACCTTTCTCCTCATGACTTCATGTCCATGGCAAGGTTGAAGGTGGCAGTAAAGAAAGCAACGAGGCCAAGAGAAAATTTCCATCTTGGCCTCACCGTGTTGGGCACAGCCCTTTCTGGGGCTTCTGTTTGTGACTTTCGGGATGAGGGCAGGGCCCTGGTCCTGGAGCCCAGCCTGCTGGCATAGCACCAGCTGGTCACGAATCCTGAGAACAGCTAGATGACATGGTGGCTCCTGGAGGATGAGGGTCTTCCAAGGGTAGCCACAGGCTAGGGGCTCCTTTGGATGGATGAAAACATTGACACATGACTTCTGTCACATATTCAAGTTATAATAAACTTCTAAAGTCAACCTCAATCTTTTTCTGGGGCAGAAACTGACTTTGTGGAAAGCAAAAATAAAGCCATTTTGTTTGTTTGATGCTAAGGCCTTTAGGTGAGTTTCTGGTTTAGGGGGAGCTCCTGTGCTCCTGACTCTAGCCGCCTTGACCAGGTGTCCCTGAAGCACTGTGCTCTCCACAGAGAGGTCCTCAACAGTGGGCTAGGAGGGCAGAGGGGAGCCAGATGGCCCAGGGATGTCCCCCCACCTCTGGTCATTTCCCTCCCTGTCCATCCTTCTTAAATCCCTCTTCCACTGGCAGAGGGCCATGGAGTTGCCAGATGCTGAGGCTTCAAGGAGGGAAAGCCAGGTCTTGGTAGGACAGTAGAAGGAGAGGACCAGAAATGGCTAGTCCTGGGGCCATAAGCAGCTGGGGCACTTCCATGTGGCAAGGGTGGTGGGGACATAAAACGGGGCAGTGCACAGCACTCCCCTGGTAGGGAGGTGGGTCCACAAAAGCCACCTACCAAAGGCCAACAGTGCCCAAGTGAAGGATGTTCCTGGGTAGCCTGACCTCAGTCAGAGGCCTCAGAGCCTCCAGGACAACCTAGTTGGAATTGGAACAGGTAGTAAAAGCATGCTACATCCTGAGGCCTGCAAGACCCCAGCCCACCACACCAACCATTGGAGTGTCAGGGAGGGGCCGGGCCCTCTCTGGAATAGATGCTGTGGTTAGTGGGAGCTTTAGGAGCACGACCCCGGAAAGGCGCAAGTGGCACTTCCGACCGTGTTTCCCAAATAGAAGGTGAGGAGAGGCCAACAGTGTCGACTCCACAGAGGGATGATGACACAGACCCCCAACATTTGTAACCGACCTCAATTATAGAGTCACACCAGGACTGAATGGATTTATGGAAGATAGAGCCTCCTAGACCACATTCTCCCCACCAGGCTGGTTCCAGGTGCCTGGCTCCAGAGTAAGACAGCCCTGCACTCACCAGCTGTGGGGCCCTGGGCAGACCTCCACCCCTCTGTGTATTGGGATGGGGCAGCTGTGGGCAGAGTCCTGGCCTTAGAAGGGTCATACACTGCACCTAAGCCCTGGTCAGAATTGCTCAAAACTGAACTCCAAACACAGCCCCCCCACCACCACCACCTTTATCTCTGTGCCCCATGAGCCCACACAGAGCTGCTGCAGAGAGCCTTGGAGCCCAGCCCTGGTGCATGTGTGCCAACATGTATGTGCGTGCCCATGCGTGTGTGTGCATATGTGTATGCATGAGTGCATATGTGTGTGCATGTGCATGTGTTAAAATGCTTCAGAGAAAAAGCAGCCCAGGAATGCAAGGGGTTGGACGGGACATGGGCTATGCCTGGGGGTCCCTCCCCGGGGCTGTGTGGGGGCGGGTGGGGCTGAGGCCACAGGAAGAGCCTGCTGCCCGGGAGTGTGTGGGGGACGATGTTTCTCACATACTTTATTTCCGGTCTTTAACACATGTGAATATCCTGAAATAAAAAAAAAATGTTAGGTCCCATGAGAATAAGCAGGATTGCTGGGATCGAAACCCTCCTCCACCGCCTATCCTGGAGATGTGAGGTGTTTCCCCAGCTGTGCGACTGTGTCCTTCCCTGTCTGCCCCACATGGCCCTGGACCAACACCCCATCCTTCGTCAGCCATGCCTTGTGGGATGGAGACTCTGATGAGGGTGGTCTTTTGCTCACGGCCCCCCAGTGAAGTGCCCAGACCCCAGGCCCACCTGGCCTCCTCACTCTCTGAGTTCCTGGAACTTCATCTCAGGACCTCTGGAGGAGCTGCCCTGGGAGCCCGGGACCAGGTTCCACCCAGGTCAGGGGGTGAAGCATGTCAACAGAGGTCCTCATGCTTTAGGATTCAATTTCTTAGTCCATGTGCTGCCGAAGGGAACACAGGATTGATTTTTTTTGGCCAACATCACCCCTAGGGGAGTCCTGAGGATGGACAGTCTCCTCAGAGGCTCCAAAGACAGCGCTAGCTCCCTAGGCTCCTTTGTTGTCAGCCAGGCCTTGCTCTGTGCCCTGGCAATTGGCATTCAGGCCCTGGCTCCTGCACAGATGGGAAGGACCCCAGGCCCCTGTGGGCTCTGCCTGTGCATGTCCCCAAACCATCATGTAACCTTGGGAGGATCAGTTTCTGCCTGCAGCATGGCCTTGGCTGGAGCTAGGGGCTTCCCAGTTCAGGATGGAGCAGAGGCCAAGGAATGAGGAGGCCCAGGCTGCCTGGGGGAACTTGCTCTGAGGGGCCTCAGAGCAGGGGTGACAGAGTATGGCCCACAGGTGCAGAGTGGCTGGGCAGGGCCGCAACCGCAAGGGTAGAAGTTAGAGCACGGGGCCCAGTTGTGCCTCACCCCTGGGAGCCCTCTGGAGTCAGCGCACGCTGGGTGGGCACTGCTGTGGTGATAGAGGGGCACCTTGTCTGGCACCATGCCCATCCCTGGGGCCTGGGTAGGCCTGGCAGTGTTCACAAACAGGGCCTGGGGGACCCGTGGCCTGGTGAGCCCCAGTTGCTTTCCAACGTTGGCAGAGCCCAGTGTCTGCCCCACCCCACCTAGATCCAGCAGGCCCATGGATACACCCTTTTGGGATGAGCTCATAAACCACTTCCCAGAAAGCCTGTACCCCTCTCAGCCTGGGCACCTGTCGGGTGAGCTGAGCATGACCACCCCTCTACAGGGCAAGACCCGGTGATGATGAGCTAGTTGGGGATCTGCCCCTGGTGAGGCCGGAGGCCTCCTGGGAATGGGCAGGGCATGGGAGAGGAGGGGGGTTTTCTGGCTGGGGTGGGAGAAGATTTGAGATCAAGTCCAGGGCAAGGATCCAGAGAGACCTCCACAATTGCAAGGGGTCATTCACCTTGGGCGTGAGAAGCAAGGTCTGCAAGAATGGCTAGGCCAGTTACGGGAGCATCTGCTTCTTGTGCTGGGCAGGGTGGGGTTGGAGACCCCAGCCCCACTGCAATTGTGTCTGGGCTGCTGGAAAAACTTGCCTGATTGTGGGTCAGGAGCCCGGGGAAGATGGTGAGGCTCATTCGAGGTGCAGGAGGAGGCTGGGTGCAGGTGGGGGCCAGGGTGGGGGCCAGGGTATGACCTCAGCGTGGAGACCCTGCTAGCCAGGGGTCTTTGTTTCTGCCTGGAGGCCAGCACCTTCCTCCTGGACAGGGAACCTGAGATGGGCTCCAGGGTGGGAATTTAGGCTGGTTTGGGTTTAGCTGGAATGTCTGTTTGTTGTTCTTTGATGGAATTCAGGACCACGGGCCAGTGTGGCCTGGCAGGGCGGGCTGCCACTGTGGGCTCCTTCCAAGGGCAGGGCTGGTCTGTGCCCAGTGGGGGGTGAGGGGGGTGGGAGTGGGTTTGTGGGGACAGGACTGAACACTGTAGAGGCTCCAACAGCTCGTGAACGTGGAAGGATCCACGTGGCCTCAGGAAGGAATCTCAGCCTCCAGGCCCTCAGACACCCAGACCCCTCTGTGCTCCTAACAGGAAACCCAGGCCTGGGGTACCACCGGTGCTCACCCCTTGGGGCTCTCCCAGTCCTCCCCACCCCTCCCCCAGGCCCTGTGGTCTCTGCCACTGGAGGAAACTGGGGCCTGTGTCTTTGGGACATGACCCCAGTTTGTGGTTATTCTTTGCAGACACACCCGTAGCTGGGGACAAGAGGTCACCCTCGACCCTGGTTGGGGTGGGAAATGGGCTCTGGCCCACGTTAACCTAAGTGGTACTTTACTGCTAAAATTCCAGGACCATGTTTGAGGCCCAGCCAAATCCTGCTTACCCTTGGTGGCTCTGAGACTTGTCTCATCTGAGAACACCAGGTGAGGTGGCCTGGGGTGCCCTGACTTGGGGGTGGACAGGAAGCCAGGCACCCCTTATCCACTGAAGCTGCTTGGCAGAGGGGTGGGGATCTGGGGTCACTCAGTGGGAAGGACTGTACCTTCTGCTGGGCAGGGACAGGGGGGCATGTGGGGATGGTGAGTGCCCTACTCTATGCCCCCAACTGCAGGGCTGCCTCTCCTGACTCAGTGCCTCCCCTCAGGGATCCCCTCTGTCTTGGGTTAGGCTGTGTGTGCAGGCGCTCTTTGTCTGGCCAGGTATGGGCACACAGTAGGCTCTTCAGCGGCCCATCCAGAGATTCACCTCACAATTTTGTGATCAGGGCAGTGGTGGTGTCATTCAAGGACTGCCACAGGCTGTTTGTGAGGAGGGGAGCAGTCTGATCTGCAGGGTGAGTGGAGCAGGCCAGGCAGTGGAACCACAGAGAGAGGGATGTAGGGAGGAAGGGAGGCTTCCCAGGTGGGTGAGGCCTGGGTGAGTGAGGCCCAAGCAGTCAGTGCACTGGTATCCTTGGGGCCTTCACCCTCTAGCTGGCCAGTGTGTGCAGGGGGTGGGTCCCTAGCCCATCAAGTGGTGGTGCCCCCTTGGTGGTCCTGATCAGCTTCCAGGGCAGCCAGAGGGAAGTACCCTCAGCATGTCCTTCTCAAACCCAGCTGTGCCATGAAGACCAGGCCCAGTCAGTGCGGTGGGAGGGGGAGTCACACAGGCCCCTGAGCCACAGGGGGATGTATGGAGTGCTGTAGGTCCTTGGGTCATGGGGGATTTGTGGGGGTTCCTGTGGATCCCTGGATCATGGAGGATGTGTGAGGGGTTCCTGTGGGCCCCGGGTCATGGGGGATGTGTGGGGGTTCCTGTGAGTCCCTGGGTCATGGGGATGTGTGTGGGGGTTCCTGTGGGTCCCTGGGTCATGGGGGATGTTGGTGGTAGTGTAGGCCCATGGAGGATGTGTGTGGGGTTCCTGTGGGCCCCTGGGTCATAGGGGATGTTGGTTGTAATGTAGGCCCATGGGGGATTTGTGGGGGTTCCTGTGGATCCCTGGATCATGGGGGATGTGTGTGGGGTTTCTGTGGGCCCTGGGTCATGGGGGATGTTGGTGGCAGTGTAGGCCCATGGGGGATGTGTGGGGTCCTGCGGGTCGCCAGGCTATAGGGGTGTGGCTTTGACTCTGACCTGGGGTCCTGGGGAGGCAGCCAGCACAGGAGATGCCGTTTGGCCTGGATGTTCATAGTGTCCCTGTGGTTTCCCTATGGAGAAAACTCCATGGAGGCCTCCAGGAGAGAGATGATAGGTAAGGGTGGAGGGAAGGGACAGCTTCTGGAAGTATCCTGAGGTCCAAGTTGGAAATAGAGGGAATAGGAGTACAGGGTGGTCCTGTAGTACCCGTCACGCCTCAGGGCCCCACAGATGGATGGACTCACCTTCTAAGGGGCAGGAGGGCCTGATGTGGCTGAGTGTTCCAAGGTTGCCCCCTCTGCACCTACCACTGAGGGTTTGGCCCATAGCCTCCTAGGCCCTTGGTGGGCAGAGGGTCCTTTCTGGGCTGATCAGGCCCCATGGTACTTGAGCAAATGAGGAGGGACAGGCAGTGTCCCACATGTAGGTCAGGAACCTGGGCTGGAGGAAGGCTGGACGGCAGCCCCTCCCTCATACCCTCAGGCCCCTCCACAGCCCACCACTTCCCCCACCAGTCTTCCCTGGGGCCGGTGGAACTGGGACTGGAAAAGCACCTGGAACAAGTCCCACGCTATTTCCCAGGGAGGGGGCCACGCCCCTCCTCAGACCCCGCTCCCTGATTCATGAGATGGGAACGCTGCCCAGGCCGCCCACCGCTGTGCAGGATGGTCTGAGTGCAAAGCACATTTTGCAGGCATCTGGATCAAATAACTGGCTGATAGCGTGTATAAATTAGAGATGGAACTCTCCGGAAGGCAGAGCCACCGCAGTTCATTCCAGTGTGATGTATGCAGCAGGGGCCATGGCTCCCTGAGATTTAAAATCGACCCAGAGAGGGGCGCCTGGGGGGCTCAGTCAGTTAAGCGTCCGACTTCGGCTCAGGTCATGATCTCACAGTTCATGAGCCCGCATAGGGCTCTGTGCTGACAGCTCGGAGCCTGGAGCCTGCTTTGGATTCTGTGTCTCCCTCTCTCTCTGCTCCTCCCCTGCTCACGTTCTCTCTCTCTCTCTCTCTCTCTCTCAAAAATAAATAAACATTAAAAAAATTTTTTTTTAATCAGCCCAGAGAGAAGGGTCATGAGCTGTCCATGCGAGCTTTGCCCCAGTGGCCACAGAGCCCTGCCTGTAGAGGGAGAAGTAAGTGACCGACCTCACAGTGCCAGGGCCTGGGGGTGGGAGGGGGGTGGGGGACCTGCCTGCAGAACACAGCTGAGTCAGTGCCCTGAGCCCTCACTGCGGCCAGGCCCCAAGCCAACCCTTAAGTGTCTACTGGGCCCACGCGAGGCAGGTGTGGCTTTTCATCTGTCGCCTCCTTGCTGAGTGACTTCGCTGAGCCTCTTCACCCTCTCTGGGCCTTCATCTCCTCATCAGGCCCTTGTGAGAGGCTGCACAGAAGCCCTGGCTGGGGCAGTGAGGGGAGGGCAACTCACTGGAAAGGTCCAGGACATTAAGGACACACAGTGGCCTGGTGGGTGGCCATGGAAAGGCTTGAGGGAAGAGATAGTGGGGGGGCCCATCAGTGAAGGACTAGGATAGGAACCCAGCCTGGAGGTGCCAGGTGAGCTGGGAGATCCTGAAACAAAACAGGAAGGGGTAGGTGGGGTAACTGAATGCCTGCCCTGATAGTGGGGTGTTGCAGAAGGACACTTAGCTCCCGAGACCAGGAGGGTTAGGTCCTACTGCCCAACATGTGTCTCCAGGTTTGACAGTGGCCCCTCAGAGTCGAGGGCAGGTTACCATGTCCCAGCCATGCCTCCACAGCCCCTCAGGGAAGCTGGACACAGGGTTTACAGGTGGGGACACTCTCTGCCAGGCATCCAGCCTGGGTGGACCTCCAGGGTGTCAGACAGGCTGTCTTACTCAGGGCTCTGAGCTCTCCATGATACCTGGTTTTCCCAGAAGGTGAAAGCTCAGGGCTTGTCCTGAAGGGGCTGTTCTCAGGGCTTCACTCTATCCAGAAGTGTTCCTTAAATATCCCAGCACAGACATCTTTCCCCAGGGCTGGGGTCTCAGATTACGTGCATTTAAATTTATGGTAGAGGCTCCAAATCACTGACTTACATCCTTGCACGTGGTTTGTGAATGTGCCCCTTCTCCTCACCTAACCAGCACCGGGTCTGGCCATCAAATGTTTTTGAACTTCTCATTTCTGTGATTAATATGGAGACGGAATAATCTGTTGTGTTCAGTAAGATGTTTTGTAGGTTTTTTGTTCTCCTTTGCCACTTTTCTATTGGGTTTTCTATTGGGTTCTTACTGATTTGTGGGTGCTCTTTACATATGATAAATACCGGCACTCGTTCTTACCTTGCAGATATTTGTTCCCAGGCTGTTGCTTAACATTTTAGCTTTCTAATGGTATTTTCTCTTTCTTTCTTTTTTTTTTTTTTTAAAATTTTTTTTTTCAACGTTTTTAATTTATTTTTGGGACAGAGAGAGACAGAGCATGAACAGGGGAGGGGCAGAGAGAGAGAGGGAGACACAGAATCAGAAACAGGCTCCAGGCTCCGAGCCGTCAGCCCAGAGCCTGACGCGGGGCTCGAACTCACGGACTGCAAGATCGTGACCTGGCTGAAGTCGGACGCTTAACCGACTGCGCCACCCAGGCGCCCCTGGTATTTTCTCTTTCATGTACAAGTCCTCAAGTTTTTTGTAGTCAAAGCTGTCACTTGTTTCCTTGAGGCCTGGGTTTTGCATCTTGCCTGTTTTCCTGAGAGTGTGCACTTTTCTCTTGCATTCTCTCCCAGTTCTTTTATAATTATGCTTTTTGCCTTTAATCTATCTGAGTTTATTTTGGGCATGGGGTGAGACAGAGTGGAACCATTTTTCCACATTAAATCTGAGATATCAGGAGCCCCAGAGGACACAAATTATAGCGTAGGGGCTTGGAGCTCAGGCTCTGGAGCCAGGCTTCCCGGCTGGAATCCATGCCTTGCCCCACACGGTGGGGTGCTGGCCATTTGCTGAGCCAATTCCAGCCTCAGTTTCCTCGTCTCCAAAAAGGTTCTTGTATAGGGTGAACAAGAACTTTGTGCCCCTCAGGTTCTGGGGTCCCCCCAGCCTCCAAGCAATTCCCAGACCCCTCTTTCTGCTTCTTCCGGAAGACAGAAGGGTGGGGAAGGGCTGGGAAGGGAAGATGGCAGCCTCCAGGTAAGTGAGACCATCACCTGTGTGCGCCCTGACGGCCTCAGGATAGAGATGTCCCCACCAGGCTGCTGGGGTCATCTGAGGAGAAAACAGTCACAATGCGGTCATGCCCAGCCAGCGTTTGATAAGCCCAGAGAGGTCCTGAGAACCGGAAATGGATATAAGGAGAGAGCATGGGGCTGGGGGCAGAAACAGGGCTGCTGCGGGTAGTCTTCGACTGGTACCCCAGGGTCAAGTCTTCTCACCTGTCAAAGCTGGATAATGGCACGAACCTTCCCTGCTCTGTGGGCAGGTAGCACCTGCGTCTTCCCCACAGGCTGGCACAGCTAGCCACTGGCCCCTGGGGCCCAAGCTCTGGGGGCTGGAGGCATAGTGTGGACACCCTCCCCTGGGGTCTGACTCCTGGGGGCACCCTCCTGCCTGAGGCCCCTCATGGTCTGGTCTGACCCCTGGCTACGCAGCAGCCTCTCGCCCAGGTGCATAAGGACTGCCTCGGGGCTGACCTCTGCAACCCTAACCCTAACCCTCACATTTTGCATCTTGCCTGCTTTCCTGAGAGTGTGCCCTGTTTCCTCGGAACAGCCTCTGGGACTGGCCCGTGAGCCTCTCTGCCTTCCTCTGGCTCCTCTTTCCCTGCTGCTCCGGCTGCCTGCTGTTTCCCCGCGCAGAGCTGCCCAGCAGCCTGGCATTTGCTGGTGGAGGACTGTGACAGGGAGCCTGGGGCTAAGAAAGTGGGTGGCAAAAAACCCCCAAACAAACCAAAAGCGGTTGTTAATTTGGGCCAAAGTGAGTAAGGGGAGGGGTTAAGAAAAGTGAGAGAAGTAGGGCCCTGGCTGAGAGTGGGAGCTAAGGGCGTGTGAACTGGGGAGATGCAGTCAGGACCCTCCCGGGCCACCACTGCCTGGAGCACACCAGGTGGGCCTGGGCTGCTGAGGGACAGAACTCGACCAGAAGGCGGGAGCCACAGACCCAAACCGTCTGGTGGGAACCCTGCCCTGAGCCTCTCTCTGTCTGGAAGAGGAGGGGATGTGCTGAAGAGACCCTTGCCTCAAGGACAGGCACTGAAGGTGGCCCTTGGCCCCTGGGTCACCCGCAGCCCTGCCAGTCACTGTGGCCTAAGTGCAGGAAGCAGCTGGATGTGGACGGTGCTGGAGGTCTGGAAGCAACAGCAGAGGGAACGCGCCCTCTCAAAACGGGCTTGCTGGGTCCCACAGAAGGAGTTAATGCTGAGTTTCCCTTGTGACAACGTGAGTGGCATCAAGCCCGCCTGACATTTCCAACTTCATTAATTTTTGCAAGACTTTGTTGCCGAGACGGGCTTCCCCTGCTGCTCCGTGGTGATTAATATTGCTGAGCTGAGCATGGTTGCAACACTTTCCTGTAAAATGGACTAAAACAGAAGTTGATGTCTTCCTCATATACGAAATACATAAATCAGTTAAAAATAGTTCCCTGAGCGGATGTGATGATGTCGTGGCTGTCACAGGAAGCACGTGAATCAGGCTCATCCCCACTGACAGGAAAGTGGAGGCAGAGTCCACGGTCTTCGGGCCCCTCCTCAGGGGGCTCAGGGAGGCAGGTCCCTGTGGCCCTACCGCATACCCGGCCCAGGCAGGGGCCCCCAGCAGGATGGCTAAAACTGAGCTGGCTGTGCGTCTGCCTATGTAGCTCATTGCTGGGTGTTTACTTCCTGGTTCAGACCTCCTTACTCCCTACAGAAGCATCCCAGAGACACACATACAAGCACCTCGCCAGGCTGCCCAGCCCAGGGACACTCTGGTGGATGTCCAGGCTGGTCTGCCTGGTGGGCTGTTAGCGGCCGCACAGAGCCCATGTCACCCTGGGCACCGCAAGGCCTCTGGCTGACTTGTGAAGATCAACACCTATGAGCACTGCACAGAAATTTCACACCCATCCTCTACAGTCACTGGAGACCCAGGGTGTCAGCACTGAGGGTGGTGAGGCAGGTACCCTCAGGGTCCCAACTGCTGTGACAGGAGCTGCAGGGCAACAGGTGTTGAGGATGTTATAGCCCTTGAAGGCTGTGCCACCTTAGTGTGACCCTGAATTACCAGGCAGATATCACCAAGGAAGGTTAGAAGGAGTGGCCAGCGGCTTTAGGTGATGCTTAGGTTGAGCTCTGGTGAGCATTGTCACAGCACGAGCCCAACTGGCCACAGGTCTCTCCCTTGCGGGGTGGAGGGTTAGGGCCACCCAACACCAGCCAGTTAGCTGCAGAGCAGACAGGCAAATCACTACCATCAGTGTTGAATGTGAAGCTCAGAAAAACTCAGCTCAGAGTTGACTGAAAGGTCCCTAAGAGGACAAATAAACCAGGCCAGCAACAGCTGAGGAAGTCTGGAGTGTTTTCTACCCCCCCCCCCCCGTTCCCTGGGGTAGGGGCACTTGCCTGGGGGACCTCTGCTGGGCTGGACCTCCTCCCAAGTCCCCGGGCCTGAACAGGAAGGACGAGGCTCCCCAGTGGCCTCTCAGCCTGAGGTACTTGGCTTGTGGAGGCTGGTGGGGGTCCAGCTCATCCCAGGCATCTCTCCCGGACATCCGGGTCAGCTCAGGGGGTAGGCCAGCCTACCCTGGGGGAGGGGGGCGACGAGAAGGAACCTCGCTGGGGCGGAAGCATATTTGGGAACACGCCCTTCCCAAGAAATCCCTAAAACAAACACCTGTGGGGTGTCCTTACAGAGTAGCCCAGAAACTCAAAAGCAATTTTCTTTTCGTGTTTTGGATCCAATAAAAGGTATTTCCCCCCAGTTGCAACATTTTCATAGGTCCTTAAAAGCTTAAGAACCTTGTGCTCTCAACTTTAGCATCTGATGGCTAAAGGAACAAGGAAGTTCCAGACCTGCCCTCAGAGAAAGGGGGGAGAGCCTGCCTTTGTTGCTTGGCATGGTCGGCATGGTCCAGGAGAAAGAGCAGCCTCTGCCGTCTCACACGTGAGCACACCCATGCCCACGTGTGTGTATGCGTTCACACACATTTGTGCTTGCATGCACATCCATGAGTGTGCACACGCACACCCCTGCCTGTGTGTACATGTGCACGCACACACACACACAGGCATGCACACGTGCACATGGATGGCTAAGAGAGGCCAGGGAAGAGTCCTGTTCTCCTCTGAACCCCCAGCTCCTCTCACCTTGCCGGGGACTATTGACCACACAGATGAGTGAGGGTAGGACACGGAGGGTAGGCACCTAGCTCTGTGTACTACAGGCAGAGAGGGAGTGAAGCCACATAGCTGAGGCTGGAGGGCTGGGCTCAGAGGGCCTCTGGCTTGTCCACAGCTCCTGAGTGCCTTCTCTGTTCAGGTCTACAGAAGGCATGTTACTATTTGCAGTGGGATTCTCCAGGATGTGGCAGCACAGCTGTGGTCTCCTGGGAGGGGCGACGTCTCCTCATGCTTCAGTGGCCCCCACCCCTTCCACTGCTGCTGTTCCCGGTGCTACCCAGAGTTCAGGCTGGCTTTGGTCTCCTGAGGTGAGGTGGGGTGTGCCCCTAAGCAGGCAGCTGGTCCCGAGAGTCAGACCCTTCTCCTCTGTCTCCACCTCCAGGTACAGACTTCTTTCTGGCCTTTTACCCTTGTGTCATGAGGCACCCTTCCCAGCACCCAGGCTTGTTGACTGTCTCCATCGGCTGGGATGCCGATGCCTAGTTTCTCACTCTTGACTTCCCCTCCTGTTCCTCCCCATGTCTGTGAGTGCAAACATCTTGAATGGCCTGAGCTCAGGGAAGGGCACCAGTGCTTGGCCCCTGGATATAGAGGGCATCTTCAGGGACATGGGATGTTACTGCTCTTAAACATTCCAAGCCCAGGTAACTGTATCCAGAGACCAGGCCAGAGATCCTGGCCACAGACCCTGGATGAGCAAGGGCTTTTAGGAGTACACATAAGGTTTGGCTGACTGGAGGCTGTCCCTTGGTCTGCCGGTGTTTAGACGGTGCCAGGGTTCCCCCCCAGCATCTGTGACAGGCTGAGAACCATGGCCGGGGGTAGGGGGGCGGTCACCGTCTCCCCAAGTCCCTCCTGTAGGACACTGTTGGGCAGAGCAGAGGCCAGGACCTGCTCCTGGTGAGCCATCCCCATTCCATGCCTGTAATGGCCCCTCCTGGGCCTGGTCTCAGCAAAGAGCCTCGCTGACCTGGCGATGGAAAGATGTGTTTGAGCTTTGCAAAGTGGCTTGCTCTTTTCGAATCTTTGAGTAAACAGCGAGGGAACAGGAAGCTTCATGAAACATGTAAGTGTCACCCCTGCTGCCCCATACCTCATAGTTCTGCCCAGTGTCTGCTTGTCCATGATGCCCGACTGGCTGCGGACTTTTCCATGTGGTAAGTATGTGGATGGATGGCTTTCCTTTAAAAAAGTTTAAATGGCACAGCATCTGAGACCAGTTCCCAAACACAGCGTGCTTCTCCAGGCTTTTAGCTCCCAGCTGGTAGGTCCCTGAGAGGCTTCACAGCCCAGAACCCTGTCCCTGGCACAGGCTGGAGAGGGATTTTTGAGCCGCACCAACTTTGACTGGTGACATGAGACTGTGGGCCGTGCAGCCACGGGAGAGTGAGCTGGGCCCCGTCTTCCTTGGAAACGATTCCTGCACTGTTTCTGGGTCACCGGACCCACACCTACCCATTCCTGGTGGACTGCTTCCTGAGGGACTACTGCTCTAACGTGTATAACTTGGGGTTCAGAACCCTCATCATGTGGATCCGCACACAGTGGCTATTTCTGAGCTGGCTAGCTAATGCACAAAAGGACAAAACTTCAGGGCACGAAGGGAGCTCTCCCCAAATACTTCCTCACCAGGGCGCACACCTGCTGCCACAGCCACCACCTCCTCATCTTCCTGGGCTCATGCAGCCTTGCCTGGCTCCAGGAAGGAAGAGTTCACACTGGGCCCTGTGCCAAGCATTTGATGGGTCCTGGGTCATCATGTCTGATCCTCTAAAGGTGCCCATCCTACAGATGAAGACATAGGCAGAGAAGTGGAGGAATTTTCCCAAGGACACACAGCAGGGAATGTGAGGACAGAGTCCTCAGAGTCAGGACAGGCCCAGCCAGGACAAGCTGGGCACTACTCATGCTGCTTGACCACCCTATAAGGGCAGGACCCGCCTGGCTCCTGGTTAGGGGCTGTGAGATAGCAGAACAGCAGCCCAGCTCTCCCAGAATGGCCATGAGCATCACAGTAGGTGAAGTGGATGGGCAAGGTTGGGATGACCTTCGCCCTGACAGTAACTCCCCTACTGTTGCCTCCAGAAGCCACAACTCCACTGAGATGCCAGTTTTCCTGCTGGAGGAGACCCTCTATAGGTAACCTGGAGCCCCCCCCCCCCCCAGCCTCTTAGGTGAGTGCAGAGGTGTCCCTTCTCCATCCCTCTGGCAGCACTCACTGCTTCCAGCATCTTCTCTCTGGCTGCGCAGGAGGGCAGTGCCTGAAGCCTGCAGAGGTGGCCTGCAGGCACTCTGGCTCTGTATGGAGTGGCCGCAACTCTCAAAGCCACATTTTGCAAATTGAGGAAGGGCCCCTGTGTGAGGTGGTGGCCAGCAAGTGAGCCTTTGGGCCCTGCTACCAACTGGGCCATTCAGTCAGAGTACATGTTCTCTCTCTAGTGGAGCTAGATCAGTGCTATGCACGGGAATGGCTGCTCACCAACAGAGAGGGCATAGAGTCAGGACGGTAGCAGGTCACAGCAGTGGGGGCCAGCCCCTGCCCTGCTGTCTCAGCTCTCGGGGACCTCACGGTCTGGAAGAAGCAGGGCTTGCTGTGCTGACCCCTGCGTCCTCTGTAGGGTCCTCGACACCTTGTGGGCTGAGCCCCTTCAGATGTGCCAGGGACTCCAAAGCCAGAGCAGCCTGGCTGTGGGGGTGGTAACCTGCTTCCAGGGCAGGTGGATACAGGTTCTCGGTGTAAGGTGTGCAGAGTGCACCCGGACACCTCATTGTGTTTGCAACAGGCTGCATACAGCTTGTTCCTGGTTAGTTCATGTGGAGCGATGGCATTGAGTATCACCCAGAGGGTTCATTTCTCACCCATATCCCCAGCCATCCTCCTGCGAGAAGGGGTAGGCCAGGCAGCACTGACTTCTGTTAGCCTGATGGAGACAGTGTTGATGCTGAGCATCCTTTTGGGCTCCCCTGAACAGACATTGGCTCGGTGGGGGGGGGGGGGGGGGGAGGGGGAGGGGAAGGTAGATCTTCTCAGAGGCCAGGAGTGGCCCTGTCCTAATGGACAGCAGTTTTCTCATCCATGTAGAGCAGGGGTACACTTTGGGCTCAAATACCCCTTCCTGCATTCCCCAGAGAGCAGCACACCCAATGCCACGTGATTGAGGTACACCCAAGCTGGGTTAGAGTGTAGGACACGTAGCCAGAGCCACTGGGGAGAACCCCCCAGGAGGGTGTAGATGAGAGTCTTGGTAGGGTGAAGGTCTGGGCAGAGAGGTGTGAGTGAGAGGGTCTGGGCTGGGTGGAGGTCTGGGTGAGGCTCTGTTCTCCCACTCACTTCTTGTCCAGAGCTCTGGACCCTCTGGACCCTGAGATGACCAGACAGGCAGGTTTGGGTCAGTCCTATCCTGAGAGCGGATGAAGTCTGAGATCTGAGGAGGTAGTCCCATGGCAGGTATGCAGGGTGCCCACAGCCTGCTTGCTACCTACCCACCAGGCACATTTCGGGGTAACCTGGGGCACCCTCAAGTTTCACTTTCTGGGTGTGCTGGCAGGGCCTGTAACTGTGTTCAGGTTTCTGCTCATGGCCTCCCATCCCCATCGAGCTTGGTTCCATGAACAAAACACACACATCTGGGGGCCTCTCTTATAGCAGGATCTTCCTGGAGTTTCTTTCTCATACCTTTCTTCTGGCGTGTATTTTAAAACATCTCTCATTACAGGCTGACCAAGGGCCTGCAGCTCAGATCTCCTGTTCCTACACAGGTAGGGATGCCATCTGTGTTAGGGTGTCAGGAGCCCCAGGAGACCAGCCAGCTTGCCAGGTCCCATGGCCCCTTGGTCTTGTCTCAGTGACCCTCCAGCCCCTCCTCTCTCATCCCTTGAAATGCCGGCACCCACCACCTTTGTGCTTCCCCTAGAGACATCCAGAATGTTTGATGTGTCAGAATACGGCATTGTCTGGCTCCTTGGAGAGGGTGGCTTGAGTCATCTACTGCCAGTGCCGAGTCCTAATCGCCTATGGGGGAGCTTTGCAGGCCACTTCCCCCATGCCCCGTGTTTCCTGAAGGCTATGAGGTGCTGGGGGCACCCTGGCAAGGGCAGCAGGTGGCAGGGTGTCCTGGGGATGTCAGGCGAGGCAGCTAGGGAACAGAATGTGTGTGCTGGGCCAGGCACACCCACAGTGTGCCTGGCCTCTGGGGGCTGTGGGTGGGTGGGGTACAGCTCAGAGCTTTCTGGAGCTGAGTCACCCTCTGGCTCCAGGAAGCCTGGCCACATGACATCCAAACCGAGACAACTCGGGCTTTCTGCTGAATGTGAGCAAAGTTACTGCTGCTTCTGAAAGCAGAGGGGAGGTGACGAATTTCACCAAGCATCCCTCCCAAGAACCATCACCATGTCTGGGGCACCTCCAGTGTCAGCGAAGATGGCATTGAGGGTCTCTTACATGAAGAGCCACAACCTCGCTGTCGGTAGATGCTGGTGCTCCCCTCGTGCAGGAGACATGGTTAGAACCATCTTGTGGACATATTCGCGAGACAATTTGTCTGAATATCTTAGGGGCAGAGATGAAGTTTACAGGCTCAGATAGACACAGGAACCATACACACACACACTCCGATACACAGACACACACGCCTGGCACACACATACCCGGACACACTCACCACACACATACTTACACACACAGATAATTCACATACACACACGCACCCAGAACACACACACACACACACACACACACACACAGAACGTACCCCCATCTCTCACACATACAACACGTACACAGACACTCATGTGTCTGTATGACGCACAACCTGTGGACAGGCCCCTGGCCGACCTGAGACCACAGGACTTGGGGAAGGAAATGGTGAAACACCCCCAGTGCTGGTCTAGCACAGCACTGCATGCACCTGGGTCCTGCCCCTGACTGAGCCTCTACTTTCTCATGTGTGAAACAGGCGTCAAAGGCTGTCCATGCTGCTAAAATGGAACCACACCCAAAGCATTAGGCTGGGGATGTGCACGGAGAAGACAAAACGGGAAAGTTGTGGATGGCTTCCCTGAGCTCCAGCCTCTGCCTGGGGATGGCTTCTGATGGCATAGCCCTCTCTGCATCACTGCCTGCCTCTCCCGCTGAACCCACACTCCCCAGCTTGCAAGGGTTTCCAGCAAGGGCTGTATGGGTGGGGGTCCCACTGGTTGAAAGCCCAGGCTGCTGCCTCTCAAGCACTCCTGCACTGCCGCCTGCTGGCCAGGCACCAGCCCTGGGTGGCTTCACAGAACCAGGGCTCACAGAGCCCCAGGACACCTTCAGACAATGGGTGGGGTGCAGGCTGCCAGGGCCAGGAACCTGGTCCCCAGTTTCTAGGGAGTCAGGAAGGACAGAAGCAAAGGTTTGGTGCCAGATACCAGGCTCTGTCCCAGACTTACTTTGGGGAGTGGACAGGTGCTGGAGGGCTGGAAGCTGAGCCATAGTGACCTGTCCAGCCCATCCCCTCCCCTCTCCTAGTCCCTTTGTAGACCCCATGAGTTGAAGCATCTCATGCAGGTAAGGCAAAGCACCATCCCATGTGTTGTGTGTGTGTGTGTGTGTGTGTGTGTGTGTTGTTTGTTGTTTGTTTTTTGTTTCTTTTTTAGAGAGAGAGAAAGAGAGCTTGAGCTGGGGAGGGGGTGCAGAGGGAGAGAAGAGAGAGAGAATCCCAAGTAGGCTCCACGCTGACCCTGGGTTCATGACCTGAGCTGAAATCAAGGGTCAGACGCTCAACCGAGGACCCAGGCGCCCCTCTCATGGGTCTTGTAAACCATGGCACACAGGCTCCCATGGAGTGGGCCAGCTGATCCCACAGACACTCCAGGAGCTCAGAGGAAGGGGTGAGTGGCCTGAACTCCATTCCAAGGAGTGATCCTTGGTAGGATGCTCTGAGAGGGTAAGCAGACTGTAGACCATGGAAAAGAGATACTTTGAGGAATCTGCTCCACATTTTGTGTGGATTGTAAGTATACTTCAACTACCGCTTAGTGTGTTTTTTACACCAAACTGCACATTCTCTCTGCCTCTGGTCTTTCCTGATCCCTCTGCCTGAAGCACCACCTGCTCAGCTCTACAAGCCCCCTCAGACCCAGGTGACAGTGGCCACTCCCTCCTCTGGGGACATTCCTGGGCCTTTTTCCTTCATCCCAGTCTTCAGGAACTTGGTGTAATTCTCTAGAAAAGCTAACTCTAACCGAAAACAACAGTGTGAATGTAACAGTTCACCTAAAAAAAACTACAAAAGTCTGAGCCTGATCTCCAGCCTCCAAGACTCAGCCACAACGGGCCACTCTGCAGAGTCTGTTTCCACCCCTCACTTCAGCCACCTACTTCCCAACCCAGCCCCAGCGAGAGAGTTTTATCCTTACCTGGAGTTCCTCTTGGAGTTGAAAAATCCCAGATTTCCCTCCCTGGTACAGACATGACTTTCCGGCAGCTTCTTTGCTCTAAGTGAGACTTGCCAGCTACTCAGGCTACACGTTGGTTCACAAGCCTCTCTTGCCAGCTGGTCCCAGGGAGACCCACCTCACCCACCTCGTGGAAGGCCAGGAGGTGCCTCCTACTCACACACATCTTGGAGCTGTTGGTGGCACTTTTGGAAACAACCTGCCACATAGGTGAGGGAGGCCCTTGGAGCAGGCAAGACAAAACCCCATTTTAACACAGTTTCTTTGTCTTTTCTCTTCCGGCTCCTCTCCTCTGTCTCACTTACTCACGTGCACATGAGTAAAAAATATGCTATGTGACGATTTGACTTTAAAGCCTGTTGGTTAAGCCATGCTCATAGACACATGATAGATAGATAATAGATGGATAGATGGATGGAGAGATAAAAGATAGATAGATAATAGATGATAGATAAATGGATAGATAAATGATACATAGATAGATAGGTGGAAAGATAATAGATGATAGATGGATAAATAATAGAAGATAGATGGATAGATGATACATAGATAGATAGATAATAGATGATAGATAAATGGATAGATAAATGATACATAGATAGATAGGTGGAAAGATAATAGATGATAGATGGATAAATAATAGAAGATAGATGGATAGATGATACATAGATAGATAGATAGATAGATAATAGATGATAGATAAATGGATAGATAAATGATACATAGATAGATAGGTGGAAAGATAATAGATGATAGATGGATAAATAATAGAAGATAGATGGATAGATGATACATAGATAGATGATAGATAATAGAGAGATAATAGATGATAAATAGATGAATAGATAGATGACAGAAAGATAGGTAGATAGATGATAACTGGATAGGTAGATACATGATAGATGATAGATAACAGATTGATGGATGGATAGATAGCTAATAGGTGATAAAGAGATGATAGATGGATACATAGATGATAGATGAATATATAGATAGATAGATAATAGATGGATAGATAGATAGATGATGCAAGGATAGATAGGTAATAGATAGATATAGATAGATAGATAGATAGATAGACAGATAGATAGATGGATAAATGGGTGGATAGAGATCATTGGCTGCGGAGCCAGGCCCAGGCCTGAACCAGCAGTGTGGGAATGGGGGGAGATATGAGGATCCCACAAGTCACTGTACTAACCCCCAATAACCAGGGAGCTGGGCCTGAGTGCTGACAGCACTCCTGTCCTTGAGATGGGGGCCCAGGAGGAGGAAGAGGAGGCCTCTTTTGTGGCTGACAACTTCTGGGACCTGAACAAAACAAACGTTGTTCTGATGGTTCTGTGGACGCCCCATGCTGCCCACAACACCCACCTGCAAGGAAGAGTGTCTTCCCCTGCCCCCTCCCTCCCTGCTCCCTCCTCTGTACAGAATTAAGTCCCTTTTGTCAGCATCTCTCTGCTTCACTCACCTACCTAGACTCTTCCCCATCCCTCGTCAGTCTGCAAGAGACACAAAATAAAGAACATGGTAAAGTAGAACTTGGACACCAGTACCAACACCACGTGCTTCTAGGAACTCCTGAGGATCTGGGTGTCCCTGGAATTAAGTGTTGGTGGAATTGTAGCAGGATTTCTCTGGTCCTGTGGTTCAAGTGATGCTGTCTCTGGTTTGGGTCACCTGCCTGGTGTGTGGACCCCATCCGTGTGGCTTTCCCAGGGGCTCTGGTACAGGGGAGGGGGGAGCTTAGGCAGCCAGGTCCTCAGCTCTGTGGAGGCCTCATGGTCTCTGAGGGGGTGCAAGTCTCCCCGGGGCCCTCTCCTGGGGCTGGACATCTCTCTAGGGGGTCTGGAGCAGCTGATGCCTGAAGCAGACACAGGGGACCCCTCCTCATTCTCCCCTGCATTCACAAGAAGAGGGAGGCTCCAAAGATGCGAATGTTCTGTGCTTTTCCTTCTTTTTCCCAGGCCAGCATGTGAGGTCTCTGAAAAGCCCATTCCCCCTTTTCCTCTGATGTGAACCCTCTCCTCCCCCGACCCTGGACCCTGGCTGACTTTGTCCCTTCCAGGCTCCAATCCTTTGTCCTCCTGTGAATTCACCCAGGCCTCTCCTCCTTACCCTGCCTATCACCCATCACAGGCTTATGAAGATAGACCCTGCCAGAAGCTGGTCTTAAACCACAAGCTGCTTCCCCAATGCCCAGGGAAGTCTGACCCTGGGCAATGTGGCTCAGTTCTGCCTGCTTGGTGTGGAACAAGAAAACAAGCCTCCAGCTGACCCCTTTTCTGGGAATCACCGAGTCAGGGCCAGGATCTTCCAGAAATGGGCTGCGTGACCTGGGAGAGCCTTTCTGTCTCTGCAGGAGGAGGATGAGAATCCATAACACACCCTCAGCCTCCGACCTAGGATTTTTCCATCCAAAGCCTTGAGCTTCTTTCATTTTCCACAGGGTGTCCTGGAGGGAAGAGTTCCAGACACAACCCAAACCTACGCCAGGTGGGTCAGAGGAGGCTGCCCTCGGAGCCAACCCCGGGCACAGTGGTCTGAGTGGAACCTGCTGGGAGGGCGCCCTGGGATGTTGTGAGCACACTCCAGGTACCTCTGACCATGGACTCTGACCATGGGGCAGCAGAACCAGGCTCACAGTGCCGTTCCATGGGAAATAGGTTGGGCTTTTCTTGTAAAGTTGCTCATTGTCATTTTAGAAATCAATTCTTTAACATTCAGTAAAATTACAGTTCTTTGGTGTAAAGTTCTGTGAATTCAACACAGTTGATGATCCATATAACATTTTGGGTTCAGAACAGCTATCACACATCCAAATTATTTTTATAGTCACACCATCCCCCACACAATCCTTGGCAACCATCCCCCCTCCCCCAATTTTTTTCTGCACATGGGCTCATACAGCGTTGGACCCTTGAGACGGGCTCCATTCACTGGTCCTGACTCTGAGCCCCTCCAGGTCATTGGGGTTTCAGCAGCTCATTCCTGGTTATTGGAGGTGAGCACCCCGCTGTGTGGAAGTGCCTCTGTTTGTCTGTTTTAATCACTTACCCGACTGAAGGAGGTTCCTGTTGTTTTTGGCTCTGGGTGATTATTCAATACACTTGCCATGTACGTTTGTGTACTGATTTTTGCGTGAATGTAAGTTTTCATTTCTCTTGGGCAAACACGCAGAAGTGTGATTGCTGAGTGACACGGTGAAATAGTGCCAAACTATTTGCGAAGGTAGCCATACCAAATTTAGTTCTCCTCAGCCTGGAGTGGGAGCCCCTGTGGGCACTCAGCTGTGGGCACTCGGTGCTTTCCCCATGTGGCCACTCATCGCTGTCCCCGCGGGCACTCGGCACTGTCTCCTCTGGGAACTCGGGAGTGTCCCCATGTGGCCACTCAGCGCTGTCCCCGCGGGCACTCGGCACTGTCCACTGGTTACTTGAAGCCGTGTGGGTGGGTGGGCAGTCCACCAAAGCATCTGCTCAAGGCTTTGCCCAGTTTGTAATTGGGTAATTCGTCTTTTTATTGTTTGATTCTGAGAGTCCCTTATGTGTTCTGGATACAATTCCATTGTCAGATATGTGATTTGGAAATATTTTCTCCTAGTCTTCTGTTTCCATTCTCTTCACATTGTCTTTTGCTAAAGTTTGTAATTTTCATGAAATCCAATTTGTGACGTCCCTCTTTTATGGATTGTACTTTTGATGTCATATCTAGAACTCTGCCTAACCCGAGTTCATGAAGATTTTCTCTGTTGTCTTCTAAAAGTTTTATCATTTTATATTTAAATCTCTGATCCACTGTGTCTCAGTTATCATGTAAAGTGTGAGGTTTAAGTTAAGGTTCATTTTTTGCATGTTGACGTCTGATTTTTCTCGTATCATTGAGAAACGCAGACATTAGTCATAGCTTCCCCTTTTTAAAAACCTCTGGTGCCATTCCATATTCCCTGGACAAGAGTCCTCACTTGCAGGGTCCAGGTCCCCTCCTCCTTGAGCGCCCTTTCCTGTGCAGGGGGAGACCCCAACCTGTCTCCTGTGTGGGCCCACCCTCTGCAGACTGTGGTTTCCGCACACACTGGCCTCGCGCTTCTTCCCTGCTGCCCGCTGCCTGTCTCTCTCATGAGTATCTGACCCTTGAGGCAGGGACACCTGCATTTTCTCTCACAGGTGCTGCCGGAGGAGGGTGAGGGAGCACTTCCAGCATCTGAGGTGAGGGGAGTGTGCAGGGTGGGCCGAGGGGGTCTGGGACCCCTCCACCGGGCTGCAACCTGACTGTGAGGTGAAGGAACAAGTGGGCCGACCAGGGGCCGGGCTGGGATCCCATTCACACTTCTGGCAGGTTATTTTTACTAGAGGTGGTGTGGGATTGGAGGGGCAAGGTGAGAGGAAGGCGGTCAGTAGCGGGAGAACAGAGGATAAGGTCAAGGGAGGGAGAGAGGAGGGTGAGTTGGGGATGCCCTGAGGGGGTGGGTGGCTGATGAGCCTCTGTGGGGGCGGGGGGGGACTGGGGTGAAGCATATGACCACAGTGGAGGCACAGAGAGTGACCGCGAGAGGCTCCCTCTCCTTTTCTGTGTCTCTGTCTCTGTCTCCTTCTCCCTATCTCCCACCCTCCCTTCTAGGTCCCCATCGCTCTGGTCTGCTCGGTTCTCCTCTCCAGGTCGGCTTCCAGGCTCTGTTTGGGGCAGCAAAAACCACTCTGTGTCTCTGTGTCTCCCTTGTGAACCCCAAAACTCAGCAGCGGCTCTCACAAGACTGCAGGCTCTTGCCGTGAGGTGCCGGACCAGGGCAGGAGGGCAGAGGACTCAGGCCCAGAGCAGCTCTGTCCACCTTGCTCAGCTGGAGCTCCCTGCTGGAGGGACAGTCAGTTCAGCTGCCGTGACCAATGGCTCCCTTACACCGTGTTTCAGAAGGATGTTGAGGGGTTGATGAGTGTGTGCTTCAGACCTTAAACACCTTTCCTGGGTCTCTGTGCCACAGAAACACATCAGAGGTCAGTCGGGTGGAGGGCTGGCTTTGTCTACAAAGTCCAGAAACCCAGCGGAAAACACCAGAGGCCACATCAGTGAAAAGTAACTTGTGTCGGTGACGTTTCTGAGTGACACAGCCACACATTTCCTGCATCTATTTTTTAAAGTCATGAACCTGGGGCATTTGGGTGGCTCAGTCGGTTAAGCATCCGACTCTTGATTTTGGCTCAGGTCATGACCTCATGGTTTGTGGGATCAAGCCCCATGTCAGTTTCCATGGAGCCTACTGGGGATCTTCTGTGTCCCTCTCTCTCTGCCCCTCCCCCCGTCTGTCTCTCAAAAATAAATAAAAATAAAAATAAACAAAGTCCAGAACCTGAAACTGGACAACCCCAGCAAACGAAAACTAGCCCTATTCTTGCTACAACAGTGAGAGGGGAAGCAAGGAAGAAGGGAGAGGTGGAGGGGAGAGAGGCCGAGAAAGCCCTTATGAGAATTGAGGCCAACGGTGGTTCCTAGAGGACCCCCGGCTTCACCCCATCAGCTACCCTGCCTGGGGCCCTGCTCTTATGCAGAGGGGCCTGTCTCCACCTGGCTTGGTGGTGCCTCTTGCTGCTTCCATGGCACCTGTTCAGCTCTAGTGTGGTGCCTAACTCGGGTTTACCTACTGGGTCTCAGCTGTGTGGGCGATGTGGATCTCTTACCACTGGGGACCCTATGTTTCTGCCTCCCCAACTTGTGCCATTTCCCAGAGTCAATAGGGAAGAGTACCTCACTACCAGATGTTATTTTTAAAATTTATTTATTTTTTCTGGAATAGGCAAAATTATAAGGACAGAAAACAGAGAAGTGGTTGCCAGGGATTGAGTGAGGAGAGAAGGGTATGTCCCCAAAGGTTACACTAGGGAAGTTTTAGGGTGATGAAATTGTTCTGTGTGGTTCTAGGTGGAGGTATGTGACCCCATGAACTTAGGAAACCCCAAAGGACACCGCAAAGAGTGACCTTGGCTACATGAACAAGACCGAGAACAATTGAAATGTGGGGGTATCCCGGGCAGGTGTAGGCTAAATGGGACCTGGGGTATTAAGTGGAGGACACACCCTCAGTGAGAGAGTCAACATAAAGGAACTGACCTGGGCAACTTTGCAAAGCAGTACTCTGACTGAATACTGTGAAGGAAAACCTCCACACAAACGACACTGAGCTCTGGTTGGAAACTTATTTCCCACTAGTTAACAGTTCTGAACCACTTCAGATGTATGTGAGGATCTCACAAGTAAACACATTGTAGAGACAGGAGCAGGCTTCTCACAGTTGGACAAAGAAGTTTTGGATGAGCCTGGGGACAAGGCTGGAAGGAACACTTGGGTACCGGGTGTAGTCGGTCATGTCAGTATGGACTCATGTTTCCGTCACAGATAGGTAGACAGGAGAAAAGTCAGTGTCCACATGTGTGTACATGTGGGTTAGTCCACATGTCCATGCCTTCTAGTTTTGCTCTCTGAAAGGCCTGGAAGCAATAGCATACCTCATGCCCAGATCTTAGTTTCTAAACAGCACCTTCAGTGAAAGGAACCAGGTTCCTTAGAGAAATGCCTGATACTAGGGCTGAGGCAGAGAATATGCAGGATGAGCCAGGACCATTTGCAGTCCTAGAAAATAAAGAAATGCTAAAAAATGATAATAAAAATTAAAAAGGACTGGACAATAACCCAAAGAATAAAGTAAATATCCATGAATTCATACTGATACAAATAAATGATCGAAGAAATAGAAACTAGTAGAAAGGAAAAAATATTCCTTATAGACAAATTCCAGATAATAAATGTTGAAGGAAACAAAAAATGTAGAAGGGAAATAGAAAATCACCATCAGATTCCCACAGCAATAGTGCTATGGATCCACAGACCAATGCTAAAAATTAGCTTGCAGAACTTCAGGAGGAACAAGATATTTGCATAGTCTCAAAGCATTGCCCCAAAATATTGTTAATTTATGTAGAAGTTTTATTTTGAGAGAGAGAGAGAGAGAGAGAGAGAGAGAGAGAGAGAATGAGCACAAACATGCTAACAAGGGAGGGGCAGAGGGAGAGACAAAGAATCACAAGTCGGCTCCACACTCAGCAGCAAGCAGCACAGAGCCTGACATGGGCCTTGATCCCATGACCCTGGGATCATAACCTGAGCAGAAATCACGAGTTGGACACTCAACCGACCAAGCCACCCAGGTGTACCATGTAGAGGTTTTAACACATGTGCACAAATTCTCTGATCCTTCTTTCTCTAGGGGACAGAACCCAGTCACCCTGTCCACTTGTGTGTGGGCTGCATTTAGTGACTCACTTCTAAACAGGCAGAATGTGAACAGAAGCGTGGCTTCACGGTGGGGAACCATGTGGTGAAGGTCAGCGTCCCTGTGTTAAGTTGTGACAATATCATATATCCTGATGTGATGTCAAGTGGTGTGATGAGAAGGGCACTTCACCTCTGTGGTATTCTTCCCCAAATCCACAATCCCAATCCAAACACGAGAAAACATCAGATGCAAAATGAAAGGCTTTCTACAAAACACCTGAGCAGTTCTCTTCAAAGGTGTCAAAGGTTGAAAAACCAAGAAGGAATCAGAAATGGTCACAGATCAAAAGAGGAGTGGACGTGAGGACTTCATGCAACTTTGTGTCCTGTGCTTATCAGCATCACTGTGCCCCTGTGTGTGAGGGTTTTGTGCATGTGTGTGTCTAAATGTGTGTAAGAGTTGGGCATGTGGGAGTGCACGAGTGTGCATATGAGTTGCGTGTGAATGTGTGTGTATGAGCACGTATGATTTGAGTGTGTGCATGTGTGTGTGGTTTGTGTGGGTGTGTACACGTGCAAGTGTGTGGATGTATGTGCATGAGTGTGTATATGATTTACGTATGCAAGTGCACTAGGAGATTTCCAATCATAGCATATATGGCAGCCAGATTTTTTAGAATAATATAGAACCAAAATCCTTAATAATTCCTATAATCCACCAATTTTAGTTTATGAATACTAAATCTTCCTCACCCTAGTGACCAATTTAGCAGGTTAAAAAGTGCCTTAGTCGTGTTTTACTACAGAATTGTGTGCCACGGGCGTGGATTTTTTATCAGAATGCCTCCAGCTGCAATGACAAATTCCCAGCCCACACTGGGCACATGTGGGCCACCTCTGTGCTAGCGAGGAGACCCTGAGGGGCCTTGAGGATGCTGCCCCTGTTCTCTCCTGCTAAGCATCACCTCGGAACCATAACCCCTTCACTACCCAATGTGACTTAGGGCCACAACCCTTCCCACCACACCCTTGGGAAGAGATGCATTTTGGGATTCAGGATGTTTCTTGAGTTTGGAGGAGGGAGGAGAGGCTGGCTCTTGGGGCCCAGAGTCCTTCCCAATGTGTGGACACTGGAGGGTCAGTTCTTTATCCCCACACACCCCCAGGCCTCCTTTAGCACATACTCTGAAAACCATGTCTCATGGCCCCACAGGCACCCCGCTCTTCTCCAGAGTGCATCTGAGGCCCTGCAGAGGCCCAGATCTTAGTTTCTAAACAGTACCTTCAGTGAAAGGAACCAGGTTCCTTGGAGAAACACCTGATATTAGGGCTGCACCTGTGCAGCTGGCACGCCCCCGCCCTGCATCTCAGCACTAGTTATGCCCCTGCCCCACCCACTCCTGCCCGGCAGCACCTGATGGGGGAACAGCTTCCCACATAGGGCCTCCTGCCCCAGGGTGCAGGGAGCAACCCAGCAGTGACGTGGAGACACTCAAGTCCCCACGTGACAATAGCAACCCATCGATCTGAGAGTCGAAGGTGATTTTTTTTTTTTTTTTTTTTTTTTTACCGATTTTGTTTTAACCAAGCCTCCTCCATGAGGTACTCTGGAGAGCACCAAGGCGTCTGGGTGGTGTCTGGCCTCCCAGGGCTCTCACCTGGTGGGCCTCAGCAGCAACAAGCCCAGCTGAGACATAGGGGGATCTGCAGAACAGCTCTGGCTGACATGAGTTCAGTGCTGTTGGGTTCCGAACCTCCACTTGTTTCCATATAAGAAAACTGAGGGGCAGGTCAGCCGGTGTGTGTCCCAGACTTGCCTGACTCCAAGGCCCAGGCAAGGAAATATGCTTTGAGTGTGGGTTGAGCAGTGTCAGAGATGCGGAGGATGCCAGGACGTCGGGCTGCAAAGGTGGGTGGGATGGCCTCTCCCACCTGCCACCGGCAGGTAAATCGGCCGAGCTGTTCTGGGGAGCAAGTTGGCAACGCCCTGAAAGGGAGTTGGAAATGCCCACCCTTCAGTGGAGCCTCCCCATTTCTGGGACTTCATCTGAAGGATATTCCAACGTGTATGGAAAGATTTGGGCGGAAGTATTTCCTTTAGCATTATTTACAACAGAAGAAAAGTTGGGCACAATAGCTTTTGCTCATGTAAAGTGAAAGAGGTAAATAAGTCATGGTAGTCCCAGCACTGTGTCCTGCTCCAGGGCAATCTAGCACCGCACACAGAGACTCAGGAACGTGGATGCAGCCAGAGCTGTCCATCGGAGCCTGGGCTTCGTGCTCTGTAACAGATCAGGTGAGATGACCTCAGTGAAGAGACCATCACTGAGCACAGGGTGGGTGCCAGTGAGAGAGGTGGCATCATTGACTCTCACTCTGGAGGCTCGTGGGAGGGCTGCACACACACGCACACGACACTGCTCTTCCCCAAACGCACAGAGCAATACAGAGGGGCAACCCCATCAGTAAACAGAGAGCAGCCACCTCCGGGAGCGAGTGGTGAGCAATTCTGTCACTTGAGCAGGCACATGTGTGCACCTGCATGTACTGTACGTGCATATGTGTGTGTGTACCTGTGAGAGTGTTGCATGCATGTGTACGTGTGCTTGTGTGTGCGTGGGCCTTCTTCCCTCGCGTACAATGTCTTTCTGACCAGGGTCATGGTCACAAGGTTTAGAAGCCACGGCTCTGTGCCCCCTGTGTCCCTCAGGCTTACTAGTTCCTGGTTCTTCTCAGCTCTTATTCCACCCCAAGGAGCAGTGGTGACACCAGCAGGGAGTCGTGCCGAGTGAAGTTTCTCCAGCCAGGGTCTCTGGAGCTCCCTGTTCCTGCAGCAGCTGAGCCTGGCCTTGCTTCAGACGGGGCTAAGGACAAACACATATCCACATCTTTAGATTTTCCCTCTAAAACAGTTTCATGGTAAGACACCACATCAGAGAA
The DNA here is from genome assembly GCF_028018385.1 of Neofelis nebulosa. Taxonomy (NCBI): domain Eukaryota; kingdom Metazoa; phylum Chordata; class Mammalia; order Carnivora; family Felidae; genus Neofelis; species Neofelis nebulosa. Next base: position 13,138,360 of record NC_080797.1, on the reverse strand, counting down.
CAACAGCTGCCGGTGGGAAGCGTTTGGAGGGAAGTGTCCTTCCACATGGCTCCACCTTGTTCCTGGGTACCACCCCACTGCTTCCTGGGGGTCACTGTACCATGTCATCTATAGGGCATGGGGGGCTGAGGTCAGGTGAGCACAGGGTGCCATTGACAACAGGCCTCGTCCCCTGGTCCTTTCAAGGGCTCCTTAGTGTTTGGCCTCTTCTATGGGCTCTTATACCACATGCCACCCAAATAACCTCCCAAATTCTGGAAAGACACTGACTATCCTATTTTCAAACAATCTACATTACTGAACGCTTTGCATATGACCTACTTTTGAGTGTAGTAATGGCACAATCCAATGTAGAATTGTTTGGAATTGTTATCTTGATGGAAAAACAGATGTTGTACCATTTTCTTAACAGGCCAACTCACTACTACTTTGTCGACCTCAACCTTTCATTGGGATTTGTGCCCCGAGACATAGGAGTCAGGGGATGATCGAAACGTACCTTCCGCTCGGCCGCCAGCTGTGTCTCTGCGTCTCTGGCTCCAGTGGAGTATGGTAGACACTGCTGCTCTCTGGCCCTCTTCTCTTCTGTTGGGCGATCAGCCGGCCAGGCGTTGACTCACCAGAGCCACAGCCTTTTTACCTGCCGGGCCCTGTGGGGAGTAGCGTGTTGAGGGTGTGTTGGTGGCTGTGTGCATCTTTTTTTCCCTTTTGTCTTCCCTCCTTAAGCAGCTGTTTCTGTATCTCTGGGTTAAGTCACACACAGAGTGGATCGATGGGCTTGTGTGGGTGTGTCTGCACATCGGAGAGCTTCCGACAGAGATGGGGAGAGCAGGAGAGGGTGGCCCTGTCTTTTCCTGCCCAAATGTTAACTGGATTCTGTTTTGCTTCTGTTCTTGGGAGGGCTTTTGCGTTTAGCCCACCTCACCACTTACCTGGGAGCCTGCAAATGATCCACGGGAGCATCTCTGTGGTCTCAGGTACCCTTTTCTGTTTGTGGCCCGCTGAGCTGTGGAATGTGGGAGGAGAGACCCACTGCCCTGACCTGTGCCAGACCTGAGGTTGGTGTGGAAGCCCCTGGCCCCCCACGTGCATCTTTTCTACCCCCTTCCTCCAGGTGGTTTTCCTTTGAACGCTCCCCCTGAACAGTTAAACCACACTCTGAACAGAAAACTGTTTTGAAAGCTGCTTTGCACCTGCGTCTGACAAAGACCTTCTTGAGGGTAACCCCCCCCCGCCCCCCCCCCCCCCCGCCCCGCTTCCGAGCGGGCGAGGGATGTTCGGCCGCTGGCTGTGCGGCCCAACTGCAGCCTGTGGGCCCCTGGGAGGCACAGATATTCTGTTCATTATTTATCGAGCAAATGTTCCTATAGGGCACCCTAGGAGAGTGTTGACTCAAAAGTGTGAGTCCGTCCTTTCTTCAGGACATTTAGAGACTATTCTGTTGTCTTTTCATCGCTAAGTATCTCAGGGCTGTGCACCACTCAGCAACTTACTTATGAAACTTGTGTTTGTAAAAAGCACTTTTATTGGCACTTACTGTGGGCTCCTGTTAGACGTCCTCCTGGGCTTCTAACTGGGGCATGTGCCTGGCCTGGCATTTGCTGGGACCCGCACACTTTCCCGTCTCAGGGAGGAGCTTCCTCACCTCAGGGCTGTCAACCGTGATTCCTGCTTTGTAAGTACAGTCAGTGTGGCCTCATCATCCTCAGCTGCAGGGCTTTCTTACTAACCTGCAATGTGAAGAATATGTCTTTCTACCATCTATTAGGCCTGGGTTTGTTGACAACTAGACTTTCGGTTTGAGTGTGTTACAGGTCCAACAGGTACCCAGACCCTTATTCTAAAAGTAGATGCATATACAAGCCACCACTTGTTTGCTTACACAGTGATCCCTAACGATTAGCTTGCGTTCTCTTCTCGTGAGAGCAGGTTAGCTGGGTGGGCCAGGGTTTCGAATATCCTTGCGTCCCCCAGATAATTCCCCAATAAGCTGCTGAGGTTGGAGGCTTGGGGAATTCCCAAGACTGAACATTGCCTGTGCTAACAGGCCTCAAGAGGAGGGCAGCCTTAGCACAACTCAGTGTCCGCGAGTTCCATGTTTCTGCACCAGAGGTGGGAGGTCTTCTGACACTCCACTTACTTTTTCCTTACTTTACCACAGGACTTGTACTGAGAGATGATATTTATATATTTGCCTAAAGTTCAAAAAACACACCTGGCATCTAAGGATTTTGCCTGCTGCTGCGGAAGTCCCTAGGTGTGCCCCCTTGTCTGTGGGCATCGCCTTTTGTTTCAAGGTCCGTGCATGTGTCTGTGGCCCTCTCCAGACCAGATGCGCAGCTGGAGTGGAAGTCACTGAGAGCGGCTAGCAGACAGCAGCGAGTGCCCAGGGGCCTGTGTGCTCTCGGGCACTGCCGGCCACTCGTGGCATTCTCCCTCACGGCCCTTGGTAAGGAAATTTCTCAGCAGACACTTTCTGGAAAGTGCAAGAGTGACTTCACTTAAGATCATGGCAAGAGTGGGGAGAGATTGAATTCAAGCTGTTAGGTGAGGCTGTGAATGGAGTAATAGGGGGAGGGGCTGGGCTAGGGTCAGGGTGGAGGAATCCTTGCCAACACGGCTCAGCAGACCACGGGTGAGGCCTAGGCAAGGACAGAGGGTGAGGGGGCCTGACCAGAGTTTGGTCCAGGAGTGTCTCCTTGTCACCCTCACAGTGGCCTGTTTTATAGTTAGTTAAGTGAAGGTAATGAATTAAATAGGTAAGTAATGTTGTCCAAAACAGACCTCTGTGCTTTGGAGCCAAAATATAACATGAAAACAGAGTTTGGGATAAAAAGGGACAGTAGCTTTATTGCTTTGTCAGATGAAGGAGGTTACAGCTATGATCTTCAAGCCCCCGGGTTCCTGAAACAAAAGGCCAAGGAGGGAGGAGGGAAGTATGAGGAAGGGAGTGATGAGGGGTTTGGGGTGATGGTGGGGTGGTCCGGAGCTGACGGCCAAGAAAGAATTCTTGAGATGTCTTTGGTGTAAAAAGGTGGGTTTATTAAAGCATGGGGACAGGACCCACAGGCAGGAGGAGCTGCACTGGGGTTGTGATGGGTAACTCATATACCCTCAGGTTGGGAGGGGGTCAGGGACAGAGTAAGTCTCGGAGGTATTTTGGAAACAACGTTCGGGACCTTGAGGACCCAGCTGTTGCTAGGGGGATGCCACTTATTACCGTTTAATAAAACCTCAGTCACGAGGCCCTTCAGATGTGTATTGGGGGCCATAAGCTCGGGGTATGATTGCCAACAGATACTTGGAGCAGCTGAGATAAAGGAAGTAGACTTACAGGGTCCTCAAGGTTGGGATTATGTTAAGATAAGGTTCTCTTTTGCCTCTAGCAAAGTGTCATCATCCTAGAGGGAGGTTTCAAGGACTTGTCAGTGGGCTTTAGGCAGTAAGAGAATTTAATTTTTCATTTGCCTTAGTTTCCCACATAACCATAGCAAGCACTTAAATTCCTTTCCTATGTTCTTTGGTAGCCAGGAGTGTCCAAGGAATATCGCACATACTCCACTTGGGTTGGGGGGTGTGCCAGCCTGTATTTTGCCCACAGCTTGCAACACGCTCCCTCGTCAGGGAGGAAAAAGCTTACTTTAAAATTGAGGTTCACTGAAACATTAGTGCAGCCATTCTGATTTTTGTTCTACTTTATGCTTTTAAGAGGTTTCACTAAGACAGATCAAGGAACCTGCCACAGAGGATATGCCGTGGCTCATGGACCCCAAACCTCCAGTGTGTGGCTTGATGCCTCTGTCTCTCTGACCTCCTCCACCCCAGTCCCTGTCTCCCCCTCTCTGGCCTAGGCTACTTTGGGGCAGTGTGAGCTGTTGTCTCCCCTCCCCACCGTGGTGTTTTCATCTGCCCCCTTGCTGCTTCACAGAGCTCCTGCCCGTGTCCCTCTCTGCCCAGAACAGATCTGTCGGTTAGGCTATTTGGCCTTGTAGAACACACTCACGCCCCATGTGCCTGTTTGTAAGGGACATGAGTGCCATGCCTTATATCTTCTTCTTTCTTAGTGGAAAAATCCAAATAACAAGTTAATTTGCCCTCCATGGATTGTGTCCCGCTGGAGTCTTTCCACAGGAAAGGGTTCCTGGAGGAGGCTGAGGGCTGCCAGGCCATCTCTGCTGCTGACAGAGGCTCTCGGATCACGTGAGGGATGGTTTCCTGGATGCCAAGCCTGAAACTTACCCCCTCCTCAGAGGAAAGGCCCCCCAGAGTGATGGCCTGTGAAACCCCTCCTCAGGGCCCAGGGGCAAAGCTGGAGCTGCCGGCTCCAAGACCAAGCCAGTTTTTCCTGCTTGTCCTGTTTGGGTGGCCTAGGAGGTAGCCAGAAACTCAATATGCCAGAGCACAGCTTGGCTGTACCATTCTCAGAGGCCCCCCTGGGAGTGGGGCGGGGTAGGAGGGCAGATACACAGCAGTGGGGAGCAGACAAGAGGAGGGAGGGCCACCCACAGCTCTGTGTCCTGAGCAGGACAGCCCAGCACTGAGCTCCCAATGCTTCCTCACAGGGTGCCAGGAGCACCTCTCCTGGCTCCTCCTCAGCCTCCTCTGCTGGAGGTACCTACTCCCCCACCTTCCAATGTTGGGGTGTCCCTGGGCTCACCACCTTGGGTAGTCTCCCCTACTCCTAGCTCCTCTCCCAGGACATTCAAAATAGAGCCCTCCAGCCACCCTGAATCTCTGTTCCCAGATGCTTAGGGCAAAATTCCAGCATCATCTCTTTTTCATGAACCCACATCCACCCTTGACTTCCTGGTGGCCCCATGTTTACAGCATATTCCAAATCCACCATGACTCAGTCACAGAGCACCACCACCTGTCCTCTGCTGGTTGAAGCCACTTCACCAGGATTCGGATTATGTAGCCTCTGCTAAAACTGTGTCTTGTTCCAGGCTCAGAGCACCTCACTGAAGCCAAGAGTTGGGGGTCCAAAGCCTTCCCAGACAAAGCTTCTAGGAGAAGAAACAGGACAGCACAAACCAAACACACCACAGCAACAGCCAAACGAAACTGAATTAATTTGCTATAACACAAGGAGATATACAGCTTTGCTTATCTCCTGCCACCCAGTGCCCCATGGGGAGTCTGACCAGAAACCACATCAGTTTCCTTCAGCCTCAGCTCAACATTTTTGGGGTCAAGTAACCCTTTGAGAATCTGCTTATATGTGGCCCAAGTTTGTGAAAACACCCATGGGTACTCCAAGGCAAAGAACCGCCCCCCCCCCCCCCCGGCTTTCAGAAGAAGATCCAAGAATCTAAATTTTAGATTGGGAGGGTGTCTTTACTCCAAGCCTTGATTTCCTGAGGCTCAGGGATGAGTGCAAACACCTCCCAATTGCAACTGGGATGTGGCCAGAAGGTTATAAAGCTGCCTGGGTGGGACCACAACAGAACTCCAAGCACAAATTCCTCATTTATAAAACATACTAGATGTAGCGGGGGTATTTCACATCCATAGGAGAAGGGGCAGAAGGCTCGATAAACAGCACTGGGAAAAATGTTTGCTACTTCAGCTTCTGCTCCTTAACAAACCACCACAAAGCTTACCGGTTTAGCACAATCATTCATGCGCTCATGATTCTGTGGGTGAACAATTTGGCTTTTGCTCAATAGGACAGTGATTTTACTGGTTTCACCTGTGCATATGGTAGTTGGCTGCATGATAGAGGCAGCGTGACCACTTTCCCCCAGCATGCAGCAGGGTTATCCAAGTTTGGCAAGCATGCAGCAGTTTGGTTCTGGCTTCGTCAAATGGCAGCTGGTCTCCAAAGGCAGCCAGAGAGATCAAGTTCTAATACACAAACACTCTGTAGCCTCAGTCCATCACATTTGTAATATCTCATTGGCCAAAGCAAGTCACATGGCCAAGCCCAGATTCAGGGGTGGAAATATGAACCCCATCTCTTCAAGAGAGAGGAGGCAAAAGGTACATGAGAGGTTAGGGAGCAATTTGTGGGCACATGTTTTTTTTTGCAACCTACCACATTTAGCCTTTTGATAAAGGAAGTAACTTAAAAGTTGCCTCAATTAGGGCATTCACCAAAATGTACTTCCAATTGGAGTAAAGTTTAAATGTAAAAAATAAAACTGTGGCTGTATTGGTGGATACTTCTATGCCATTGGAGGAGACAAGGCTCTTATGGCACAAATTTAAAGTCAGAAACCATAAAGAAAAAGTTATTTTTGACATGCATTTGTAAAAATTAAAATTATTCATTAAAAATCACGAACAAAAAAGATAAAATGTAAATTACAAAATCATTTGCAGTGTATGTTCCAGAATTACACATCTAAACCCTTTGTGAGGGTTTGTGCCCCAAAGAGATGGCAGACAACATGGTCCAAACTTGATGAAGGACCCAGAAAACAAGTCACCGGCACCCCAAATGTTTCTTAAATGAATGAACATGCAACAACACATGAAAATATCTTCAAAAAACTTGTAATTAAAGAAAGACAAATTATAACAAAAAGACTTCATTTTCACTTACTGAATTGGCAGAGTTTTGTTCTTGTTACTACTTGTGAATGGTGATGCCCAGTATTGTCGGGACTCCAAACCAGGTTCCTCTGGGGACAGAGGACTCCTTGATCCAACCCACACATTCACTCCTTCAACTAATGTTTGTTGAGCACCTACTATGTGTCAGACACAGCCTAGACTCTGGAGCCCCCACTGAAAAGAAGGCATTTGTGCAAAGGCCTGAAAGAGTGGAGCCAGCCAGGTGGCTATCTGTGGAGAGTGGCTCCCAGGCAGAGGGAACAGCCAGAGCCTGAGGGGGTCACCGGGGGAAGCTAAGCAGGTTAGGAGGAGGCCGGAGGAGATGGGGTGGTGAGGCCTCTGCAGTACTGGAGTACTTGTGGTTGGTGTCTGGAGTAGGGTGGGAGGAGTCCTGTAGGACTGAGCCCTTAACCTGTAGGAAGTGACACTACTTCTAGGGAGATTGTGTCAGAATTAAGTTGTGGGACACACAGCTGTTACTACGGAGAATTGCTTGGTGGAAATTGTGTGGGAGAAACTCTGCCCCCCTCCCCCCAACACTGTAATTGGGTCTAGAACCAATTCACCAGGAAAGTAGCGTATGGGACAGTCTCCCCTGGGAGCCCTCTTTCCTGGGTTTGTGACTCTGCATGCTTACACTTCCCTCCCCAGGGCATCTGTGCCCCTGCTACAGAATACACCAAACTTTAACTGAAATTTGGGAGAATGGCAAGAAGTGTGTCCCCACCATGCAATTCAAGGTTCCTAGGACTGCTTTCTGGACCTGGAGGCTCCTGGTCCTTGCACCTGCTGATCTGTCACTGCCACAGTGCCTGCAGGGCAACTGTGTGCCCTCATGGTTGCAAGGCAATTGTTGTTCTGTCTGTTGTAGATGAGAAGGTCAAGGTTCAGAGAAGATTTCTGAGGAGAGAAGTGCAGAACCAACATTCAAATAGGATTTGGTCTCACTTCAAAATCTAAAGTCTTTTCTGAACCCTATCTGTCCTGTGCTGGGCAGAACCAGGGGCAGTGAATGGTAGTACAGAATATATTTCCATGGGGAGGGTGGAGGGTCGGTTCCCCATGCTGTGCCTCCTGGGTTGGAGGCCACCCATAGGTCAGAGGTTACAGAGGAAGGGCCCCATTGTGAGTGCACAATCAGCCTCAGCCTTGTGCCCCTGCCTGGGGAGCTGTGCTGAGGGAGCTCCTGACAGGAGCTGTCCCTGGAGAGGTGGGGTGAAGGCAATGACATCTATGTGGCTATTTGGAGGGAGGGGTGAGAACTGATGACCATGTCTGCTGGCAATCTTACCTGTTTTGGAGCTATGGGGACTCAAATTATGTGATTTTATGAGGCTGTTGAAGGAAAAAAATGGTCACAGAGGCCAAGAGGGCTTGGAGGGCCAATTAAACCAACCCCTCTCTTCATCAGTTTTTGCTTCTCCACTATCAGAGAGGGGAGGTATATGCCACACTGAGCATGGCTTGTGGTACACGAGAAAGGAACACTCCCACTGACAGTGCAGCTGACACCGTCCAGGGTCTCCCCCAACCCTGTAGCAAAGCAGACAGTGACCTCTGTGTCATGCCCCTGAACACAGCCAGAATGTGTCTCTGCTCCCCCCATCTTTGGCCCCTTGTCCTCCTCTTAGCCTTAAAGTGAGCTCATCTCCAAAGGTCCAGGTGGTTTTTATATTTGACATAAGGTTTCATAAGGAGATGATAAAATGGGATACATTGCACTGCATTCCCTTCTGAAAACTAGCTTTCAAGCAACTTGTTTCTCCTCAGGTTGCTCCTCCAACCCCTAGTTACCTCACTAAAACTATAGTAGGCTTTTTTGGAGGTGGAAATCAGCAAACTAATTCTAACATGCAATATGGAAAGGCAAAGGGCTATGAAAGGCCAAGATATGTTTTAAAAGAAAAGTGGGAGAAATTACCCCATCAGATATCAAGACTTACAGTAAAGCCTGATTAGCATAGTATGTTATTGGTTCATGGAGAAATAAAGAGACCAGGGGTCAGTAAACATTGGCCTGCCCATGGGCCGAGTCTGGCCTACTCTATGCTTTTGTGTGGCCCACAAACTAGAATGGTTTTTACATTTTTAAATGGTTGAAAATAATAAAAAGAAGAGTATTTCACGACACATGAAAATTATATGACATTCAAATGTCAGTGGCCATAAGTAAAGTCTTACTGGTTGTAACACAGCCATGTCCATTTGTTTATGTACTTTCTATGGCTGCTTTCATGCTACGACCGCAGAGTGGAATAGTTGTGATAGAGATCGTGTGGTCTGCAAAGTCTGAAGTAGTTCACACCTGGCCCTTTAAAAAAGTTTGCTGACTCCTAAAAGAGACCAATGTAACAGATGGAAGTCACCTGCTTTTGACAAAGATGGCATTGCACAGTCACGGTGGAAAGATTAATATTTTAACACACGGTCCCGGGTAAATTGTATTTCCCCAAAGAAACCTGATTTTTGCCTCACAACACATGCAAAAAAAAAATTTTTTTTTTTAGCGGGATTTAAAATCTAAATGTAGAGGGTAAAATAAGGAAGATTCTAGTATCTATATGTAGTAAAATCTTCATCACCTTGGGTCAGAAAAATATTTCTTATATAGGGCACAGAAATCACCCCCCTAAAGTAAAATACTAATCAGTTAGATTCCATTAAAATTGAGAACCCTAACCCACCAAAACACACCATTAAGACAGTGAGAAGTCAAGTCATATCATGGGAAAAAATATTTGCAAGGCAAGTAAGTGATAATCAAAGGACTCATATCCAGAACATATAAAGAACTCCTGTAAATCAAGTAGGAAATCCTAACGGTCAATAAATATATGAAAAAGCTTTATTTGTTATCAGGGAAATGAACATAAAGACCCGAGTGAGATAGCATTACACACCTCTCAGAATGATTAATACTGGAAAGAGTGAGATGCCCGAGTGTTAGTGAGAAGGCACATCCTATCAGCTAGCAATTCCACTCCCAGATATATGCCCGGTGAAAATGCTTGCATATTTTTGCCCAAAAGTATGTTCAAAGCATTACCACTTGGAATAGTCAAAAATCTATCATCCAAACGTCCACCAACATAAAATGCTTAAAAATATTGTGGTATATTTTTACAATAGAACATGACTTTACCACACAAACGCCCAATTACTGATATATGCGACAACTCAGATGAGACCTAACAATTGTGTTGAGTGAAAGAAGTCAAATGCAAAACAAAACAAAACAAAACAAAACAAAAAACCCAAGACATATTGTGATGTCATCTCTGCAAAGTTCAAAAGCAGACAAAATGAATCCATAGAGTTGGAAGGCAGACGGTGTTTACTTTTGATTGAGGTGGTAATTAGGAAGGGGTCTTTTGGAGTGATGGTAATATTCTTCGTTTTTTTTTTTTTTTTTTTGGATCCAGGTGGTAGTTAATATAGGTGTGTTCATTTTGACATAGTTCACCAAGCTGTACATTTAAGATACATGCACAGCCGACCTCTAGGTGGTTTTTTGCAGGGTCTGCTGAGAAATAGCACATGTGATGTTCACTCACAATAATTCCTTAATGTTATCTAATGTGCCTGATTGTCTCAAACTGTCTTTTTACCAAGGGACCAGAGTGCCCTAGTGTCTGTAATTTTCCTATACTGTCCTCCCGCGATGAGGCCGCTGTCTGAGCACAGTGTGCTTAGACCAGCAGTCGGAACTCAGGCCCGGCGCTTATTCAGCGACCCCAGACCGCGTGGGAGGGAGTTCTGGGCGGTTGGCGGTTACCATGGAGATTCCCCGTGAGCATCTCTGATTGGCTGAGACACCTCGGGCCCCGCCTCCTCCGCTCAGCTCCGTGGGCGGGTTCCAGAGGGGCCGAGATTTCCAGCGGACGCTGTCCCAGGCCTTCTGGGAGTGGTAGTTCGCCGTCGCGCCGTTTTGGATGCAGCTGCCGAGCCGCTGGGGAGTTGCGGGCTGATCGCCGCTGTCCCGGGAGGTCTGGCTGGAATGTGGTTTCTCGTGGGGTCAGTGCGGCATGGGGGACGCGGCGCAGGGAGCCGGGCCCTGCTCTCGTATCTCCGCTCCGGCCAGGAGCCGCGCGGGCTCTCCGAGCTGTGGCCTGACGGGGAACCGGACCCCCGGATTCCGGAGGCCCAGAGCGTCCCCAGCGCAGAGGAAGAGGAGAGGCGGAAGGGGAAAGGAATTTCCAGGAGAGAATTGCTTAAAGGGAAACCTGAACGGAGCTTGAGTTTCTTACTGTTTGACAGCAGCTTTGGTGCAACGGGCCGAACTTCAATCTTGGGCCTGCACCCCGGACCCCGGATTGTGAGTCCGCTAAGATGTTTGCTTGGAGACCCCAGATTTAACCTGAAATAGTTGTTTCTTTGGAGGACTTGTGGAGTACTTACCTTTATCCTTACACTCAACCTACCTTTAACCTTACAGCTTTACGAGGTTTTCTTAACACTTGCTGAAAATTATTTGAGTAGGTAAATCGTTGTTTAAGGAAGCAAAGTATGGGCTTCCACAATTTAAGTGAGCATTCATTTGGGATTCTCAGAGATTCCTTCTATTTGTTCAAAAGGAAAGAGGAACAGTTCTGTATTGCCTTACCTCAGCATTTCTCTTGTACCAGAACGCCTCCCTCTCGTTAGTATTTCTACCCAAACGTTGACCCTGATCTGAGGTCACCTTTATAATACAGACCTGCCTTTCCCAGCCACGCTGAAAACACCTCCGAGTCTCCGTGTCTTCTCTGTTATTTATTTTGTCTTTTCTGTTGACTGGAGGATTCAGTTAAGTCTTTGTCCTCCAACATAAGGACTGTTGGGAGACTCCGCTTAAATGTTTTCAAAGTTGCTAGTACTAGTGTTCTAGAAATTTCAAAATATTACATTTAAGTAACCACAGTACTGACTTTGTTATATATTTTGCCCCACCCCCCACCATGAGCAGATTTCTCAGTTTCTAAAATCAGTTTTTGCCCAAGAGAGAGTTTTGGAGATCCTGTGAGATCTGAGGTCTCCAGAGGCACTCATTCGATGAGGGATAAATCTGTATGTGCAGTTCAGGAGTGATTGGGTACAAGAGTGGAATCTCTACAGTGTTGTCCAAGGAGCTCTCCTTAATGCCTTATGTTCCTCTGTTCCACTGTTCAGATTTTTGACCTATCATCGGTTACTCCTTTCTACGTTGCTTTTCCACATGCTGTTTTTACAGTCCTCGGTAGCTTCTCTCTATGGCATGTCACTCTGCCATTTCTTCTTGTTCATTTTCTTTCTTTAAAAAAAAATTTTTTTTAAATGTCTATTTATTTTTGAAGGAGAGAGAGAGATGGGGAAGGACAGAGAGAGAAGGAGACACAGAATCCAAAGCAGGCTCCAGGCTCTGAGCTGTCAGCACAGAGCCTGACCCGGGGCTTGAGCCCATGAGCTGTGAGATCATGACCTGAGCTGAAGTCGGATGCTCAACCAGCTGAGCCACCCAGGCGCCCTTAGATTGCTCATTTTCTGATATTGCCACACATCACGTTCATTATTTGTGTTTTGACTAGGTCCTTGTCCACTCTGTCATTTAAGCTCTGTCTAGTCTTAGATTACTATGGTGTATAGTGGACAAAGCCTAAGTTCTGTTTGTCACCATTCCATTAATAACCTCTGTATCTTTAGGGTAATCACATAATCTCTCTAGTTCTAAACTTGTTCATCTTTAAAATCATCTTCTGTCTTTAAAGCCTTTTCCCCCCAGCTTCAAGAGTCTTTGTAAAATTTCCTATTGGGCCAGGCTCTTTCCTACCACTCCTACCTCTATTTATTTCTACTGCACTGACTCTTATTATTTTCCCATATTATAAAACTGTGTATTCTAATGTGCATGAACTTTAACAAAGTTGTTTTCTTTCTCCAGAGTGCAGTTTCCCTTATCCCAACACAGATAAGGTGTTTTTATAATTTTTATTCTTTTCAGATTTGAAGACCAGAGAAGATACCAAAGAGAAGACCATTAGAATATGCTTTTGAGTGAGCAGCTCCATCACTGTCATCATGAAAAGGCTCAGAAGGGATGTGTCCCCATGATGTTTATTTGAAGAAGGCTGTGAATGTAAGGCTAAAGTAGAAAAGCAAAGGGAAGACACTATAGGCAAAATTTCAAAGAAATGTCTTGCTCAAACCACTGGTTTTCAGCAAGTAGTAGCTGCCCATGAAGAAATAGCCTTTCAGGAAAATAGGCATAATTTCAGTGAATTTGAGATTTGACCCATTTGGGTAAAGTGTCAAATGGAACTTATCTCCAATTAAAAGGCAAAGAAATTCTAAAAAGAAAACTTGTAGTGAATGTGGAAAACATTTTAGTGACCAAACTTTTTTTCGTCATCAGAGAATTCATACTGGTGAGAAACCTTATAAATGTGATGACTGTGGAAAAGCATTTCGCCAGAGTTCATCTCTTACTGAACATCAGCAAACTCATACTGGAGAAAAATCCTAGAAATGTAAAGTCTGTGGAAAAGCATTCACTGTAAATTCATATCTTACTCAGCATCAGAGAATTCATACTGGGACAAACCTTATAAATGTGATGAATGTGGGAAAGTCTTCAGTGACTACTCATCATTTATTCAACATCAAAGAATTCATAGTGGAGAGAAACCCTATGAATGTATTATTTACGGGAAGTCCTTCACTGATATCTCATCACTTACACAACATCAGAGAATTCACACTGGAGTGAAACCCTATAAATGTAACGATTGTGAGAAGGAATTCAGACGAAGTACACACCTTATCCGGCATCAGAGAAATCATACTGGGGAAAAGCCTTATAAATGTAATGAATGTAGAAAAGCATTCACTGCCCAGTCAGCTTTTACACAACATCAAAGGATTCACACTGAAGAAAAACCCTATACGTGCTGTGAATGTGGGAAAGGAAAGGCTTCCCTGAAAACTCCTCTCTTACTAAACAGCGAATTCATACTGGAGAGAAGCCCTATGAATGTAATGAATGTGGTAAAGCTTTTAGCCAGAGCACTCACCTTATTCAACATCAGAGAATTCATACTGGAGAAAAGCCCTTTAAATGTGATAAATGTGGAAAAGCATTTGGTAATAGTTCAGTGCTGATCAGACATCAGCAGCTTCATACTTTAGAGTCATCCTAATGACTCTATAATTTTGTGGACCACTTCATCCTTTCATGACCTACTCTGACTTTTTGATCACAGGTCTCTTACCCATGTCACCCACTCCTCTGCCTGAAGTCATAATATCTAGGAATAGATATTATTTTATCCTGGGATAAAGTAGAACATAATATTTCTAATATAAGTTCCCCAAACCAAGGCTGTTCTAAGCAGCAATTTCAATAGATTATAGCAACCTTCCTACATCTATCCTGGATTTTTGTGGTTGATACTCCATCTCCCTGGGAATCTCCTCCAGACCTTAATCCATGATAAAAGGCTGCTTTCTGCCACCAAAGTTTCCTGATTCAAATGTTCTCATCTTTCATTTCAGGGATTCCTCATTATTAAAAACAATTATAGGAATCAATATATTCAGCCATATTTCCCAGATATACCTGCCCAAAATGCCACTGGTTCATCAGTCTGAGATTAAATATGAATAACATAATATAATACAATGTCATGAGAATCATTCCACATTGGCAATTTGGTTTATGTATCCACCTGTTCTTTCAACCTGATCATCTAAAAGGTTGGGCCACTGAATGAAATGAAAAAGTTCATTGGTGTTTTGAGACTCCAAAGCAAGTCTTGTTACTGCCTGTATCTTCCAGTCTTCCAGAATCCACCATATTTTTCATATGTTTCTTTCCATTCCAGGTGACCTTAATCACTCATGTTCACCACCACCATTATGTGTTAGTCAAAGAGATGAAGAAGTTTAGTGTGCATACAAATTTTCAACTCACCATAAACATAGCTGACTTGTGTTCTTGTTAGACTGTGTCCAAAGATGAAACCTGGAATCTAGTTTCCCACTTCTATACTCTAGCTCAGAGTGGCTTTTTATCAGTGGTAATCAACCTACCCTCTGCCCTCGTCCATTCTTGGGACAGAATTCAGGTAGAAATTGCATCGAAAAGCACTATTCCTCAGCATGGGCAGAGAAAGCCCAAGTGGGACTGGGAACTTAGCTAATTTCAAAACACTGTTAGGTCTTTAGACCCACTGTTAGGGCAGTTGCTACTTAAACTAGTTGTGCTGAACTGTTTTGCACTTTGGAAGCCTATTTTGCATGACTTTTTAATTTCTATTCTCATTTGGTATTTAGCAGTTTTACTTCAGTCTTACTTTCTGATCATTTTTGTGTCTGATTCCTCCTATTGATTTCCCATTCTTAGTTAATGGAAATTTCACTGGCACCTGGTCTTGATCTTAAGTGTGTTCCCACCAGATATTGCTATTAGACTTTTAGCTATTCTCTGGCCTCCAGGTGCTTATTAACACTTTCAACATGATTCTTCCTTAGTGTTTATTATTGCCCTAGTTTGCCCTTACACTTCCCCAGCACTACCTCTGTTATAGTACTTGGTACATTATATAGAGTTAGATGCATTTCTTACTAGACTGTAAGCTCCTTCAGGGAAGGGACCCTGTTTAATTAATCTTTGCTCCAACAGACTGATTGACCCAGAGTTGCTGCCCAACAAAACCCTTTTCGAATATATGATACACATGCACAGTCACTATTTCCACAACCCAACTGAACACATTTTTACCGGAAAGTCTTTGATGTAGAAACTCCTTGGGTTAGATATGTCTGTGCATACCTTGGCTGTTTGTGTCTGTCCTTTGGTGTAGTATGTATATGAGATGTCAGTGTGAAGTAATATAATACAGTGGTTAAGAGCTTGGGATTTGAAGACAAAATGACCAGGTCTGAGGCTCATCTCAGGCATTTACAGGTGGCTCATGTTACCTATTTTCTCTACACTTTGTTTGCCTGATTTATATAATGGGGATAACAGGATCTACCTCAGAGGGTTTGAGTATTACATAAAGTAATGCATTTAAATAACTCAGTACAGTGCCTGTTCCATACGAATTATTAGCTTGTTGTGTTTGGACCCTGTATACCTTCTTGGTGACTGATCTGTCTTCTAATCTAGACCCAAAATATCGGCTAATCTCTTGCTTTCCCATTCTCGATATTCAGCCTTCTCTCTATGGTGTATTGCCATTACTAATTGTCTAACTGTGGCACAAATCCATACAAATTTCCTTTGAACTCTGTACCCCTTCTAGGCACCAATTTCATTTCTGTTTTCTGCTTAAATTCTTAAATGAGTGGTCTGCAGCTCATGATGTAGCTTATCTTGTTTTTTTTTGTTTTTTTTTTTTTTTTTTGGATGTTAACTTTAGCTTCAAAGGTATATTGTTTTGAGGAAATTGGCTATGATATTCTTTCTGTATCTTCTACAGTGTCCAGCATAGTACTTAATGCAAATAGGCTGCGAGTGAATACTTGTTGCCATTTGATGAGCATAAGACCCCACACTGGACAAGAGACCATGTATAGCAGTTATTGGTATTTTAGAGGCAGTTTAGTCTAACAAAGCTCTTTGTTACAAGATTGCTAGGATGTCTTATGGCATCTAAAGACAAGAGTGTGTCTGAGTCCCTGGAGCAGGTGGAAACAGAACCCTAGCACATAGAGATATTCTCTTCCTCTTTCACCTCTGCCGTCTCTGCGTAATGACTTTTTCTCCTGCGTATTTAAGTTCCATGTAACAGGAAGTCTGGCTGCCAACAGTTCTTATGGTTTGTATCATCCAGTTTTAATCATCAAAAGATACTGCATTTCTCTGCCTGCCTGCATTATCTATCAGTTAATGAAAGGAATGTTGGTATCTCCAGCCATAATCATTGATTTGTATATTATTCCTCTCAGGTCTATGAGTTTTTGTCTCATACATTTTGACACTGGTTTGCTTGTACACATTTAGACTGTTATGCCTTCTTGGAAAATTGACCCTTTTATCATTACTTGTGTCCTGTCTTATCTCTTAATATCTTCCTTGTTCTGATTATCTGCTTTATCTGAAATTAATAGATCTATGTCAGCTTATTTTTTTATTAGTGTTGGCATGGTAGAAATTTCCATCCCTGTACTTATAGTCTATGAATCGTTATGTTTAAAGTGGATTTCTTGGGGCGCCTGGGTGGCTCAGTCGGTTGGGCGTCCAACTTCGGCTCAGGTCACGATCTCATGGTCCGTGAGTTTGAGCCCCGCGTCGGGCTCTGGGCTGATGGCTCGGAGCCTGGAGCCTGCTTCCGATTCTGTGTCTCCCTCTCTCTCTCCCGCTCTCCCGTTCATGCTCTGTCTCTCTCTGTCTCAAAAATAAATAAACGTTAAAAAAAAATAAAGTGGATTTCTTGTAGATGACAAGGTTGGATCATGTTCCTTTATCCACTTTCACAATCTTTTTTAATTGGTATATTTAAAGCATTGATATTTAAAGGTATTAGTGATCTAATCAGACAAGTGCATGGGCCACTCGTCGGGTAGGCCTCAGGAATCCTCTCGGGCAGCTGCAGCCGGGCCTTGGAAAGGACATGGTGATGTTCCAGGTTCAATGCCGAGTGATTTTGCACTGTGTCTGAACCCCAGGGGTGTGGTGTTGTCAGAGTTTGGTATTGGGTCCTCATGGGAGAGAGCCTTAGCTAGGGTTAGTTTTCTGTCCAGGGATATCACCAGGGCTGAAGCGACTCCAGTCTCGTGATTTCCCTCGAGGGCTGAAGTTAGGGCCCATATGATGGTGTGGGTCAAGTGTAGGTTTAGGGTTCGAGATAGAGTTAGGTGTAGGTTGAAGGTTATGCTTAGGGTTAGGGTTAGGGTTAGGTCCCAAGAAGCTCTAGGCACTGACCTCACAGCAGAGCAGTTGTCTCCCCGAAGGGTTGAGTGGAGTGCAAAAGGGAGTGTGCTGGTCAGGATTAGTCTTTGGGTTCCAAGGCCAGACAAATGTATGGGACACCCTTTGGGTAAGCCTCAGGAATCCTCTCGGGCAGCTGCAGTGGGACTTGGAAATGACATTGTGATGTTTCAGGTCCTATGCCAAGTGATCTTGCACCGCTTCTGGACATTTGTGCGTGGTGTTATCAGACTCTGGTGTTGGGTCCCCATGGGGAGAGAGACTTAGCTAGGGTTAGGGTTCAGTCCAGGACGTCACCAGTGCCGAAGCGACTCCAGACTCCTGATCTCCCCCGAGGGCTGAAGTGCTGGCCCATGTGATGGCGCGGGTCAAATGTAGGGTTAGGTTTGCAGATAGGGTTAGGGTTTGGTTGTGGGTTATGGT
Organism: Neofelis nebulosa; assembly: GCF_028018385.1. Lineage (NCBI taxonomy): Eukaryota > Metazoa > Chordata > Mammalia > Carnivora > Felidae > Neofelis > Neofelis nebulosa. Next base: position 13,120,491 of record NC_080797.1, on the reverse strand, counting down.
TAGGGTTAGGGTTAGGGTTAGGGTTAGGGTTAGGCCCCAGGAGGCTCCAGGCGCTGAACCCACAGCAGTGCAGTTGTCTCCCCGAAGGTCTGAGTTGAGGACACAAGGGAGGGTGCTGGTCAGGATTAGTCTTTGGCTTCCACGGCCAGTCTATAATATGGTGTACCCTTTGGGCAGGCCTCAGAAATCCTCTCGTGTAGCTGCAGACTCGCTTTGGTAGTGACATGGTGATGTTCCACGTTCAATGCCAATTATTTTCACAGCGATTCTCGAACCCGTGTGCGTGCTGTTGTCAGACTGTGGAGTTGGGTCCCCATGGTTAGAGAGCCTTAGCTAGAGTTAGGGTTCAGTTCAGGGATGTCGCCAGGGCCGAACTGACTCCAATTTGGTGATCTCCCTCGAGGGCTGAATTGAGTGCCCATGTGAGGATGCGGGTCAAGTGTAGGGTTAAGGTTAGAGATAGTGGTAGGTGTAGGGCGAGGGTTATGGTTATGGTTACGGTTAGGGTTAGGGTTAGGTCCCAAGAGGCTCCAGGCTCTGACCTCAAAGCAGAGCAGTGTCTCCCTGAACGGCTGAGTGGAGGACACAAGGGAGGGTGCCAGTCTAGATTAGTCTTTGGGTTTCAAGGCCAGACAAATGTATGGGCCACCCTTCTGTAGGTCTTAGGAATCCTCTCGTGCAGGCGCAGTCGCGCTTTGGAAATAACCTGGTGATATTCTGTGTTCCATGCTGAGTATTTCTGCACCGATTCTTGAACCCGTGTGTGTGCTTTGTCAGACTTTGGAATTGGGTTCCCATGGGGGGAGAGCCTTAGCTAGGGTTCGGGTTCAGTCCAGAGATGTCAACAGGGCCAAAGCGACACCAGTGTTGTGAATTCCATGAAGGGTTGTAGTGCAGGCACATCCGTGGCTGTGCATCTGGTGTAGATGTAGTGAGATAGATAGGGTTAGGTTTAGGGTGAGGGTTATGTTTAGGGTTAGGGTTAGGTCCCAGGAGGCTCCAGGCACTGACACCACAACAGAGAAATTGTCTCCCCTAAGGGCTAGTGGAGTACAAAAGGGAGGTTTCCAGTATGAATTTGTCTTTGGGTTCAAAGTACAGACAAGTGTATGGAATGCTCTTCGTGTTGGACTAAGAAATCCTCTGTTGTAGCTGTAGTTGTGCATTGGAAATGACATGGTGATGTTCTATGTTCCATGCCGAGTATTTCTGCACTGATTCTCTAACCCGTGTGTATGCTGTTGTCAGACTTTGGAATTAGGTGCCCATGGGGAGATTGCCTCAGGTAGGGTTAGGGTTCAGTCCAGGGACGTCGCCAGGGCTCAAGCGACACCAGTGTTGTGAATCCATGGAGGGCTGAAGTGAGGGCACACGCGTGGCTGTGGGTCTGGTTTAGAGTTAGTGTGATAGGGTTAGGTTTCGGTTGAGGGTTCTGGTCAGGGTTAGGGTTGGAGTTAGGGTTAGGTCCCAGGAAGCTCAAGGTACTGACCGCACAGCAGAGGCGTTATCTCCCCGAAGGTTTGAGTGGAGTACACAAGGGAGGGTGCCGGTCAGGATTAGTCTTTGGGTTCCAAGGCCAGACAAATGTATGGCCCATCCTTCGGGTAGGCCTCAGGAATCCTCTCATGCAGCTGCAGTCGTGCTTTGAAAATGACATGGTAATGTTCCACGTTCCATGCTGAGTATTTCTGCAGCGATTCTCGAACCCGTGTGCGTGCTGTTGTCAGACGTTGGAATTGGGTCCCCATGGGGAGAGAGCCTTAGCTAGGGTTAGGGTTCGGTCCAGGGACGTCGCCAGTGCCGATGCGACACCATTCTCGTGAATTCCATGGAGGGCTGAAATGTGGGCACATGGGTGGGTGTGGGTCCGGTGTAGAGTTAGTTGAGAGATCGTGTTAGGTTTAGGTTTAGGATTAGTGTTACGGTTCTGTTTAGGGTTAATATTAGTTCCCAGGAGTTTCCAGGCCCTGAACCTACAGCAGTGCAGTTGTCTCCCTGAAGGGCTGACTGGAGTGCAGAAGGGAGGGTACCGGTCAGCATTAGTCTTTGCACTCCAAGGCCCCACACCTATATCTGCACTCTTCAGTAGGCCTCAGGAATCCTCCTGTGCATCAGAAGCTGTGCTTTGGAAGTGACATGGTGATGTTCCACGTTTCACACTGAATTATCCTGTACCGCTTCTCAACCCATTGTGCATGCTGTTGTCAGAGTGTGGAATTCGGTCCCCATGTGGAGAAAGCCTTAGCTACGGTTATGGTTTGGGCCAGGGAAAAATCCAGGCCTGAAGTGACACCAGTCCTGTGATCTCCCTGTATTGATGATGTGAAGCATGGTGCGAGTCAGGTATAGGGTGAATGTTAAAGATGAGGTGAGGTTTAGGTTCACGTGTATACTGTGGGTCACCGTTAAGATTAGGGCTCGGTCACAGGAGATTCCTGGCACTATACCCCCAGTAGGGCAGTTGTCTCCCCGCAGGGCTGAGTAGAGGGGTCTAAGGAGGGTCCCAGTCAGGCTGAGTTTTGGGTGCCACGGCCACTCCTCAGTTAGACCTCAAGAAGTCCCCTGTGGAGCTCCTTCTGGTCTTTGGAAATGACATGGTGATGTTCCAGGTTCCATGCCAAGTAATCCTCCTCCACTTCTGGGCCCCATGTCCATCATGTCCTCAGACTTAAGAATTGGGTCCCCATTAGGGGAAAGCTTTAGCCAAGGTTAAGGTTCGGTCCAGGGACATTGCCAGGGCCAAAGCAACACCAGTGCTGTGATCACCCTGGAGGGCTGAATGAGGGTCCATGCGTGGGTGCGGGTCATGTGTAGGGTTAGGTTTAGAGTTGGGGTGAGGTTTAGTTTGAGCGGTATGTGAGTGTCACAGTTAAGGTTAGGGTTAGGTCCCAGGAAGCTCCAAGCGCTGAAACTCCAGCAGGGTAGTGGTCTTCCCAGAGGATTGAGTGTAGGCCTCATCAGAGCAGGCTGTTCAGGCTGAGTCTTTGTGTGCCAGGGCCAGCCTCATGTGTGTGCCATCTTCAGTTGGGCCTCATCAACTGCCTTGTGCGGCTCCATGCAGGCATTGGAAATGTCATGATGATGTTCCATGTTCCA